>NC_133577.1:49391453-49691453 GCF_964106895.1 Numenius arquata
CAAATGTGCAAAGCTTTAGGCCAAGTTTTCTTTGCTCAGGCCTATTGTGAACACAGAATATATCTAGTTAGAAAACTTTATTATATACAGGACTTCTCAGGTACATTGTCCCCCAAACGTGTAAATAAATGACACCATCATAATGCTGAATAATCAAGAGCAGCTGCACATGAAACAAAGAAGTCCTGGGAAAAGAGGAAGAGAAGGCCGGTAAGGAGAGGATATGATGGGACAGATTTATTCCTTTTTGGAATTGCATTAAGCAAGATTTTAGGCCAACAACTTCTGGGACAAGAGCAATCTTTAAGTTTGCAAAAAAATAGCTTCCTATGGGCACAAAACATAAACTACTGTCAGCCCTGGGCAGGACCAGAAGAGGGGCAGGCTGTCACCATTACCTTCAAATGCAGTATTAGTCGCAGCGTCACCAGAGAATGAAAAAGCAGTACCTGCCAGCAGCTGCCAGGCTGCCCAGGGAGGTCCCACAGCTGCAGAGGTCCTTCCTGCAAGGGCACCCACCAGAGCCCTCAGGCTGGTTTAGCTGGAGGGCGGCTGTTCCCGAGGGAAAGAGAAGTGTGCTTTGTTTGCACTGAGTGATACTGGAAATAAAAACCTGCCAGAATAACATAGCAGTCAAAGCAATCAAGATCCTAGTACTGGCACAGGTATATATCCATATGAAAGTCATCTTATTAGTACAGCCAATTTCCCTTCTTGAAACAACATGTACTACTATTTGAATATTTGCACTGATGGAAATGTGTCAGTGCTGAGCAGTTTTATAGCCTGATATATTAGACACATAGAGGAAGACTACTGTGTAGAGGAAGCGTCTTCCTGTACAGATGTGCACACCTCCGTAGAGGAAGCCGGAGCAGCAGCAGTCAAATCACAAGGGACATGGAATTTCAGGCTGGGCATAACCACGGTGCTGGCCACCAGGCACACACATCCATTCCAGGAGCCAGCAGTGGGTAGTGACAGACCTGCACGTCCCGCAGCCTTCACCGCAGTCTCCAAAGGGGACAGGGTATTTACTTTCTGCTCTCAAATGCAGAGGAGGTGACACACGCTAAACGGCTGTGAAAGTGGCACAGCCTTCATTTACCCAGGACACAACTACTAGCACAAAGAGAGGCTTTGCAAGCTCCTGTACCCCTGCCAGTTGCATTCAAAAAACTACTGGGGGGTCTTTTAAGGATACACAGGGGCAGTTTGTTGGCCAAAATTACTGTTTTATTCAGCTAAGGCAGAGTGGAAGCTTAAAAGTTCAGGTCAACTCTAATTTTAACTAGGGTGGTTTTCTCACCTCTGCCTGTATCAAAGGCAGTATCACAGTATCAGGATTCAGTGTCAGCTGTCAGAGATTTAGTAGCAATGCACACACTTATTCTCATCATCACTACTTAACAAGGATGAAAATAGCCACCTCAGTGCAGCCCTCCCTCCGCTTGAGAGAGAGACTTCAGCAGCTGGTTCCCAAACCCACCTTTAGCCTCGGCAAGAGCAAATTCTACTAGAATCACCTTATTACACCCCATGACCCAGCTGCACCTCTGCAAAAGCAACTCCCTTCAGATACATTCTTTAATTCTCTGCTTCACCTCTCACAGCAGCACCGTCAGGCAGCATCAACATTATTTACAACAGCAGACTTCAGCCTCCGCACCATACTTTGGGTCTGCCCTTCCTTCCTTGTCCTTCTTCCCTGGCACCACTCCCTGTTTGCCATTGACTTTTCCTTACCATCCCCATTCTCAAAGTCTTTTTGGAACTGCCAAATACGGCAAAAGCCATATTGCCTTTTATCCACCACCTTTCCTTGATGGCAACAACTCTCACCTTCAGCAAGCCATGGATAAACCATCGGTGATAGCCAGGGTCTGTCTTAGGGCTCTGGCAGGACACAGGGTAGAATAAGCTAATGGACAAGACTGCCATACGTTTCTTTTGCTATACTAACTTCAGTGGGTTTGCAGCTGCACTGCACATTAAATGCAAAAATTAATTAAGCTGGCCCTGCAAGTGCAGGTCACAGTCTCCTCTTTGGTGAGACTTCTGTAATAAAATTATAATAAAAATAAGTTAGAGAAATTAAGCATTTAAATTCTTACCAGCACTAGAAGAAGGTCCAAACACTGCTCTGCCTTTTGTTTGTAACATCCAAGAACCTTAAGTAGCTTCTTAATAACTTCTGAGATGTGCACCTGTGCAAATAAGTGGCAAGAGAGTTCACCTGAGCTGAATTAACTCCTAGCCATTAATCCCTCTGGTTGCCACTGCAGGTGGTCCCATTATCAGCTAGATTTGCTCTGGCCGTGGTAGGAGTGCCCCTCTCACAGGGAAACTGTCTCAGCTGGAGAGTTAAAAAAAATAAACTACCTCAACAAAAAATTGGTACCAGCAGGCAATGCTTTATTCTCATTGACCGTGGGGAATAGTATGCATCAAATCACCACTTGAGGCCAATAGAGCTAAGAAACCAGTTACATGGGTTACTCTTCAAACCTACTTTGCAAGTGCTACAACTAAACACATAAAAAGAGGCTCTAGAGATGCCAAAAGCTTTTTTCCTCCCAAGTGCAGAAACTTCCCTCCTTTGCTCCATCCCCCATGGGCCCGAGAGGAGCCGAAGAGAAGGTAAAACCAAAGAGCTTTTATTCAGCCCAGCAAAAGCAGCCTGGCACACAGCAGTGTTTACGGGGCTCCAGAGGGAGAGATCTGCAGAGGAGGGAAGCAGCAAGAACAACTTGTGAGGTAGAGGAAGCAAAACCAGGAGGCCCACTAGAGATGCCAACTGCTAAAAAAAAAAAAAAGAGAGAAAAAAAGAAAGAACAATTGCCTGTTTAAATAGATATCAGGCAATAGCAAACTGCAGGTGCTTCATGAAGTGGTATAGTTCAAGATCTGCTGTTTAAACTCAGCCACCCTCTAACATTCTCCAGTGTTTCACCCTCAGCATTTGGGTGCACATGCATACTCTGTGGAGCCTCGTCACACCTGAAAAACAACTGCACACTACCAGGCTGTTGCTGTTTCTAGTAAGCTGTTAGAAAAATTTCTCGAGATGCTAAACTGCAGAAAGCTCTAGCAGATCTGCAAGGACCAGGGCTCCCACCAGGCTCTGCAGGGTCCCCAGAGACACCAGTGTTTCCAAGCCAGGTCCCCAGCCTACATCACACACCAAGACTTCACAGAGATGAGTTCCTGAGCGCTCCCCGCCACCAAAAGTTGAGAGTTTAAAACAAAAAACAGCAGCAAAAAACATTTGAGAAGAGTCTACTAAATAATTTCGCCACTTTAGTGCTGTACTAAAAAGAAAAAGAGACTCCTTAAGAGGTAATGCAGTGCAACAGTATCTGGCAAGCTGGAGTCCTGTAGAGCTTTAGACATAGCAAAAAATGCAGCAAATAAACCTAAGACCCCAGCACCCCTGGGATGGGGAGATCTCCCTGCAGTATTCTTTGGCCTCCCTGCTTCACACAAGGTGCTGGTACCTGTCAAGAACCTGCCAAGGCTCTTTTAACCTTCCACGTGTCTCATGTTGTTATTTTCCTATTTTTTCTTCTCCCCAAAACTTCAATTTTTCTTTCTTTCAAAACTCTGCCAGTATATGGAGGATAATACGAACATAAATCAGGCTGCTTTGTTTTGATACCTGACTATACTGATAGATACAGATATGCTCTGGGCGAGCAGGTCCTGGTCTCTCATTCTCTAATAGCCATCTAATCCTATAGCCCAAATGCTTCCAAAGCCTGTCTCTTGTTTTGTAAGTAAATACAGCAGCTTCCTGGAGCACACCAAGCCTTCACCCCACCTTCAAGTTAGGTCAAAAATGTCCAAGAAGTTTTTTGCCACAGACTGAGGCTGGCTGGAGGCGTACTCCTTCAGCCTGGAGCCCATCACTTGGTAGAAGCTCTTTGCAAGCTTGGAGACCACAGCCCTGACATTGCTGCTTTGGACAGGCAGGATCCTGTTTTCCAGGAAGAACCAGAGGGTGGGCAGGATGCAGCACTTGATGGTTAGGGGTTTCCAGGGATAAACAGATGTCACAAGCACTGCTGGGGGCAGGAGAGACAAGCTTCTTAACAACCTGAATGCAAACAACTAGCTACCTTGATTTTTGGTTCTTGGAAGCCTTTTCTGGCTACTATCAGTGCGCACAAAGAGCCCAATGACCCAGAAACAGGCAACAGTGGCTGATCATTCACTGAACAGACCAACCAACCCCTGAGCACCTTAATTTCTCCAAATCAGAGTCTTTGTATCTCTGACAGACTTAGCAAAGTGAATCATACACATTTTGTAAATCATTTCACTATCCGCTTCTGCATTACAAATGATGAAATTTTGCTGTTTATTTCCATTAAGAAGTTGTCTAAACCAGCTTCCGAAGATTTTGAAATGCAGCTTAGAGAAGTAATAGAAAGATTTCTAGTAAAAAGGATGATTACTTTTTCGTGACCTTTGATGAAAAATGCCAAAAGTCTCATCTGGCAGTTTCCTTTGCTCAGTGGCACACAGCAAATGGCAGTATTATACCACACTTCAAAAATTCACCCCACAAAAGATGTGTGCTGCTTGACAGTTTTATTAGAAACATCAGTGACTAACTGATGTCTTTGGCAGAATGGTCTAATTTGAGCTTTTTCCCCCCTCATACGTGGTGCCTTCTAATGAACTGCTATTTCAAACTTCAGGATGTCTTAGGTCATTACCCAGACCCCATTGCCATGGCATTGGAGCATCTCACAAATTTAATGGCGTTTCCTCTCACAATGTTCCCTGAAACAGGGGAATAGAGACAGAAAGATCTTACACATGGGGCTGAAATTTAACCAAAAAAACAAGCGTTTCTTCTCATTCTCTCTGAAGTCTGCTCTCTGCTCATTTTCTGAACTGTATTAAATACAAACAAAGATTTACTATCAATAGGCTCCTTGCATGGCAGATTTTGCTGAGAGATCAAAATCTGAAATAGTCTGGAGACAAACTTCTTATTTTCTGTTCAGTGGAAATGTTATGCAGAAAACATTTATTAGTCTGTAGGTCCGTAGGTCTGTAGACCTTCATTTTCTCTATGCTGTTAAGCTAGCATCAGTCATCAACATTTAAAAAGCTCCTGAATGTACCTAAAAACAATTCTGGTAAGCAGGAAAAGGGTTATAGCACCTATTTTAAAATGGGAGTTAATTTGAGTTTAAATGCTATTAAACACAGAGGTCACTACGGAGCTTCAAAAGAGAAAGAGCCGTCTGTTCCCACTAAATCCCAGAGTGAACATTTGCTCTCTCTAAAGCAGTCCCAATTTATGTTCAAATGCTTTATTTGAAAAAGAGATTAAAATAACTGTAAAATTACATTCCATGTTTATGGAGATTTACTTTATTCAAATTACCTTTAAAGGCCCTTTTACTTTTGCTATGGCTAAACATGCCTTTTTGAGATTCATAATGAAGAACCAAAGTGTATTAAACCTTGGATTAAAAGATGCTGGCATAATTAGCAGTGGATTTAGCCCTAATTAAAGTAAGGCTATAAATAGTCCTCTCTAGTATATAGCGAGATTATAATTTTTTCCATTCCTTGCCTATTGCTGACATAGCAAGCTACTATTATAAATCAATTATCAGCTGCATTTCTAGCGTGTCGGACACCGCTGATATAGAAATAGACTGTTTGCACACCCTGAAATGGTCCGTCCAAGGTCATATCTGCCATACAGGCAGGGAGCCTCGATGGGTCAGCCTGAACTGCCCACTTCTGCCCCCAAATCCTGCCTCGCACAAAATCCTTGCCCATAATATGTGCGTTTCCACCTACGCTATGACCCCCAGGATCTGCAGGATTCAGCCACAAAAGTTTCCAACAGGAAAACAAGAATTTGTTTTGTGATGACAAAAGAAACTGATCCTCAGAAATACTAGTCGCCACAATTTTTTTTTCTAAAAGATGGTCGGTTGCTTTTGAAAAGGGACCTCTTATAGGCCTCCACGACCTTTACTGTACTGTCCTTCAAAGTGAGGAGCCAGACAGGGTATTTTTAGCCCCTCTCTTTTCCTGGAGGTGGGTCCTGAGATGCCCCAGGGGGAGCTCAGTGCTGGAGCCTGAGCACCGTCCTCATCTCATGCCTCCACCGCAGCCAGGCAAACCCCTGCCAAAGACACCTAGTACGTGTGTTTTGCAGGAGGGACAAGCTCAGGACCCTCTGGTGTTTGATGAGCTACTGCACTGTCTATTCAGAGGCATTTTCCCTCTAAATACTCCCTCTGAAGACATCTTGACTTAGAAGTGGAGATCAGCTGAAGCAGGCGATACCTGAGAGATGTTCTGTGACAATCAGCAGAGCTTGGCCGCTGAGGAAACGCACTCGTTGGGCCAAGGTTTGCAGCAGCAATGCGTTATCTGAAAGAGAAACATTTATTTCTGCTCACTCTTCTGATGTCATATGAAAGAAAAAAGGGGGGGGGGAGGACAGACGTAAGTGCATTTTGTAAAATAAAGTAAATTTCAGCCAGTTTCTGAGTCGTTTTCTTCTTCTTTCCTTCCAGCTTACTTGGGAGGATTTTAAATTCAAAAAGAAGAGCTCTCATTTCACATCACATAAATTCTTTCCTGTGAGGGTGGTGAGGCACTGGAACAGGTTGCCCAGAGAAGCTGTGGATGCCCCATCCCTGGAGGTGCCCAAGACCAGACTGGATGGGGCTTTGAGCAACCTGGTCTAGTGGGAGGTGTCCCTGCCCATGGCAGGGGGGTCGGAACTCGATGATCTTTAGGGTCCCTTCCAACCCAAACCACTCTATGATTCTAAATAGTGAAGGTGAAAAGGGGAATATATCCATCTGCCACTGCAGTCTTCTCCAGGAATTTATTGTGGTGTGTTTTGTTTGGCTTTTTCTTTTTTGAGAAAAATCCACCAGCCTGTACCTATTTTTCCTTTCTGTAGTGCTCAGGCAGCTAATTTCTGGAGCCATAGAGGATTTGAATGGGAAGCCATTAACAAGGAAATGGGGTCCTTCCTCATCATGTCTCATCTCCGTGTTTATTTTGCCATGACATCCTCCAGTACAGGAGAATAAGGAAGAAGCTGTTATGTTGCCGTCTGAGACAGGCTGTTACCTGCCTGTGCATCTGGGTATCCTCCAGCTCCCAATATGCACTTTGCCAAGCTGTTATCAGGGACTGATGGAAGCTAAAAGTGTTTTCCAGAACCTCTTCAAAGTTCACGGCAGGTAAAATGAGTTGCAGGCCTAATTTCTCTTGTCTCTATCTCCAAATCAAGTCTCCATCACCTTCATTACATAAGTTCAATAGCCTGGACAAATCTTTTAATCTGCTAGCACTTTTATTTTTCCATCCAGATGATCACACTTTTCTCTCTTTCAGAAATTAATGAAAGAAGATCTTTTCCACCTGTCTGGAAGATTTAAAGTAAAGAAACAGCTCTGCATCTCTGGGTCTCTTTCCCCCCAGTGCATTCAGGGCTGGCTGCTCTCAGACCCATCATGTGCTATGGGGGGTTCCTGAGAGGGCTTAGCAGGTCCAGCATCCCAAACATGGTTTGGTGGCTGCCGCCTGGTAAAACACGGGCTTCCAAACATGCCTGCCCTGTACCTCCATCCTTCATCTCCACGGCGCTCTGTCTCTCTTACCACGAGCATGCCTGTCGTTTTACAGGTTTTGAGGTTGTGTGTTCTCTGCTTGTAATCTTTGTGAGCCCTTCAAATCAGAAACGCAGTCCTGAAGCCTCAGCCCTGCACCCCAAACTGTGCCAACAGATTTTCTGCTCGGCAGATGAACGGTGTTGAGGGGAAAATGGGGCTCTTGGGACAAGTGCAACTCCTCTTCCTGTAGGAGCAGTGGGGTTTTAAAGCCTGAGGACTGAATTCTGCACCACTGGGACTCAATTCATGGTTCTTGTGTGGGCTTTAATGTGGTGTTGTGAGAAAGTGGTTTATTTTTTTGTGCCGCTTTGATGTTGTGCAGCTGCCTCACTGTGTACCACAGCTTGCCCAAGCACTTGAAGGCAAGTCACCGGGGCCTGTAACCCCTGCGGTTGCGCTTCGAGGCAGCAGAGAGGGAATCGCAGGGCTGCAGGAAACACCACGAGTTGCTCTGCAATGGTGGTCCGTGGTGCAGCGCCGGTGGAGCTAATGGACTTTGCCCACCCCGTTGGAGGAGCACCAGCCCAAGTCTGCCTCCAACAGACGGGTACCCATGATGATGTTCAGGACACTGGGTGTACGGTAAAAACCATAGCAACTGGGTTCAGTTTTCAGAAGGATTTGGGCTAAATTCTGGTAAGCTTGGGGAGAAGGCTTTGACCTTTTGAGTTGTATGTAACCCTCAGGAATATGAGTTGCTCACTGGCCCTGCTTTTGACATGCCTGTGTAAGAACCTGGTCGTTTTCTCCCCTCTCTACTGTTCCTCTGCCCCGAGACTTTGTGTTTGTGGAGGGTGTCCTGAGGTGCTCATTGGGTTTTTTGTTTGTTTTGGTTTTGCTGCCTGGCCCCTGGCCCCCAGCCCCATTACACAACAAGAGTTCTATTAGGGCAAAGCCCATTTCCACTTGACAGCAGGCACTTGCAGCTGGTTCCTCTGCATCCCCAAAGAGGTTCGGCTTCCTGTGATTACTGACTCTTCAGGTAGCCAGAGCAAACAGACAGCAAGATGCTGCGCTTGGCTGAGAGCTAAAGCCTGCAGTTAGCCAATGTGCGGTTAACTAGATTGGCAATGCGGGGAACCAAGTGGCCTTAGTGTGGGACCACGCAATCCTGAAAGAATCCGGTAGCAAAGCATGATGCACGTACAGTGCCCTGGATCTCCAGAGGGCGTTAGAAGGGCTTTGGGTAATCCTAAACTGGGCTGTTTTTCTGCTGCCTCACAGAGGTCTTTGTGCCATCTTGTGGGTTCTCTCTGGGGACTGGCATTGTGATGTACTTGAGTATCCCGGATACCCCCTCCTTGTCTTCTAGGGCACGCTTGCTTGCTTGCTTGCTTGCTTGCTTGCAGCTTGCTTGCATTCCTTCGTATCGCGATTGTCCAAGAAGCGTTCTGAAATCCCTTTTTCAACCCTTACAGAATTCAAGATATTCTCTGATTTCCCAGTCCTACAGCAATTTCTACTCCATAGCTGTACTGAAGAAGCACTGGGAACAGACTTTTGTCTCATCGAGGTCTCATCTGGAAGTGTGTCCTAGGTAGGTGGTAGATAATTTTTCACTGTGCAGAACTAGAGCTACTCAGAATGGAGATTATTTTATAATTTCATTGAAGAACTTGAGAATACTTATTGAACATTCAAGTCAAAAACTTACTTTTTCACAGAAATAGTTGAAACAAGCACATTTTCAGAGATCACACTGCTTCTGTGGAATCGCTGTGTTCTCCATCATAAAAATTTGGCAAGCTGCAGTCAAGATACTCTGTCCACCAGTCTGAAAGCCCCTGATGCCCACCTGTAAAGCTCTGATAATACTCAGCTGGTAGCTCTTACTATAGCACCTCTGTAAATGAGAGTACTTCCCTTAAACCCTATGTTGTTTTAGATTTTTGAAACAGCTCAGCATTTTCTCCTCCAGCTGACCTAATCCCGATTGTTACCCTGCCACAGATAGGTGTTGCTAGATGAAGAGAAGCTGAGTTTTTCTGGTCTCACTGCAGTTTATTTACTCTGAGGTCTGAAGTGAGGTTTGGAGCGCTTTTGCCTGCCTCAGTGTCCCAGTGTATTTTAATACAGCTGGAGTCACCTCTCGAAGAGGTGTTAAGTACCACTGGTGGCATTGCAAACTGCTCTGGGCTCATCAGAGGGAAGTTGCAATATAATTATGAGCTCAAAGTATTACTGTCATAATTTTCCCTGACCTTAGCGTTTCCGAGTCTGTGTGTTTCTGCCTTAAAGTGTAAAGTTGTCATTTCCTTTCCTGTTTTCCTTCATGAGCTTTGTTCAGAAAACACATTGCCTTTAAGGAAACCAAAGCACTCCTTTTCTTAGATTTTTTTGTTTCAGGCATTGGCCTCAGCACACAGCGGTGCAGAAGTCTTCCACTGCAACAGCGGTTTTTGAAAATGTAGATGCTGAAGCTGTAGGTTCTTCTACCTTGCATGTTTTTGTGTCTTAACAGCTCCTCTCTGCTTGCCTTTCATGGCGTTGAGGTGCATGCTCTGCACACTTCTCTTGTCACTCTTTGGATAATTTGATTTATTCTTCATGATAGCACTTGCTGCAGGAAGGATTGTAGAAGGTGATATCCCTCTCAAAGCCCTTGGGCCCCTGCTGATTAGGGGACAGTGTCTAATGAATAACGAAAAGTGAGGGAGGTCTTGATGCTCCCCAGGCTGGGCAAAACAGAGGCAGATGGAGAAACACAGATACAGCAGTATCTGTACTCTATCTGTTGTCTGTCGGGCTTTTTTCACTCTTTTCCTATCACTGTGAATTCAGAATTGATAAAAATGAACATTTTAAAAAGCTCCGTATAAGCCCACCGGCTCCAGACCTGTCTGCTGGGCTCTAATTAACATTTACTCTGCTCGCCTGGGCTGCTTCCCTCATGGGCTCGGGTGCCACACGGTATCAATCGCCCTTGCCCAGTGCACAAATGATGTTACCATGGGGAAAGCCCAAAGGCTCCCAATCCAGCAGAGGTTCCTGCAAACAAAAAATACGCTGTGTGTGTGCCAGGAGGCTGCTGCAAAGGGCCTCCCTGCTCAGCAAGCGTGCCATGAGAAAGAACTGGTGCCGAGAGGAATAGCTGAGCAGGGTTCTGGATACAAGCATGTAAGGTGGCCTGATAGGACGAGGGGTAATGGTTTTTAACTGAAAGAGGGGAGATTTAGACAGATCTCAGGAAGGAATTCTTTCCTGTGAGGGTGGTGAGACACTGGAACAGGTTGCCCAGAGAAGTTGTGGCTGCCCCATCCCTGGAGGTGTTCAAGGCCAGACTGGATGAGGCTTTGACCAACCTGGTCTAGTGGGAAGTGTCTCTGCCCATGGCAGGGGGGTTGGAACTGGATGTTCTTTAAAGTCCCTCCCAACATGAACCATTCTATGATTCTATGATTTCCATCACTGCTGCGGAGGGGGAGAAAAGCCCTACTCAGCCCTGCGTTAGAAGGTTTAGTCAAATAAGTCCAAGATGGTTTTGTTGAAATGGAGAGGCCGTGCTTCATGTCTAGAGAAAAGGGATTTCAAGGCAATTTTTTTTTAAACTTGTGAGGGATGATTGGACTATTCTTTGTTGGTGGGGCGGGGCTGGTGGAGGTGCTTGTAGTGCTATGGATGGATCAGACAGAGGGTTTGACCTCTCTAGGTCAACCTTGATAGCAAGGTTTATCCCATGGCTGTCTCAAGGAAAGACATGAGAATTGTCACCAGGTTCATTTCCAGGATGCATATGAGAACATGGACACTGCCCTTCCCCATGTAAGGAGTCATTACAGGGTGTGCGGGTGACATAAGAGCCCTGCTCTGCTGAGAAGCAGCCATTGCAGGAGCTTTTGACAGGGACATTGAATTTTTAAGAGGTTTTGAGGGCAGAACTTGGACAAAAGAGCATCATGTGCGTGGTGATTTTAACATTGCATCTTTTGCCTGTGCTCCTTGCCATGCACAGTAAATATTTGAGGAAACAAGTTTGCTGATTCAGAAATTCCTCAAAACAGTAAGTTCAATGGTAAGAGAAAATAGATTTTAGATGTGTAATCACGCTTGGATCATTGTGTGAAAAGATACAGGAGCTATTCCTGTGAGCTGTGTGTGTCTAACCTAAGTGGCTTTGACACCAGGAACTTGGAAAAGTGGGAGGAGATGCAATTAGTAGCACAGGGATTTGCCTTGTGAATATCCCACAGGCCCAGGGAAACTGCCAAGGTCCACTGGGCGGTGGCTTTTTACTCTACGTAAAAACTTAATGCTACAGATGCATTATGGCCTTGTAAGCTGAAATCCAGTGGCCAAAAAACGACTGTCATCATTCCAATTTCATTTTATCCTCACAACAAGCCTCAGGCTGGTGAGGTGCTGGGTTCAACACCCATAGCAGCTCCATTCCTCATGGGCTCTGTAGGGTTGTTGGCATCAGCATGTTTCCCATAACCCTACTGTATGTTTGCTGCGCTGGGAAGCCACCAAAGAAGTAGCTTGCTAGTTGGGAAAGAAAGTAATGATAGCATTAAATAATCTCTGTTTTCATTTACTGGGTGCTAATGATCCAAAGAAGCTGAAAATCCCAGAGGATGCATTTCCTTTAGATTAACCCAGCAGAAGGATGACAAGGAGTACAGTTACTGTCTACTGAAACGCCACCAGGGCTTGGGGCTGTTCAAATGCAGCTGTGTTCCTTTCCCCCCCGCCCTCTTCAGAAAGCCATTTTATAATACTTTTTTTTCCACTCTGCCACTGTTCTCCTCTGTACAGACAATGGCAGCAGTTTGTTTTCCCTGCTCCTGTCAGCAGTGGCAGAGGATGAATCCTGCACACCCGGCACTTCCCCCAGGCTCCAGGCAAATTGCTCTGCCGCTGCCATTCTGGTTACAGTGGTTTCGGTATTAGGGAGAAAGGGATGGCCCTTACATAGTCGTATATTTGGGGTTTTCCATATCACATAGCTGGCCTGAATTAGGAACTCTGCCCTGAATTTAGGCAAGTAAGCCTTTGGGGGCCATGGAAGTACCATAAGTAATGCCCTTCCTAATTACACTTTATAGCATGCTAGAATTTAAGTAGCACAGACTGGCAGAGGAACACACCTGCGGCACGGAGAGCCTGGCTTTGTGTTACAGGGTAAGCCAGTGGCAGAGGCAGCCTTCCGTTCTAGCTACAGGATACTTAACTGCTTTCTCTTGGGCATTTTTAATACCTTAAGCAATGGGGCATGCTCAAGTTCATTTAGGAGATGATCTTAACCAGCCAAAATTGCCACTGGCATATTTCTTAGGTATTCATCCTATGCAATAAGACCAAAGAAAATTTACCTTAATCTTTGCTTTATGCCTTTGTCCCAATCACAATGATACCTCCCTTCATGTTTTAAAGGACACAGTGCAAATAGACCTACATTTGTATTTTTAACGCTATTTAGTGCCTGCCTTTCATTGAAAGTAATGGGAATTAGGCTCTAAAGACCCTCTAAGCACCTTCATTCCTTGGCCTTAAGCTGCCTCTGTGAATTTATCTAGACTACCAAAAACGGAAGGCAATACCAGGGCTCAGTGACTAACTATCACACTATCACACCCCAGTTGCCATCTACTGTGGGAGCGTTCCCGAATTCAAACCCAGACACACAGCTCTACGAGGTGGAAGCATCGATTCAAACTTGCAGTTTTGTGGCAGCAGTTGGACCACTCAAGAAGAAAGTGAGGATGGAGAGGGCTCAAACATGCAATGGTGGCCTCAGGCAAATGAAAAAGAAATATTAAAATTCATGGAGAAAAGGTCCTTGGAGGTCAGTTCTCATGTGCTGGCTCTGTGTCAGAGTAGGTGACTGACAAAAGAGCTGCAGATGATCCCACTGTCCTCCAGCAGTCTGCATGGCATCACATCTCTCTATCATTAGTTCATTATGCTTTCTCCTTTATCAACAGAAGCCAAATCACTACTACTGCTAGCCAGGACAGGCACTGTGGCCCAACTGGCCACAAATCACGCATGGTAATGAGATGTGAGTTCTGTTTCTACCCCTGCTACCAATGTGTGGTCTCGCTTATTAAATTCCCAGTTCTTCCTCTGCTTGCCCATCAGGTCAGATCCTGAGGATGGCTTGGTGCTGTAGAAACACTGGCAAGGTTTGCCTGCATGCTGAGATGTCTTTCTGCTTTCCAGAAACACCAGCAGCACTGTGTGGGTCTTTACTGGTAGTCTTTACAGAAGCCAATGCCTGAAATGAGAATCTTTTTTTCCCCCTGTTACCAGTGCGGCCTTCGACCTCTCTCTCCTGGCTTGCTAGCTAGTGCTGTTCAGAAGAATTAAAATGATGCTAGTTTTACAAAAAACAAAATCAAACTGATACTAGGAATGATTAAAAAACCCTTAAATGCCTCACTTTATTAGATTTGTTGATTGTAAATGTGTGAGTTCAACTAACTCACTTCTTCCCTTTTACCTTATCTACAGCTTCTTTTCAGTGTGTATTAACAACCAAGATGAAGAAACAGCTGAGTTTATGGGATGGAGTTCAGAAACCTGCATCCTCATGCAGCTCTCCCCTGAATGGCTGGGTCAGCGAGGACAGTGTGTGCCACCTCAGCTCTGGGGATAGAGGTGATCTCTCCCACCTTTTTCACCAAGCCTTGACCCAGGACTCCCGAGAGAGGGAGGAGAGCAGCGCTGCCCTGGAAACCGTTAAGATCAAGGAGAAGCTGAAGAGGAGGAGGATGTCTGAGGGTCTGATAGCCTCAGAGAGAGGTAAGGCGGGAGCCTGCCCACTCTTCTGCGGGAAGAAGGGTCTTTTCCCAGCCTAGAGAGCTAGCGCACTTACCCAGTGAACAGTTCATAGAATCATAGAATGGTTTGGGTTGGAAGGGACCTTAAAGATCATTGAGTTCCAACCCCACTGCCATGGGCAGGAACACCTCCCACTAGACCAGGCTGCTCAAAGCCCCATCCAGCCTGGCCTTGAACACCACCAGGGATGGGGCAGCCACAGCTTCTCTGGGCAACCTGTTCCAGTGTCTCACCACCCTCACAGGAAAGAATTTCTTCCTAAAAGTTCACCCCCACGTGTGCCCCCTGCAATAACCTTCCCTGCTTTCAGTGCCCTGTGTAGCCCTCCTCTTGCTGTAGGGGTGTATGACTGTGCGACAGGGAGCGGAGAGGGAGGGTCTATGTGCAGATGACTTGTTCTGGGTCACCACAGGTCCCTGGGCTCCCTGCTGTCTGATGGAAGCCCAGAGGACCAGGGTGTTCCTCTGGTGGGTCTGGAGAAGCGGGGAAGTGTCGTCCTATAACCTGCTTCAAGTGGCTGCCAGCATGAGCATGTTTCCCTGGGCAGTTATTTAGAAGTCTGCAAGAAATCTGTCCAATGAAATATCTAGCGTCAGGTGCATTGTGTTTGCAGTGCTGCTTCTATTATACTTTGTGTCTCCGTTTTGCAGGCCTGGCTGACTCCAGTATCCCTCCAGGGATTTTCCTGAAGCCGGTACTTTGCCGCTCAGGTTCCCAGAGGCTCCAGCGAGCCTTCAGGCCTGTGCCTCCCATCCAGAACGGCCTGCCTTCCTCAGAGCCCAGCAGGATGATCAACGGAGAGCAGGAGCATGGGGAAAATGCCACAGGCTGTGTCGGCAGCGATGGGAATAACAAGGAGTGGATGTCCGAGGGAAAAGGATATAAAGTAAGGAAACCAAGCCAAATCACGTGTGGTGGATCCACAGGTTACTTCCTGTAGGCAGAGCTCTCAGATCTTCTTTCTCTGTGGTGCGAGCCCAGGGAAGCAGCTGAGCCCAGGAAGAGCTCAGCTGGACATAGCGCTTCAGGCTGTCTTTGCAACGTGCGTACTGCAGACTTCATGTCCTCAGCATATATCATAGGAGAAGAGGTCTTTAAATAGTTTCTGTGCTCTCTGGTGACTCCTGCTGGGTTTTAGGACTGAGAAAACACCAGCAACCAGTCAGAGCAACTAAATGTGTCTAATCTGGTCAAGCATATCCTTCTACACTTAGTAAAATACATGTATCTGTGAGCCACCTGTACATTCCAGTTACTGTTGCAGACACACCAGTGTCTTGGTGGCTTTTTATAGCAGCACTGTCTGGTTTAGAAAAAAAAAAAGATGTTTTCTGGAGCAGTTAGTCCTGCAAACTCAACTTTAGGTTGTCCCAGCTTTTGAGTTGTACAGCCGTGTCCTTCTGCACAGTTCTCTCTAATAATATTTCTGGAGTTCGGCTGCTTCTGTGCAGCTTCCTGCCCTCCCATGGGTCTGCCTGGGAATGCCAGTGATGGGAACTGGCAATGTTGGTCATGGGCAGTAGAGTCCAGACAGACCCCATCCGCTCAATTGCCTTTGCAGGAGGGACAGAAGCCACAGTTGTTCTGATTTTGCTGTGGTGGGCAGGAGATGGCAGCTGAATAATAGCTTTTGTAAACAGGACGACCAATAGAAGTGCACTTGATTTCAGCCTTGCAGATACAGGCTATCCCTGCCATTAACTCTGTTGGTCCCCCCACTCTTTGTGAGAACTTGGCTGGAGTTCAGCAAGGGCTGGTAGGGCCTTTAGGGTCAGTGGGAGGAGAGTGATCTAAAGCCATTCCTGTACCATCAGAAAGGCTAGCAGAGGCAACGGCACCCCAAAACACCCTTAGGACAAGCAAATGGATGCCAGGTGGCACACAGCCACTGCCAGAGATAAGCAAGGGGATAGAGCTGGCAACAGCGTGGGACACGGTCTCTCTCTCCCATTTCCCTTTCCATTGCCCATCCTAGGCCAAGCTGCTCCATCAGTTTGACTTTTCTTTTCGTGCCAAGTCTAGGTAAAAGCATGGCTAAACGTCTTGTGGCATCAAGGAGGAAAGCTGGATGCCTGAGCTGAGCACTGTGTTCTGCTGTTTCCAGGCTTTCCTGCCACCCTTGTATTGCAGTAACGGGGATGGGAAGAAGTCGCTGGGAGCAGCTTTGATTCCCCCTATCCCTAAGTCAGCACCACCAACTGATGAGGATCCTGGCAGGGCTGCAGTGCCTCTCCCAAGCTCTCAGCACCTGGTTTTCCAAGAGGACCTGGAGATGAGGTAAGCCAAGGTGTCTGCTTCTCCAGTATGCCGTTTACCTTGCTCTTCCTGTCTCGTGAGGTTATTCTCCACAGTCAGGTCTCCAATAGATTTATGTAAACTTCTGTACATTCCCCTTTTTGGGTATCTATGATGATGCTGCACAATGTCAAAACCAACATCACACACCCTAAGAGCAGGGGCTGCAGAGGGGAGAAAGAGGCAGGACTTCAGAGGACCTTAAAAGCAGGTCCTCTGCTGGACTCTGATACTGACTCACTCTGTAATCTTTGTGGTGCCATTTGGGAACTGCATTGCACGGATCTGCATACAGCATCTGGTTTTGTGTGTGACCTTTGACTGCCAATATCTGTACCTGCAAGTATATGTTAGGGCAAATACTGGCTACTGTTGAGCTGTCTGCTGTAAACGTCAGTCGTAACCTCTACGTGTCTGGGCCTTCGCTGTGAAATGAGAGCCCAGATAAACCTCTGCTTATAGATGTCTAATCCTATAGATGTGTGATATTCACATATGGTTTAAAGGTCAAGATGCTAGAGAAGATGCTAAGGTGAATATGCTAGAGAACAGGTTATATGCCTGTAACTGATGGAAAGGTATTTGCTTGGATATGCGCGGGGAAATCTAGCTGTCAACCTTATCCTAGTTACAACAGTAAATAGGGAGTCATAGCAATACAATGCCAATTTAAAAGCTTCAGCACGGCTTTTAAAGTACAATCAGAATATACTTACCTAACACCTGAGTGGGAAAACCCCTTTTTCTTCTTGAAAGAGCAGGGAGATGTAATATTATTCTCAGGAGACGTCAGTGGTGTTACCATGCAAACAAGATACTCTCATCAGTTTAAGGCATAGCCAGGCAAAGTTAGGCTTCTGCAGCAGTATAAAGGTAGCTGCCCTCACTACAGCCTTATGACTGGCTTAACATCTCTTGCCGATTCAGAAAAGATGTAGGTAACAGTCACAGTCCCTTAGCTCCAAAAGGAGAGACAGCAGAATTGCATAGTTAAGGCCCAAACTGAAGAATGATTCCTGTGCTTCAGCTGGAGCTTGATGAGCTGTGTGTGACTCCAGCAACTGAAAGTTTAATGGCAATTAATCAGCTTGGCATATTGTTGGTTTTATGGGTTGCATTTCCTCCTTCATCAGAACGACCTTGCCAAGAAAGTTTGCCTCCTTTAATGCTACCCCCCTTCTCTTTCTAGCTTCTCATATATTCTTTTATCCTCAATTTTCTTAAGGCCAAGATCAGGCAGCAGAAGTGAAGAGAAGACCCTTAAACCTCTAGGTAAGTACAGGACATGAATGCCCTAAAATGAACACAGGAATCCTGACCGATAGGTCGCACTGTGAAAGTCTGGTGGAAAACCAGCCTGTAACTTTTTTCAACTCCTTGATGTGCTCACATGACTCCCCCCAGAGCCCAGTCTCTGGGAAATGTGCTTTGGTGATCCAGTGAAAATGACCCCAGCACAGGGTTTTGAATGGCAGGAGCTGGAGCCAAGGGGAGGTACCTTGGGGCCCTGGAAATGCACAGCAGGGAAAAAAAACTTTTCTCTACCTCCTGCTCATACCTTTTATCTCCCTGTGTGCTCTCTCCTGTCACAAAGGTCAGAGAAAAACGAGGTGTTTTGCATGAAATGAGAAATGTTCCCACTCCTTCCTCCTACACTTGAAGGAGAAAACCTTCCCTTGGAGCAGATTCTGAACTAAATCCTTTGAGATCTGAAGCAGATTCACCAACACTGCCTATTTTTGCACTGGGAGAAAAAGTGAAACCTTGTGTGACAGGAAGTCCTTGTGAGGACTTACATCCTTGTGAGGATTAACAGAGAAAGAGACTTAAAAAAGGATCCAGCCTATGCCGAATCTGAGCTTTCCATCCTCATAAAGCACAAGCCTAAATTCAATGCCAAGGAATGAACTGAGGTTTCCTTTTTGCAACTCATTTCCCTCAAACCACATACGCTAGCTTTATGATTCCACATCTCTTCCCTTATTCTGTCTGCATACATCAATACAGCAAACTGAGGCTGGGGTGGGCTTCTCCCCCTCCCTGCATTATCACTAGCATTAAGAGTTCTGCAAGACAAGGTGTGGCACCTGGGGCATCTGCATCAGCCAGTACTTTTAAGTTGAAAACCTCAGTGACACTGTTGCTGTCCCTTTGCCACATGTGGGTTTGTAGCGATAGGAGAGATGAGAATTTAACAAATAATTTTGCTGATGCAGCAAAAGGACTGAGATCCACTGGCCCCTCAGCTCCAGTGTTAGTTCTGCTAAATAATGGGAATGCCCCACAGGAATTATTCCTTTATTGCTGATACGCGGCTGGGATGCTGAATGCAACTAGGGAGAAGTATTGCTGAGTAAGTAAGGTGACGTTTTTTGCCAGATACATTCTGGACTAGAAATGAGCTATATCATTAAACCATCTCTCTCTGTCTTTTATTATTGACCTGACCGTTCCACAGGGGAAAAAAATCCTGATTTAGGAAAGTTATTGCCTTTGTACTGCTTGACTATCCCATGATTTTATCATCTGTGAAGCCATGTAAACAATGATTAGTTCTCTGAGTTTGAACAGCTCCGTTGGAGAGTATTTCAGAATGAACTACACTGTGCTATTGCCATTAAGAAAATCAGCCTTTAGTGAGGCTGCCCAGAAATTGGGATGATCTGCTGCAATTTAGAATGAAACCCTTGGGGAAAAGGAATTCTAGCTTCCAGAAAACAATTCTGGGTTTGGTAGCTCTCTAGCAATCCTACGCTTTTCTTTAAATGCCCTCTAAAACATTCCAGCAAAGAGGAGGAAATGTTCATTCATACCTCTACAAAGGCATATAGCTATTAAAAATCAGGAGTTCTTTTCATAACTGGGAAAAAGGGGATGTTTACTAAAATCAAAATGCATGGGGACAGATAGGAACCTTTTTGGCAAGGGCAATCTCCCATCTCTCTGCTCTTCTCTGTCAAATACAGCTGCTCTCCAGAAGCCCAGGGCTGAGGCCTTTATCATGTGGTAGGTTTGAGTCTGACGGCCAACAGAGCAATGTCATTTCTGCTGCCAGTGCAATACGGCAGTACCCCAACTGTTTGGAGAGGCGGTATGTTCCTTATTGTTCCCCTACACAATCTCTATCTGTGTCTTAGCAGAGCTCCAGCCTCTGGAACCCGTCTTGCCAGCTCTCTGTGTTACTGGTGGCATGAAGTCTGCTGGGCACTTCCGTGAACATGTGCCCCCGTTAACAGGCCTCCCACTCAGCCAGGCCAAGCAGATGGATCACCCTGTAAACCCTCGCCTTCTGAGCGACGACGACTTGAAGGACAGCAATGGAAGGGTAAGGGCTAAGGACAGGGGTGATGAGCCTTCCTTTTCAGTTGACTGCTCAGTGCTTAGCACAAAATGTCACTGAAAATCATCATCTTTGTCTCTTGGGGTGTCTTTATGCTTAATGATGTATTTCCATTGCAACTAGATCCATGTTATGTTGTCCAAGTCAGCTCAGAAGAAAATACACCAGAAGCGAATGAGAGAGATGGAGCTTTTGCGTAGAGAGAGGGAGAAAGAGAGAGAGTCCTTGCAGCTTCCTAGGCTGAGTGTTGACCCTGGGGATGCAGCTGAAGAAAGTAAGTGGTTGCTATATTTGGTTGTGGGCCTTTATGTTCACTTGCTCGCTATTTGCAAAGTGTTGCAAATGTTTATGAAATGGGACTGGAAAGCTGTTACACTTGCATCTGAGTGGAATTTAGAATAGGATTTATTTCCGCTTTTCAAAGAAAAATACAGAGGCAGGAATGGTCTTGCCCGTGGCCCACACTGAGTCAGTCACAGAATATCACCTGCCCCTTTCTCCTACAAGTCCTCCTACTTTCTCCTAGCTTCTCCCTTTCTCCTCCTGTACAATCCTACACAGAATTATCTCCTGGATAATTCTGTTTTGCAAACTACATGGTGGCTTCACACTCTTTAATTGAGAGTAGCCTCCAGGAAAGGTGAATGGGGGAGTCCAAAAGAATGCTTTTCAACCAAGGTGCAACCTGGAAGAAACAAAATTAAACTATTTCTATTTAAAACACAAAACATCTTGCTCACGCGATAGGACAGGCTATTACGCTCACACCACTCCCTGCTGGAGGAACTTGCATTGCAGAGCCAGGCTGGAGCCCTTAGCCAATGCTCACGTTTTCCCAAATGAGCAAGCAGCTCTGCTGACTTTAATTGCAGCTGAGGGGCTCCGATTGTACCGCTGCATGCGCTACCAGGAGTGCAGCCGCAGCAAATTTCAGGGGCAGCACTCAGCCCAAGGGCATCGGGCAAGGTTATCTGCTCTTTCGCTTGCTATTATTTTCTAAAGTACTGGTGAGGAGCGCCGAGGTGGGAGCCCCAGAAATGTAACTTCCCTATCCGGCCTCTGGAACAGGAAAGCAAACACAAAGCAGAAGTGACTTTTCCTCATTTCTGAGGGAAAGCGTCACTGCCTTCTGTGATCACTCTCCCACAATAGTGTGCGACTGTTATGGCTGGAGTTGTCTGGGACAACCAAGGGATGTTACCCAGCTCCAGCAAGGTTTCTAGCCCTTTCCAAGCCCACAGCCACCTTGTCCAGCACTCTCCACTTACAAGGTCTTTCTTGGTCTCTGCAGGCTCTGGCCCACCACCTGTCAATGGGGCAGTTTCCACTTCCCCCGGCACGAGCAGAGAGAGAGCTCCTGCTGCCTCGGGCAAGCGGACCAACAGGCTCTCACTGCCCAGCATCCCTGTCATCAGCCAGGATGGCAACTTCCCACGCAAGCCCTCAGGTGAGCCTGCTGCGCTGCAGCCCCCGCACCAGCTCTTGCCTTGGAGCACAAACTGCCTCATTCCTCAGCCACAGGCAGGATCTCAGCTCCCACGTCTGTCCTGAGCACTGAGAGCAAACCTGCTTTGGATCCACTCCGGCCTGATGATACCGGAGCGGTTGGTGCTTACAGTTCATGAAGCAGTGGTGTAAAGCCTTAAGCTCTAGCTTTTGCCTGTACTGAGAGACCAAAATACAGCTCTGGTGCCAGGAGGCAGCTGTAACTGCAGGCCTGAGCTCCGGTGCAGTCTGGCAGGGTGTGCTCGCTGTGCACATATGTGCACCACCACAAACAATTAGCCACTTGCCGTCCTGGCCCTCTGCCTGGGCTCTCTTTTCTGCCTCTCCTACTTTCCTACTATTCCAGCAAGGCTTGTCTCTGCATGGAAGTTAGTGACTCGGTGCAACCATGCTATCGCACCTACAAGCGCTTAATGGCTTCTAGCCTCTCTCATCTCACTGCCTGCCACAAAAATTGGGAGCAAGCCCTGCCTCTTCTGTCACCCCACCCAAATACGGTGGCCGTGTGTAGCAGGTGACGTACAGTAGAGGCTGCCTGGTGCTCCCAAGCTGCTTGCTACCTGCAACAAATACACAGCAGGTGGCCAGTACATAGTGATTCTCGTCTCTCCTTGGTGGGTGGCCTACCTTGTGTTATGATCTTGAGTAGCCAGAGTTAAGAAAAAGGGAGCTAGGAATGAGTTTCATGGTGATGCTACTCAGATTTTCAACATTGACCAGGACTAGCCTGATGTGGTTCTCCATTCCTACTGAATATATTTGCGTGTGTATATATCTATCTCATATTGAATATATGTATATCTACATACTCGTGCAGTGACATCACTGATGTCAGTGACAGTGCTATTGGTGACATCCAAATTAGTCCCCATGTGAATATTTTTGATTTTGCAGTTCCTCCATCCTCCATACTTTGTAGAACACGCAAGGTAGCATAAAACCCCTGCCGAGTCCATAGCAGTTCATCCAGATTCTGTGCAGTATTTATACTCAGTGCTGTTAGACAGCTCACATATTTTCATCTACACTTTAGAAAATGAGCTTTTGAGGGCAAGACATGAAGGCTTTGACCTACAGTGCTTTTGATGACAAATAGGTTTCATAGACAAATGAATCTGTCATCTGAATTTTCTTATACCCTTTATATTTATTGTCAAGAGAGTGTTTCCCAACAATTTGCATCTATATTTACATATTTTTATTCTCAGTTCACATTTGGAAGGTGTTTTTTTACAACTATCTAGACTAGAAATTGCATTTTTCCACAAGAGAAAGCTTAGGCATTGCACAGTTTGCAAACAAGTACGTTTGATGACAAATAAATTTCACCTCACCATCTTCAAAACGCAGCCAGTGGGTACCTCTGAAACAGTAAATATTCATAACACTTGGAAAATAGCAAAATCCATAGACTACTACTTTCCCAAGAGTATGCTAAAAGAGTATGAGCACTCAGCTGCCTGCTGTCTAGAATACTTGAAGTAAATGGAAAGGAAGTGTCCGAACCAATGCTGGTTTGCACCCATAGGTAATCTTGGCTGGGAAATCGGGTTGCTGTCTGCTTGGCGGTGGGGTGCCTTGCCCCGGGGAGTATGCGATGGGGGTGTCTGACTGTCTCCTTACAGCCAACTTGCCAGCCATTGCTCTGGACACCCTAGATGGGGGAGAGGAGCCAGAGAGTGGGGACGCCCAGGAAGCCAGGCCCTTCCCTTACCCACAGCAGGCGCTGCTCAGTGCGCTCGCAGGGCTCAGCAGCAACGACTGGTAAGAAATCCCCTTGTTTACTCTTTTTCCCTCTCAGTGTAAGTTAGAACTGTTTTTTCCCAGTGCCTCTGAGCGCAGGCACCCCAGATATCCAAAGGGAACTCGTGAAACCGCTCCAAAGCAGTCACAGTCTAAAGATGTAAGAGCAGCCTTAGTTTTGCTTTGGTCCGTAGCGGTGCTAATGCCACAGCAGGTCCATGCTGTTTCCCAGCTTTACCTTCTGCTACATGTAGCTGCAAATTAAATGCTAAGGGAAGAGAGAAAAGTTGTGGAACAAGATCATTTGCTGGCTGAAGCCAGAAGCAGGATGGAAGCCATCTTGAGTACAGAGATTAGGGGCCCCAGGTGACTGGGACATAGTAAGGATGTACCTCTGACAGCAGCAGATGGAGACAAGGCCTCCCTGTGACCTCCTGCACCTGAGTCCCAGCAGTGCCTACAGGGAGAAATAGACTCAGACGTGGTGCAGAGTTGCTCAGCCTGTCACTCCTGCTGAAGGGTTCATGGCAGAAGACAAGGAAAAAGAAAACCCAAAAATCTTTAGGGATCTTGCACTTTTAGAATTCAACTTTTTCCTTCTTACTGTTTAATAGAGGCTCAGCAGATTTCGTTGATAATCCCAGTGTGTCCTGAAACTTGACACAAGCAGGAGGCGATATCAATGTTTTTGGTAATTTTCTTTGGTGAAAACCCAATCTTTTTTGGTAATTGCCTTTCAGGGAGCGGAAGGCAGAGGGACTCCGCAGCATCAGGCGCCTGGCTATCTGCCACTCAGAAGTCCTTCTTTGTAGACTTCATGATGTTTCCTTGGCCGTTACAAAAGAGGTAAGAACATTATGTATAATTGTGTCCCAAGTACCTCATACACGGGTTTGTTGTTTCCTGGGACTTTTGTCTAGGGGTAATTCTTACGTTTCCCCTCATGACTTCCTCAGGTGAACAACCTCCGCTCAAAGGTGTCTCGCTGTGCAATCAGCACTCTTGGAGACCTCTTCGGGACCATGAAGAAGCACATGGACCATGAAGTGGATGAGGTTGCTCGTGTCTTGCTCCAGAAGATGGGGGACTCCAATGAGTTCATTCAGAAAGCAACTGATCGGTCCCTGGGGATCATGGTGGGGAATGTAACACCAACACGAGCAACGACGGCTCTCATGGCTAGTGGAGTCCCGTACGTCAATCTTCTCTTAGTGATATCTATCACCTTAAATTGTGTGGGCAGGGGGAAGGGACAGGAGGCAGAAGGGGAATGATGGAAGGGAAGGGTATCTGCAGATTTGGAGATAAAAAGGTGGAATAAGCCCCAATCCTGCTGCAGCTCTGCCTGTATAGTGGGAGACCTCTGATGAGTCAGCATGAATTGTCTTTCATGGCCTTCTTTCCCAGAGTTAATTTCAGGAAAGAAATTGACTATCAACTAGTCCAGGGAGATTGAATTCCTCCCTCTTCCTTGCAGGTAGCCCCCTGCACAATGCCAACTTTGTGTTTATCTGAGGACAGAAGCTTCTACAGTTGGCCAAAATTGCAGCCAGGACACGTGGCTCCTTCCCCCAGCAATGACAGGGAGCATGCTGTCACCGAGGCCTGTGCTTCTGGCCCTCCTTTTTCCCCCTGCCCCTCAGTGTGTGTTCTCTCGTTCCCAGCCACCGCAATGTCCTGGTGCGGAGGTGTGCGGCCAAACACCTACTGACAGCGATGGAGCTGATCGGAGCCGAGAAGCTCCTCTCCGGCGTGCCTTACAGCACCGACCTGCTGGTGCGCACGGTGGTGAAGCTTGCTCAGGACTGCCATCAGGACACAAGGTGATGATCTTCCTTTCACCTCCCCAAATCTGAAAACTGTTCCATGTCTGGCTAGAAAAGATAAAAACCATAAAAGAGTGGAACGTAAGTAAATATGAAGCAAGTTACTTCACGGCGTGGTGAATGTTGCTGGGGAAACGACTGTACTGGGTAACATGAAGGGGTCCAGTAAGAAGGACCATTGCCAAATTCCTGTGACTCGAATGATTCTTTATTCAGATCAACTGAGATCAGATTAGCCAGTTACACAGTTTTGTTCAGTCTTACGTGCACAATCAAAGCTGAAGTGTTGGCCATTGTTCGTCACTGAAGGATCCCAAACATCTGCTTCTGGTAAGGTTAAGACTGCCCTAGAAAAATTCCAGCTGTCTTTGTATTCAGTCTTTCTAAATCCCTTCTGCAGATTTAGATGCCTATGATAGCCACAAATTCTTCTTCCCAATCATCGTATAATGTTGTTGCCAGTGGCTGAGTGACCTCCAGATTTCCTCCTGAAGATAGCTGTATTTTCGTAGTAGAAAAACCACACCAAAAAAATAAACTTCCAAACTTGCTTTGATTATTAATTTGAGTTTCCATTAATAGATGGCAAGAACACATGAGCAACTAGCTGCCCATGTGCAGACGTGTAGGATAGAATAATAATAGTAAGCGTGAGGTGATTTGTCCTAGCATCTCCACCAGGTAAAGAAAGGTAAATTCTTATGCAATGGCAGCAAGACACTGCAAATAAGCCATAACATCAAAGCAGGAGATGTGCTTTGCTCATCCCATGGGATCCTGCAATCCCACAGAAGTGTACCCACAGTTTCAGAGTGAATTTGTATTTTCCTGTGTCCCTGTGTTCTCCTCTTGCGTTCAGCTGGCAGCGTTGTGCAGTGGCAATAAGTGGAGCTACATATCTATCTCTGTTGAATAGGTAATACCTTCTCATTAAGGTATTACACGAGTTTAAAATATCAGCTTATCTTATTAACTCTTTTCCTTTGTTTATTCAAAAGGCTAGGGAGAGAAGACAGTAAAAGAGAAATCTGTGGAAGAAAACAAATCATTCATTTCTTTCTTTCTTTCCTGTGTTAGATGTTATGGACGGAATATGCTGAATATGTTGATGAATCATAAAAAATTTAAGAAGTATTTGAAACAGTCTGCCCCCTCACATGACTTGTTGGATGTTATGGCAACAATTCAGCAGAAAGTAAGTGCTTGGCAGGAGAAATGTCTCCTTTATGCAAGTATTGAGTTTGCTAATATGAGATTAAACAGACCTAGTCTTTCTTTATATCATTCTTTTTCCGCTAAATCATTTTCTTCCTGGGAATAAACTGTTGATCCTTAGTCTGTTTATCTAGTGAAGGAACCAGTATGATTAGAAATAAAGTGGGTGCATTTTCACTATCAGCCACAAAGAGGAAAGGGAAGTGGGAGAAAATGGTTTTAATGATGGCCATGGCCCAAGCAGGAGCTGGGGGGCTCGGGGAGCAAGAGGGAGAGCACACCGCCCACACCTTCAAGTGTAAAATACCCAACACCAACACCACCCATGCACCCTCCCAATAAAGCAAGGAAGTGAGAACAGTGCTTCTGAAGATAATAGAGGCCTTTGCAACAGATGAAGGAAGCAGTAGTGCCGAGAAAATTTCCAAATATACAAAAGATGAACAAGGCAACCATAATTAGTACATCTATTGTCTGTATTCTGGGAATGCTGCCCTGCTGTCATGCACTGCGGAGCTGGAAGAAGCTTTGTGAATTCAGCATCCAGTGAAAAATCATCCCTATTTTTGTTGTTCTTTCATTCCTCTCCATTTACAGCCTAGAAAAGTAATGAGCCTTTGTGCAGGAACAGGGAGAGTAAGTGTGATCCAGACCAACGCCCAACACAATGGGCCAACCTGCGGAGTCCAAAAGTGTCCCACTGTTCCCTTTAAGAAGGCTTGTTCCCTACCAGTTCGCATTATTCTCATTTGTGCTCAAGTTTAACAAATGCAGGATCTTATACTGCTGCCCAGGATGGTAGCACCTGTAACCTGCCTTGGGTTATTGAAAACCAACAGTAGACATCACGGAATCTCTGGCCTGTCTCCCTCTCTAAGTTATGAAGTGTTTTCCTAAGCCTTTCTTGGTAGCAGTGATCCGGGTTATAACTTGTGTTTTAAACAAGTCATTTGCTATATTATCTTCTATGATTCATGTGTTTTTATATACCCTTGTAGGAGACAGAAGAACATAAATGTGAAGCGCCACCTGCCAAGGACCGCAGGAAGTCTAAGAACAGTGGCTTGACGAAGGCCCAGGACAACTTACCTCACGATGGAGGGTACTGAGCACTTGTGTTATATCTGACAATGCACATGACAAGCTTTACATGTCTCTTCCTCAGTAAAATCTTTCCGGTGGAGATCAGCCAGAGGTTGTTTCCTTGCCCTAAAAATCTTCTGTGATAAAAAACGTCTGCTTCTGCTTTAGGCTGAACACAGCTGCCCTTGGAGGGTTTTCACAAAAACTGAGAGAGGGGAAGAGACACCCACTGGTTGCAGCTCAGAAGATCCAGTGCAGTGGCAAGAACAGTGTTGTGGAGGCTGTGGGAGGGTGGTGTCTCTGCTGTTTGACTCGGGACATGAATACCCTGATTGAAATTACTTATCTGAGCAAAGTCCTTTTTAGATGGGTGGTTTGATGGGAAGTCCCAGTCTAGAACCAAGATGCCATTCCCAAAAGTAGCACTTTCCGTGCATGTGGTTTGGCCTGGCTTTCTGGCCCTCAAACAGTACCAGCAAGACAACACCTGAGCAGTTCTGGTCAACGGACGTCTCAGCGTGGCCTTTTTCTGTAGCTATTCCTGTCATTCAGACCCACTACTGGTTGGTTGATGCACACCATGTTTTTTCCCCTCTGTGCTGCAGTCAGCATTTGAGAGAGGAATTTGGTCCTTGCTGTCTCCCCGTGCCAGTGGGAGAGCTGCTTGTACCTGTTCTCCTCTGGTAACAGAGTGGCTTTATTTAGCTCTGGTGTGCTCAGCAGTGGCAGGAAGGTGGCCACGTGCCTCCTCCAGTTTCAGGGTCTTCTTCAAAGTACCTGAAGAAGGACAGGAAACCTTTCAACGCTTCTGGTTGAGGCTGGGTTATTTAGAGACCTGAAAGCTGAAAAAAGTGGAACATGGAGTTGCAATTGCAGTAGTAAACTTCATGCCAAATGGCTAGAGAAAAGCTAAGATAATTCTTCCATTTCTTAGAAATGTTCCGCACTTCAGAAAAGGCAAAGAAAAAATGTAACCCTGGAAAATGGAGGCCTGCAATTTTTACCTCAAGGGTACTGTAGGAAAAGAGTTTGAAAAGAGTTATCCAAAGACATGGATGTAAGCGAGATCAAATGTGAGCTTAGTATTGGCAGATGATGTCTGCCTTTTTTGAGATGCTTGATGTTATGGGCAAAGGAAGTGTTTTATGGCTGATACAGAATAATGGACTGTAGTGAGGTGCCTGAAATGGAAATTATTATCAATTCTGGAAAAGACCAGAATTTAGGAGAACTTCAATGGAGGCAAAGTGTGCAAGCACAGGGGGAAAGAGTGTCGAGTAGAGCTGAATGGGAAGTACTGGGCTGAGGGAGGTTACCAATGACATCCTGGGGTATTATTCTTGGAACTAATCTTTGTTTCATATTTTCCTTTAACAATTTTGGCAGGAAAAGACAGCAAACTGACAAGACCAAAAAGAAGATGGAAAGAATTGCTGTTAAAAAGGAATGAACTAAGACGACTGATCTACGGGATCATCCCATGGAAGTGACTGAGGAAGAGAAAGATGCGGTTGTAGTCAACAGTTACACAATAAACATCATTACCTATACCTATATGATGCAATGGCATAAAAAGCAAAGACTAATCTTAGGATGCGTAACGGCAGAGTTGTGGCAGGGAAGTGTTCATGCCAGCAGGTTCTGCCATCCCCTTGGGAAATTGCACACCATTCTGGCCACCCTTCTTCAGCGAGAGGCAGCTAATCTAGCATGCCCAGAGATGATTTGCTAGCACAGCCAAGGAAA
Source organism: Numenius arquata (assembly GCF_964106895.1). Lineage (NCBI taxonomy): Eukaryota > Metazoa > Chordata > Aves > Charadriiformes > Scolopacidae > Numenius > Numenius arquata. The sequence goes on from NC_133577.1 coordinate 49,420,658, forward strand.
AGAACAGTCTATTTTAGGAGGTTACCAGAGCATGGCTTGTTTAATGCAGCAGACTGAAAGCTGAGGCAGAGGGTATGGTTGCCATCTGCCATAAACCGTGGAAAATGATGTGTGAATTCAAAGGTAATGCTGAATATGAGGATAAAACTGTGTGTGAATGAATACTTTTATGCCAGGAAGTGAAATCAAGAACCTAAGAAAGCATCTTGGGTTCTAGAACATTTGGGCAAAACCCCAAACATTTTAGCGCAGAGTGAATCCTGTAACTTGGTGCTGCAACCACAAAGGAGACTGGGCAGCAGTGCCTGACAAATGGATGCTGAGGTACTTGCAAATAAATTGAGCATGACAACAAATTATTCGAACAAATTGCAACACCCGTACGATCTTCTCTATCAGCATTAGGAACTAACCAATGGCTCCTATCTGATAGATTGCCTTAGTGGGAAAAGATTAATCAAAAGGATCACCATTTGATAGTGGATACACTCGGTGTAGCCCAAACCAATGTTTCTTTAGCTCTTAGGTGTATTCAAGCTCAGCTGTGGATGCAATCTACAGTAGCAGCAATTATATGAGAAGGTGAAGCAGGTACATTGCCCACTGAAATTTGAAAATTAATCTGGGATAATGCAACTGAATTTGAAAGAGAATTTCAATCTTGATGGAACAGTAAAGCTACAGCTTTTGTTCTAACAATAAGCAATGCTTCAGTGTATACCATATACCCAATCACTGCACTAGGTTTATATCACAATGGAACTATACTTTATCTATTAGAACATAGAGTGTGGGCCCAGTGGAATAGGAACAAATGGCAGACCGTTGATGTTAGTGCATGTGTCATACGAGAACGACAAGAATTTATTTGTGAGAGTAACACCATCAAAGCCCAAGACATTTTTCTTGACACTGAACAGAATGTTTGTCATTTTGAAATATATCATGATGAAAATCCTGAAAGTGTACTTACATACATTGGAAAGGGATGTGTTTGTATGAGAACCCTTTGTGATACTATAGTCGTAGACAACGTTATTGTAAACACAAATAATCACTCAAATGTTTGTATTCGTAATTTTATTAGGGTTGCAGGATGTGACTTTAATTATACAGCCCCTGTTTAGTCTTATCAATTATTACAAGCTAATTATACACTAATTTGAGATTTGTTGCCTACCCCCATTGGAATGAATCTTATATTAATAAAGAAACTTCTGCACCACGGTGACCCGTGTCAGCTGCTAGAATGAATCCGAAACAGTGGACACAGGACTAATCACTGTACAGCATGACACAGAAGACACACCATGTTTTTGAAAGAGTAAAGAAGGATGGAGAATATCATTGGTGGGATCTGTTTTTTGGATATTCTCCTTCAGCTACTAAAGTATTGAATATATATCGATACACCCATTGTTAGTAGTGTTAGTTTCAGTCGTTGTTTTGACAATAGTGCAACTGTTATTTCGGCTCAGAGTAAGAAATTTCATCAAGAAAATTAGAGCATTATCAATGGTAATGAAGTATGAACAAAATGAAGTGTTGCAAAAGAATTCGCAAGTGTATTGAAAAGGGGAGGATTGAATCAGAGATCCCCCAAACTGCTGCTAAATCGTGTAGATATTTGATTAAGAGCAATAGCAAACAGTGTGCCTTAAACTCTCTTTGAAGAAGATTGCCTAAGACCTTATGACCCCTTTGAGCTTCTATATTATTTAGAGATAGGAATTAATGGAGACAGTTATAAATGTGCTAAGACCTTATAACCTCTTAAGCTTATATATTATCTAGAAACAGGAATTAGCAGAGACAGTTACAAATGTGTTATTATGTAAAGTTAGTTTAGCATGTCATGTAGGAAGAAAATAAGAGAATCTATAATCACAGAACCAGAAAGAACCAATTTGAAGTGACGCAAGCTGCCAAGTTTGCAAAACAAGGGATATAACGACCCAGGTTCATCTAGAGGACAACTGATGAAGAGGAAGACACGATTCTATGATTCTATGACCACCTGATGAAGTAAACGACCACCAGACTGACTGCGATTACTAACAAAGGACGGTAGATGGGAGCAAAGACCGTGAAATAATTTGTAATGTAGTTACGTAAATAGTTCTAGAAATAGGCGTGCTTATGATAATCGTTTTGTGGAAAATCATGAATATGTAAAACCCCATGCAAACATAAACCATTTGAAATCACTGCTGAGCGGGAGCACCTCGAGGAAAATCCCGGTGCGACCCCAGCGCTGCAATAAAGAATTACCTGCTTAATAGTCACATTGGCTATTGAGTCCAGTTCTTTGTGTTTCAGTTGGAAGGGACCTTAAAGATCATTGAGTTCCAACCCCCCTGCCATGGGCAGGGACACCTACTAGACCAGGTTGCTCAAAGCCCCATCCAGCCTGGCCTTGAACACCTCCAGGGATGGGGCAGCCACAGCTTCTCTGGGCAACCTGTTCCAGTGTCTCACCACCCCCACAGGAAAGAATTTCTTCCTGAGATCTCATCTAAATCTCTCCTCTTTCAGTTTAAAACCGTTCCCCCTTGTTCTATCGGTCCACTCCCTGATCAAGAGCCCCTCCCCAAAGGGACAGCTAAAGGCCAGCGAACAGCAGATCAGGGTAGCTCTGGTCTGTGAAGGAGCAGGGGAGCGATCCCGATGCTCCACAAAAAAATTGGGATAGAGGGTATGGCTGGGGGGAGATGGGGAGCAAAGAGAGACGGCCCCACAGCGCTGCGTAACAGAGGGTTTCGGGTGCCAAGCGTTCATGAACGCTTAGCACCATAACGTGTTTATGCACCGACAGCTGCATAAAGGGACATGATTAAGGTCACACATAACCACTGGTAGATTTAAGCACAGAACTCCAAAATCTGGACTTCCCAGATATTTTAGTAACCAAATGGAGGAACAAAAGGAGCAACTTCCAGGAAAGCTTTTCAGGGGGTGCTTTACCCCCAGTGCTGTAAACTAATAAGGGTCTAAATCCAAAGGTTGGTAATCTCTAAGAAACCCGTGCAATGGTAAACCCGTTTTCACACGCATCAAACCCAAGCAACTTGAAGGGAATTTCACCTGGAAAAAACCTCAGACAAGTCCCGCTGTATTTTTATGCTCAATGTGGATCACTGCTAAGTAAACATAACTGATGCTTATAACCAGTTTTTATTGTTGTTTTCCCAGTGATAATATTAATTGTGGAGGGGAAGCAGGACAAATAATGGGAATGACAAGTGAAAATTACCCCAGGTGAAGTACTGGAAAAGTCAAGAGCTGTAAGTGCTCTCAGATTCCAGAGAACTGAGGGCTGACAAAACCCCTGCCTGCCCTGACTTCCACCCCCTGGGCCCAGCAATGGAAATCTTAAAAATAATAATTACACTTAATTCTGTACCTTTTCACAATATCTTTTTCAGCCACTCCTACGTGACGGGATGTGAGTCTAAATAAAAGTCTGTTCAGCCTCTCCTGTGTGACTCACTTGGTGCTGCCATGGGCAGCAAAGCTGCTCAGCACCTGGAGAACTCAAAACAATGGGCTACTGCTGCTCTGACCACCTTGGGAGGAAGATGGGGAAACAATGCTTGTGAGCAACAAGCCTGTTTCTACTAAAAGATTATTTCACTTCTTGTTTCTCCTTTGGGCAGGAATGGGGCATTACTAACCAGTTCCTTCACCTCCGCAACTTTACATGTCAGAAGAAAGGGATCATTTAAATGGTTTTGGAAGACACTGGATACTCCAGGAGCTATCCTGAGAGCTGGGTGTGAAACAAGGAAGCTGTGTATCCACCCACAGTCAGGACACGCCTCTCCTACAAAAAAAAAGGCTACCAGTCCTTGTCAGACCTTCCAGCCCTGCCCAGTATTTCCCAACGGACACACCACCCTTCCTCCCTCCAAGCACCGGCCAGCGCCCTGCAGTGTGAATTGCCCTTTCCAGTTTCTGCTGGGAACTCCCAGCTCCTCAGACCACGTCCACCACTTCTCGATCCGAAGCCTGGAGCCCAGCGCTTCAGCAAGAGCCACTTGGCTCCTCTCTCATTACTGCCCAGGCAGTGAAAGATCATCTCCGCAGAGCAAATAAATGCTTGGCTCTGCTGGGCAGCAGCTGCCCCTCTCCAGGCTGGCTGCAGGTTTGACGTGGTTTCACACAATTCTTGGTGCACACGCTGTGGTTTGAGACACTCTACGAGAGGAAGCCAGAAGGATCGCTGTATCTATCAGTTTTTGGGGAAACCCTGAAACGCTTTAGGCAAGGAAATCCACCGGGAACTGGAAGAGGCACAAGGCTAAATAGCTGTGCTCTTTTGTACAGCATCTTGGGATGTTTTTCAGGAATGCAAATCACATGGACCTGACTTTTAGATCCCAAATCAACACAACCACCTTCCACTAGAAATGACAGAAGCCACTGCCTGGCTGTTGAATTGCCAGTCCCTCACCTGACAGAAAATCACTTTCCTTGAAATTGCTCCACAGCCACAAACCTGCTTCCACCTGTGAGGACTGATGTACTCACTGGCCAGGCTACTGTGACTGTCCCTTTCAATTTTATACATTTGCATAATTCTGGAAATCCCATCCTTGCTGTCTCCCCATGCCAGTGGGAGAGCTGCTTGTACCTGTTCTCCTCTGATAACAGAGTGGCTTTATTTAGCTCTGGTGTGCTCAGCAGTGGCAGGAAGGTGGCCACATGCCCCACTACCATGGTCAGGATCTCCCCATGCTCATGGCAGAGAGAGATTGCTCCCACTGGGCTTGTTAAGCTGTGGATCCAGTCCCTAGGGGAACAATAATGTAAGCATAGTAGTGGGCTGGCTGGCTGCTGGTTTTGCCTCTCTTATTGATCCTCTGGATCCTTTCAGATATGCCCCTTAATCTGACTGGGCAGGATTCATCCGTTGAGAGGCACCTGAGCTATTTATCCAGATTCCAATACCTGTTGTAGAGACACTTCTCCAGAGTGATTAATTTCCTAATAATACAGGCACCTCCCATAAGATGAGGCATTTGAACTTTGAAGTATTGCCTATTTTTCCCCACAAAGGGATGCTAGATGAGTACCTGGAAAGACATCTGAAGATAATGAGGTAAATCCCATCCTCAGTACCTTGGTTTTCCTAAGTAAGCACCTAGCAATAATGTTACTTGCAGATTGTCTCCTGTAATGATTGTCACAAGATCCAAGTTGCTTTTCAGATCAGGATCTAGCTGAAATCACAACATTAGGAAGCTTCCCTAAGATGTTTTCTTCACCAAAAGGTCTTACCTTGTTTTTATTTTCCAGTGTGAAGTCTGGCTGTGACGTACTCATCCTGCCCCGTCAGTCAGTCCGTCGCACGTCACTTCAGACTGCGGAAGAGACAGAACAGCTCACGGAGCTTTACAAGCTCCTGACAGCCAAGGACTTTCGGACACAAATAGAGGGAGTGATGCTCCTCTTAGATTACTGCAAAAACAGGCCCCAGCTCGTCTCCACTAACATTGTCCAGGTGTGTAGGGCACATCTATTGCTCCTTTCCCATTGGTTCCTTCCCCAAGCCTCTACCAGTGAAGTTAACTCAATGAGTCTTGACTCTATGTACTGGTTGTTTGGGAGACGCTGGTCCCTTCTTACCCAAACTAATTTAATTCAACTCCAGGCTTCAGGGCAAATAATTTCAGTGCAGATGTATTTCTCTGGCAGGTGCCTAGTGGTGCTGTTCATGAGATGATGACAGAATTTACTGTTGCTGTAGCTTCTGCTGTCTCCAACTACCAGTTAGGTTGAAATAAAGGAAACCCAGCCACTGAAAGCTTCATATCTTTTGTTTCCTTGACAGATTATTTGACGTTTTTATCCTGAGACTTAAGGATTGCAACAAGAAAGCGCAGCAGGCAAGATGGCCGCCGGGGGCCTAGGGCCGGGACTCCACTTCCCAGCAGGTACCGGGAGGCAAGATGGACGCCGGGGGCCCGGGCACCGGCGGTGCTGGCTTTGATGATACCCGTGCTCAGAGGTGCATGGGTAGCACTGTGAAAGTTTAGTCGCAAACAATCCTGTATCTTTTTTCAATTCCGTGATGTGCTCACATGGCTCCCCCCAGAGCCCAGTCTCTGGGAAATGTGCTTTGGTGATCCAGTGAAAATGACCCCAGCACAGGGTTTTGAATGGCAGGAGCTGGAGCCAAGGGGAGGTACCTTGGGGCCCTGGAAATGCACAGCAGGGAAAAAAAACTTTTCTCTACCTCCTGCTCATACCTTTTATCTCCCTGTGTGCTCTCTCCTGTCACAAAGGTCAGAGAAAAACGAGGTGTTTTGCATGAAATGAGAAATGTTCCCACTCCTTCCTCCTACACTTGAAGGAGAAAACCTTCCCTTGGAGCAGATTCTGAACTAAATCCTTTGAGATCTGAAGCAGATTCACCAACACTGCCTATTTTTGCACTGGGAGAAAAAGTGAAACCTTGTGTGACAGGAAGTCCTTGTGAGGACTTACATCCTTGTGAGGATTAACAGAGAAAGAGACTTAAAAAAGGATCCAGCCTATGCCGAATCTGAGCTTTCCATCCTCATAAAGCACAAGCCTAAATTCAATGCCGAGGAATGAACTGAGGTTTCCTTTTTGCAACTCATTTCCCTCAAACCACATACGCTAGCTTTATGATTCCACATCTCTTCCCTTATTCTGTCTGCATACATCAATACAGCAAACTGAGGCTGGGGTGGGCTTCTCCCCCTCCCTGCATTATCACTAGCATTAAGAGTTCTGCAAGACAAGGTGTGGCACCTGGGGCATCCGGCATGAGCCAGTACTTTTAAGTTGAAAACCTCAGTGACACTGTTGCTGTCCCTTTGCCACATGTGGGTTTGTAGCGATAGGAGAGATGAGAATTTAACAAATAATTTTGCTGATGTACCAAAAGGACTGAGATCCACTGGCCCCTCAGCTCCAGTGTTAGTTCTGCTAAATAATGGGAATGCCCCATAGGAATTATTCCTTTATTGCTGATACGCGGCTGGGATGCTGAATGCAACTAGGGAGAAGTATTGCTGAGTAAGTAAGGTGACGTTCTTTGCCGGATACATTATGGATTAGAAATGAGCTATATCATTAAACCATCTCTCTCTCAAAATTTTATTATTGACCTGACTCTCTACACAGTCTCTATCTGTGTCCTATCAGAGTTCCGGCCTCTGGAACCTGTTCTGCCTCCTCTCCAGCACCGTGGTGTTGGTGGTGTGAAGTCTGCTGGGCACTTGCGTGAACATGTGCCCCCGTTAACAGGCCTCCCACTCAGCCAGGCCAAGCAGATGGATCACCCTGTGAACCCTCGCCTTCTGAGTAATGACAACTTGAATGACAGCAATGGAAGGGTAAGGGCTAAGGACAGGGGTGATGAGCCTGCCTTTTCAGTTCACTGTCTCTGGGGGTGTCTTTATGCTCAATGATGTATTTCCATTGCAACTAGATCCATGTTACGTTGTCCAAGTCAGCTCAGAAGAAAATACACCAGAAGCGAATGAGAGAGATGGAGCTTTTGCGTAGAGAGAGGGAGAAAGAGAGAGAAAAGGAAATGTCCTTGCAGCTTCCTAAATATTCACTTGCTCGCTATTTGCAAAGTGTTGCAAATGTTTATGAATGAGACTGGAAAGCTGTTACACTTGCATCTGAGTGGAATTTAGAATAGGATTTATTTCCGCTTTTCAAAGAAAAATACAGAGGCAGGAATGGTCTTGCCCGTGGCCCACACTGAGTCAGTCACAGAATATCACCTGCCCCTTTCTCCTACAAGTCCTCCTACTTTCTCCTAGCTTCTCCCTTTCTCCTCCTGTACAATCCTACACAGAATTATCTCCTGGATAATTCTGTTTTGCAAACTACATGGTGGCTTCACACTCTTTAATTGAGAGTAGCCTCCAGGAAAGGTGAATGGGGGAGTCCAAAAGAATGCTTTTCAACCAAGGTGCAACCTGGAAGAAACAAAATTAAACTATTTCTATTTAAAACACAAAACATCTTGCTCACGCGATAGGACAGGCTATTACGCTCACACCACTCCCTGCTGGAGGAACTTGCATTGCAGAGCCGGGCTGGAGCCCTTAGCCAGTGCTCACGTTTTCCCAAATGAGCAAGCAGCTCTGCTGACTTTAATTGCAGCTGAGGGGCTCTGATTGTACCGCTGCATGCGCTACCAGGAGTGCAGCCGCAGCAAATTTCAGGGGCAGCACTCAGCCCAAGGGCATCGGGCAAGGTTATCTGCTCTTTCGCTTGCTATTATTTTCTAAAGTACTGGTGAGGAGCGCGAGGTGGGAGCCCCAGAAATGTAACTTCCCTATCCAGCCTCTGGAACAGGAAAGCAAACACAAAGCAGAAGTGACTTTTCCTCATTTCTGAGGGAAAGCGTCACTGCCTTCTGTGATCACTCTCCCACAATAGTGTGCGACTGTTATGTCTGGAGTTGTCTGGGACAACCAAGGGATGTTACCCAGCTCCAGCAAGGTTTCTAGCCCTTTCCAAGCCCACAGCCACCTTGTCCAGCACTCTCCACCTACAAGGTCTTCCTTGGTCTCTGCAGGCTCTGGCCCACCGCCTATCAATGGGGCAGTTTCCATTTCCCCCGGCACGAGCAGAGAGAGAGCTCCTGCTGCCTCGGGCAAGCGGACCAACAGGCCCTCACTGCCCAGCATCCCTGTCGTCAGCCAGGATGGCAACTTCCCACGCAAGCCCTCAGGTGAGCCTGCTGCGCTGCAGCCCCCGCACCAGCTCTTGCCTTGGAGCACAAACTGCCTCATTCCTCAGCCACAGGCAGGATCTCAGCTCCCACGTCTGTCCTGAGCACTGAGAGCAAACCTGCTTTGGATCCACTCCGGCCTGATGATACCGGAGCGCTTGGTGCTTACAGTACATGAAGCAGTGGTGTAAAGCCTTAAGCTCTAGCTTTTGCCTGTACTGAGAGACCAAAATACAGCTCTGGTGCCAGGAGGCAGCTGTAACTGCAGGCCTGAGCTCCGGTGCAGTCTGGCAGGGTGTGCTCGCTGTGCACATATGTGCACCACCACAAACAATTAGCCACTTGCCGTCCTGGCCCTCTGCCTGGGCTCTCTTTTCTGCCTCTCCTACTTTCCTACTATTCCAGCAAGGCTTGTCTCTGCATGGAAGTTAGTGACTCGGTGCAACCATGCTATCGCACCTACAAGCGCTTAATGGCTTCTAGCCTCTCTCATCTCACTGCCTGCCACAAAAATTGGGAGCAAGCCCTGCCTCTTCTGTCACCCCACCCAAATACGGTGGCCGTGTGTAGCAGGTGACGTACAGTAGAGGCTGCCTGGTGCTCCCAAGCTGCTTGCTACCTGCAACAAATACACAGCAGGTGGCCAGTACATAGTGATTCTCGTCTCTCCTTGGTGGGTGGCCTACCTTGTGTTATGATCTTGAGTAGCCAGAGTTAAGAAAAAGGGAGCTAGGAATGAGTTTCATGGTGATGCTACTCAGATTTTCAACACTGACCAGGACTAGCCTGATGTGGTTCTCCATTCCTACTGAATATATGTGCGTGTGTATATATCTATCTCATATTGAATATATGTATATGTACATATTCGTGCAGTGACATCACTGATGTCAGTGACAGTGCTATTGGTGACATCCAAATTAGTCCCCATGTGAATATTTTTGATTTTGCAGTTCCTCCATCCTCCATACTTTGTAGAACACGCGAGGTAGCATAAAACCCCTGCCGGGTCCATAGCAGTTCATCCAGATTCTGTGCAGTATTTATACTCAGTGCTGTTAGACAGCTCACATATTTTCATCTACACTTTAGAAAATGAGCTTTTGAGGGCAAGACATGAAGGCTTTGACCTACAGTGCTTTTTCACCTCTTACCAGTGGTGACTATAACCTGTCTCTCCTTACTTGCTAGCTCAATGCTGTTCAGAAGAATTAAACTGATGCTAGTTTTATGAAAAATAAAGACAAACTAATATTAGGAATTATTGAAAAGCCCTTGAATGCGTCACTCGTTAAATGGGTTGATTGTAAAGGTGTGAGGTCAACTAATTCACTTCTTCCCTTTTACCTTATATATATGTGTGAGATAACTCAGGGGTTTCGTGTCAGCCATTTTGTGGGTGTCGGCCATTTTGTGCAGAGAGGTATGATGTGTGAGCGAGGCTGGTTGCTGGGGAGCATTAGCAGGATTTGATAACTTAAGAGAACAACTCTTTAAAAGGAAAGGAGGTGAATGGAGCCTGTGATAGGCTGACCGATCGCGAAAGAATGCGCGTCCTGAAGTACCAAACCAATGGGAAAAGGGGCCGGAGATTAGGTGATTGAGGAGAAGGTATAAATACCTGAAGTTCTGTAGCTGGGTTTGCCTCTTTTTAGGGGACACCCGACTCAGCTGACTCGGTCATTTTGTTTTAATAAATATTTTTATCTTTGCATTGAAGACTTTGTCCTAATTACATTCTATTCATGAAAGAGCGTTTCTCACATACAGCTTCCTTTCAGTGCGCGTTAACCACCAAGATGAAGAAACAGCCGAGTTTATGGGATGGAGTTGGGAAACCTACATCCTCATGCAGCTCTCCCCTGAATGGCTGGGTCAGCGAGGACTGTGTGCCACCTCAGCTCTGGGGATAGAGGTGATCTCTCCCACCTTTTTCACCAAGCCTTGACCCAGGACTCCCGAGAGAGGGAGGTGAGCAGCGCTGCCCTGGAAACCGTTAAGATCAAGGAGAAGCTGAAGAGGAGGAGGATGTCTGAGGGTCTGATAGCCTCAGAGAGAGGTAAGGCGGGAGCCTGCCCACTCTTCTGCAGGAAGAAGGATCCTAGAGATCTAGCCTAGAGAGCTAGCGCACTTACCCAGTGAACAGTTCATAGAATCATAGAATGGTTTGGGTTGGAAGGGACCTTAAAGATCATTGAGTTCCAACCCCCTACCATGGGCAGGAACACCTCCCACTAGACCAGGCTGCTCAAAGCCCCATCCAGCCTGGCCTTGAACACCTCCAGGGATGGGGCAGCCACAGCTTCTCTGGGCAACCTGTTCCAGTGTCTCACCACCCTCACAGGAAAGAATTTCTTCCTAAAAGTTCACCCCCACGTGTGCCCCCTGCAATAACCTTCCCTGCTTTCAGTGCCCTGTGTAGCCCTCCTCTTGCTGTAGGGGTGTATGACTGTGCGACAGGGAGTGGAGAGGGAGGGTCTATGTGCAGATGACTTGTTCTGGGTCACCACAGGTCCCTGGGCTCCCTGCTGTCTGATGGAAGCCCAGAGGACCAGGGTGTTCCTCTGGTGGGTCTGGAGAAGCGGGGAAGTGTCGTCCTATAACCTGCTTCAAGTGGCTGCCAGCATGAGCATGTTTCCCTGGGCAGTTATTTAGAAGTCTGCAAGAAATCTGTCCAATGAAATATCTAGCGTCAGGTGCATTGCGTTTGCAGTGCTGCTTCTATTATACTTTGTGTCTCCGTTTTGCAGGCCTGGCTGACTCCAGTATCCCTCCAGGGATTTTCCTGAAGCCGGTACTTTGCCGCTCAGGTTCCCAGAGGCTCCAGCGAGCCTTCAGGCCTGTGCCTCCCATCCAGAACGGCCTGCCTTCCTCAGAGCCCAGCAGGATGATCAACGGAGAGCAGGAGCATGGGGAAAATGCCACAGGCTGTGTCGGCAGCGATGGGAATAACAAGGAGTGGATGTCCGAGGGAAAAGGATATAAAGTAAGGAAACCAAGCCAAATCACGTGTGGTGGAACCACAGGTTATTTCCTGTAGGCAGAGCTCTCAGATCTTCTTTCTCTGTGGTGCGAGCCCAGGGAAGCAGCTGAGCCCAGGAAGAGCTCAGCTGGACATTGCGCTTCAGGCTGTCTTTGCAACGTGCGTACTGCAGACTTCATGTCCTCAGCATATATCATAGGAGAAGAGGTCTTTAAATAGTTTCTGTGCTCTCTGGTGACTCCTGCTGGGTTTTAGGACTGAGAAAACACCAGCAACCAGTCAGAGCAACTAAATGTGTCTAATCTGGTCAAGCATATCCTTCTACACTTAGTAAAATACATGTATCTGTGAGCCACCTGCACGTTCCAGTTACTGTTGCAGACACACCAGTGTCTTGGTGGCTTTTTATAGCAGCACTGTCTGGTTTAGAAAAAAAAAAAGATGTTTTCTGGAGCAGTTAGTCCTGCAAACTCAACTTTAGGTTGTCCCAGCTTTTGAGTTGTACAGCCGTGTCCTTCTGCACAGTTCTCTCTAATAATATTTCTGGAGTTCGGCTGCTTCTGTGCAGCTTCCTGCCCTCCCATGGGTCTGCCTGGGAATGCCAGTGATGGGAACTGGCAATGTTGGTCATGGGCAGTAGAGTCCAGACAGACCCCATCCGCTCAATTGCCTCTGCAGGAGGGACAGAAGCCGCAGTTGTTCTGATTTTGCTGTGGTGGGCAGGAGATGGCAGATGAATAAACAGGATGACCAACAGAAGTGCACTTGATTTCAGCCTTGCAGATACAGGCTATCCCTGCCATTAACTCTGTTGGTCCCCCCACTCTTTGTGAGAACTTGGCTGGAGTTCAGCAAGGGCTGGTAGGGCCTTTAGGGACAGTTGGATGACAGTGATCTAAAGCTATCTTTATGTAGTGATTTATAGGTAAAGAGAAACACCATATGAACTATCCTGTCCCCACTCAAACCTCTTAATATAAAATATGAAAATCTCTTCAACTAGCATGAGGTTGTGCAATCGCTACAGTGCCCACAGGAAGACAGTGAAACTGTGCTAGCAAGGGCTGAGGTGACAGAAGGGATTGCGTTCACCTTTTATATTTCTGGGTACTTGTTTCTACACCCCTTCTTGAATCAAAGACATTTCAAGCCAGCTTTCATATCTTTTGTTTTCTTGACAGATTTTTGACGTTTTTATCCTGAGACTTAAGGATTGCAACAAGAAAGCGCAGCAGGCAAGATGGCCGCCGGGGGCCTAGGGCCGGGACTCCACTTCCCAGCAGGCACCGGGAGGCAAGATGGACGCCGCGGGCCCGGGCACCGGAGGTGCTGGCTTGGATGATACCCATGCTCAGAGGTGCATGGGTAGCACTGTGAAAGTTTAGTCGCAAACAATCCTGTATCTTTTTTCAATTCCGTGATGTGCTCACATGGCTCCCCCCAGAGCCCAGTCTCTGGGAAATGTGCTTTGGTGATCCAGTGAAAATGACCCCAGCACAGGATTTTGAATGGCAGGAGCTGGAGCCAAGGGGAGGTACCTTGGGGCCCTGGAAATGCACAGCAGGGAAAAAAAACGTTTCTCTACCTCCTGCTCATACCTTTTATCTCCCTGTGTGCTCTCTCCTGTCACAAAGGTCAGAGAAAAACGAGGTGTTTTGCATGAAATGAGAAATGTTCCCACTCCTTCCTCCTACACTTGAAGGAGAAAACCTTCCCTTGGAGCAGATTCTGAACTAAATCCTTTGAGATCTGAAGCAGATTCACCAACACTGCCTATTTTTGCACTGGGAGAAAAAGTGAAACCTTGTGTGACAGGAAGTCCTTGTGAGGACTTACATCCTTGTGAGGATTAACAGAGAAAGAGACTTAAAAAAGGATCCAGCCTATGCCGAATCTGAGCTTTCCATTCTCTTAAATGACACTGTTGCTGTCCCTTTGCCACATGTGGGTTTGTAGCGATAGGAGAGATGAGAATTTAACAAATAATTTTGCTGATGCAGCAAAAGGACTGAGATCCACTGGCCCCTCAGCTCCAGTGTTAGTTCTGCTAAATAATGGGAATGCCCCACAGGAATGATTCCTTTATTGCTGATACGCGGCTGGGATGCTGAATGCAACTAGGGAGAAGTATTGCTGAGTAAATAAGGAGCCCTGTGAGCTGCAAAGAGCTGCTGTAGGTGTGGGGGGGTCCAGGTAACACTCAGGGACCCTAGTGGGGACGTGTCCCCAGTCCTGCCCTGTAGCCCTGGTGAACCAGTGACTGCATCATGTGCCTTCAGGTAGCTCAGGTCCTTCATAAAGAAAGTGCTGAAAGATGTGGGATTTTTAGCACTTTTAAATAACGTGTTGCTGTTGTGGGTGTTATTTTATGTAGGGATGTTCTGGAAAATCCCACGTTTTGGCTGTTCTTGCCCAGGTGTGGAATCTTTTAGGACATACTGCCATATTTTTTGGGTAGATGGGGTGTGGAGTGGACACGATATGGACACACAACTAGACTGCAGAGTGCAAATTCAGCTATTGAGTGGCAGTGCAGACTGTCACTCCTGAACTCACCTCTGGGGACAGCGAGAAGGGAAAAAGCTCCAGTAGCAGCCAGGTGGGACAATATCACAGGGACAGGGTCCAGGGAGCGTACAAGAAACAGAAATGTGGCACACTCTCCCAGCCTCTAGGAAGAAGCAACATAGGGACTTTGTGTGCCAGGGGTTTTGGAGAGGCTGTCTCGTTTAATGGCCACAAATTAACCTATCCACTCTGAAACTATCTATTTGCCTTTTGGATTTATGTACGCTTTTAACCACCACAGCAGTCTGTGGCAACAGGTTCCAGGATTTAATGAAGCGCTGTATGACAAGCACCTGCCTTTGTTTGTTTGAGCTGACACTCTGGTAATTTCAGAGGGTGCTGCCCAGTTCTTGGGTGGTGAGAAAAATCAATCCTTTTGGTAATTGCCTTTCAGGCAGCAGAAGGCAGAGGGACTCCGCAGCATCAGGCGCCTGGCTATCTGCCACTCAGAAGTCCTTCTTTGTAGACTTCATGATGTTTCCTTGGCCGTTACAAAAGAGGTAAGAACATTATGTATAATTGCGTCCCACGTACGTCATACACGGGTTTGTTGTTTCCTGGGACTTTTGTCTAGGGGTAATTCTTACGTTTCCCCTCATGACTTTCTCAGGTGAACAACCTCCGCTCAAAGGTGTCTCGCTGTGCAATCAGCACTCTTGGAGGGCTCTTCAGGAACATGAAGAAGCACATGGACCATGAAGTGGATGAGGTTACTCGTACCTTGCTCCAGAAGATGGGGGACTCCAATGAGTTCATTCAGAAAGGAACCGATCAATCCCTGGGAATCATGGTGGGGCGTGTGACACCAACACGAGCAACGACGGCTCTCATGGCTAGTGGAGTCCCGTACGTCAATCTTCTCTTAGTGATATCTGTCACCTTAAATTGTGTGGGCAGGGGGAAGGGACAGGAGGCAGAAGGGGAATGATGGAAGGGAAGGGTATCTGCAGATTTGGAGATAAAAAGGTGGAATAAGCCCCAATCCTGCTGCAGCTCTGTCTGTATAGTGGGAGACCTCTGATGAGTCAGCATGAATTGTCTTTCATGGCCTTCTTTCCCAGAGTTAATTTCAGGAAAGAAATTGACTATCAACTAGTCCAGGGAGATTGAATTCCTCCCTCTTCCTTGCAGGTAGCCCCTTTGTACGATACCAACTTTGTGTTTATCTGAGGACAGAAGCTTCTACAGGGAGCATGCTGTCACCGAGGCCTGTGCTTCTGGCCCTCCTTTTTCCTTCTGCCCCTCAGTGTGTGTTCTCTTTATTTCACCTCCCCAAACCTGAAAAATGTTCGATGTCTGGCTAGAAATAATAAAAACCATAAAAGAGTGGAAGGTAATATAAATACGAAGAAAGTTACTTCACAGCATGGAGAATGTTGCTGGGGAAATGACTGTACTGGGTAACATGAAGGGGTCCACTAAGAAAGAGACCTCTCTAATATGAGATTAAACATACCTAATCTATCTATATCATTCTTCTTCTGCTAAATAATTTTTGTCCTGGGAATAAACTGTTGATCCTTGGTCTGTTAATCTAGTGTAGGAACCAGTATGATTGGAAATAAAGTGAGTGCCTTTTCAGTATCAGCCACAAAGAGGAAATTAAAATAGGAGAAAATGGTTTTACCTTCAAGTGTAAAAAAACCGAACACCACCACCCCCCATGCACCCTCCCAATAAAGCAAGGAAGTGAGAACAGTGCTTCTGAGGATCATAGAGATCTTTGCAACAGATGAAGGAAGCAGTAGTGCCAAAAAAAATCATCCCTATTTTTGTTGTTCTTTCATTCCTCTCCATTTACAGCCTAGAAAAGCAATGAGCCTTTGTGCAGGAACAGGGAGAGTAAGTGTGATCCAGACCAACGCCCAACACAATGGGCCAACCTGCGGAGTCCAAAAGTGTCCCACTGTTCCCTTTAAGAAGGCTTGTTCCCTACCAGTTCGCATTATTCTCATTTGTGCTCAAGTTTAACAAATGCAGGATCTTATACTGCTGCCCAGGATGGTAGCACCTGTAACCTGCCTTGGGTTATTGAAAACCAACAGTAGACATCACGGAATCTCTGGCCTGTCTCCCTCTCTAAGTTATGAAGTGTTTTCCTAAGCCTTTCTTGGTAGCAGTGATCCGGGTTATAACTTGTGTTTTAAACAAGTCATTTGCTATATTATCTTCTATGATTCATGTGTTTTTATATACCCTTGTAGGAGACAGAAGAACATAAATGTGAAGCGCCACCTGCCAAGGACCGCAGGAAGTCTAAGAACAGTGGCTTGACGAAGGCCCAGGACAACTTACCTCACGATGGAGGGTACTGAGCACTTGCGTTATATCTGACAATGCACATGACAAGCTTTACATGTCTCTTCCTCAGGAAAATCTTTCCGGTGGAGATCAGCCAGAGGTTGTTTCCTTGCCCTAAAAATCTTCTGTGATAAAAAAAGTCTGCTTCTGCTTTAGGCTGAACACAGCTGCCCTTGGAGGGTTTTCACAAAAACTGAGAGAGGGGAAGAGACACCCACTGGTTGCAGCTCAGAAGATCCAGTGCAGTGGCAAGAACAGTGTTGTGGAGGCTGTGGGAGGGTGGTGTCTCTGCTGTTTGACTCGGGACAAGTAATTTCAATCAGGGTATTCTTATCTGAACAAAGTCCTTTTTAGACGGCTGGTTTGATGGGAAGTCCCAGTCTAGAACCAAGATGCCATTCCCAAAAGTAGCACTTTCCGTGCATGTGGTTTGGCCTGGCTTTCTGGCCCTCAAACAGTACCAGCAAGACAACACCTGAGCAGTTCTGGTCAACGGACGTCTCAGCGTGGCCTTTTTCTGTAGCTATTCCTGTCATTCAGACCCACTACTGGTTGGTTGATGCACACCATGTTTTTTCCCCTCTGTGCTGCAGTCAGCATTTGAGAGAGGAATTTGGTCCTTGCTGTCTCCCCGTGCCAGTGGGAGAGCTGCTTGTACCTGTTCTCCTCTGATAACAGAGTGGCTTTATTTAGCTCTGGTGTGCTCAGCAGTGGCAGGAAGGTGGCCACGTGCCTCCTCCAGTTTCAGGGTCTTCTTCAAAGTACCTGAAGAAGGACAGGAAACCTTTCAACGCTTCTGGTTGAGGCTGGGTTATTTTTGCTCAAGAAGTGGTCATCGGAGCGAAACCACACACACCACCCCCCCCTCACTGGGAGCTGGGGGCGTTCCCAGCCGCCGCCTGGGCGGGCTGGGGCAGGGAGTAACGCCTCACCAAGCGGACCTCCCCCATCCCCATTCCCCACACGGTGCTCCCTCCCTGCCCCACGCCACCCCGGCCCGTCGGCGTCACTGTAAGGTCTCGCTGCGGCGGGGCCTAGGGCCGACCGCGGCGCACCCGCTGCGGCGTCCCCCGCACCGCTACCCCGCCCCCACCCCGCGCCCCGGGAGGGCGGTAGCCAGCACCCCGCCCCTCCCGGCCCAGCGGCCAATCGGCGGCCGGCACAGCCCACCCGGCACCGCCCCTCTCCCCTGCCGCGCTCGCCCCCGTGCTCGATAGCGGCTCGGGCGGGAAGAGGCTGTGCCCGGAACGGCGGGCGGGGCGGGGCTTTGAGCAAGCGGGTCCAGTGGGAGGTTACAAAACAGGCAGCGCTGAGGTAAAAGTAGGTGTGAAACAAGCGTTGGTGCTGTGGGCGCTGCCGGGCGGGCTAAAAGGAGAAGCCCGGGCAGGCCCCTGGCATCATGGGGGACATTTCGAGGCACAGCCCCCTTCAGCGCAGGGCGGAGGTGCCGCCTCGCCCGAGGTGACAAGGGCAAGGCTGCCTTCGTCCTGCGTGGGGACAGGCCTGGAGCGGATCTGGCAGAGTAACTTCCTGCACCGTGGTCAGCTGGGACCCGGGCCTGACCAGCGCTCAGAAGTGAAGTCGAGAATCATAGAATGGTTTGGGTTGGAAGGGACCTTAAAGATCACCCAGTTCCAACCCCCCTGCCATGGGCAGGGACACCTCCCACTAGACCAGGTTGCTCAAAGCCCCATCCAGCCTGGCCTTGAACACCTCCAGGGATGGGGCAGCCACAGCTTCTCTGGGCAACCTGTTCCAGTGCCTCACCACCCCCACAGGAAAGAATTTCTTCCTAATATCTAATCTAAATCTCTCCTCTTTCAGTTTAAAACTGTTCCCCCTTGTTCTATCGCTCCACTCCCTGATCAAGAGTCCCTCCCCAAAGGGACAGCTAAAGGCCAGCGAACAGCAGATCAGGGCAGCTCTGGTCTGTGGAGGAGCAGGGGAGCGATCCCGATGCTCCACAAAAAATTGGGATAGAGGGTATGGCTGGGGGAAGATGGGGAGCAAAGAGAGACGGCCCCACAGGGCTGCATAACAGAGGGTTTCGGGTGCCAAGCGTTCATGAACGCTTAGCACCATAACGTGTTTATGCACCGACAGCTGCATAAAGGGACATGATTAAGGTCACATGTAACCACTGGTAGATTTAAGCACAGAACTCCAAAATCTGGACTTCCCAGATATTTTAGTAATCAAATGGAGGAACAAAAGGAGCAACTTCCAGGAAAGCTTTTCAGGGGGTGCTTTACCCAGTGCTGTTCTCCTCCGATAACAGCGTGGCTCTGCAGGGTCCCCAGAGACACCAGTGTTTCCAAGCCAGGTCCCCAGCCTACATCACACGCCAAGACTTCACAGAGGTGAGTTCCTGAGCGCTCCCCGCCACCAAAAGTTGAGAGTTTAAAACAAAAAACAGCAGCAAAAAACATTTGAGAAGAGTCTACTAAATAATTTCGCCACTTTAGTGCTGTACTAAAAAGAAAAAGAGACTCCTTAAGAGGTAATGCAGTGCAACAGTATCTGGCAAGCTGGAGTCCTGTAGAGCTTTAGACATAGCAAAAAATGCAGCAAATAAACCTAAGACCCCAGCACCCCTGGGATGGGGAGATCTCCCTGCAGTATTCTTTGGCCTCCCTGCTTCACACAAGGTGCTGGTACCTGTCAAGAACCTGCCAAGGCTCTTTTAACCTTCCACGTGTCTCATGTTGTTATTTTCCTATTTTTTCTTCTCCCCAAAACTTCAATTTTTCTTTCTTTCAAAACTCTGCCAGTATATGGAGGATAATACGAACATAAATCAGGCTGCTTTGTTTTGATACCTGACTATACTGATAGATACAGATATGCTCTGGGCGAGCAGGTCCTGGTCTCTCATTCTCTAATAGCCATCTAATCCTATAGCCCAAATGCTTCCAAAGCCTGTCTCTTGTTTTGTAAGTAAATAGATAGATATATGCACATCTCTTACTTTTAAATATGGATATAAATATATTATTTTCCTTTTTACAGTTACAAATTGCACTTACACACAGGTTTTATTTTTTTGGTATCTATGCAAGGTTCTTGGGGAAGATGAGCTCAAGATATAAAATTTTGAAAAATACTTCCTTTTATTTTTTCATTTTTTTTTTAAAAGCCAACATTAAAATAAACTATGTACATCTGTAGCTATAAACTCTGTAGGGTGAATCCCCTTCTTCAAACACACAGAATAAAACCAATGCCACTGCCTCCACCTTTGCCTCCAGCTGTCCCAGTTGGTGCCTCTCCAGCAGCTTCCTGGAGCACACCAAGCCCTCACCCAACCTTCAGGTTGGGTCAAAAATGTCCAAGAAGTTTTTTGCCACAGACTGAGGCTGGCTGGCGGCGTACTCCTTCAGCCTGGAGCCCATCACTTGGTAGAGGCTGTTTGCAAGCTTGGAGACCACAGCCCTGACGTTGCTGCTTCGGACAGGCAGGATCCTGTTTTCCAGGAAGAACCAGAGGGTGGGCAGGATGTAGCGCTTGACAGTTAGGGGTTTTCGGGGATAAACAGATGTCACAAGCACTGCCGGGGGAAAGAGAGACACGCTTCTTAATAACCTGAGTGCAAACAACTAGCTACCTTGATTTTTGGTTCTTGGAAGCCTTTTCTGGCTAATATCAGCGAGCACAAAGAGCCCAATGACCCAGATACAGGCAACAGTGGCTGATCATTCACTGATGACAAGAGAAACTGATCCTTAGAAATACCAGTTGCCACAATTTTTTTTTTCTAAAAGATGGTTTGTTGCTTTTGAAAAGTGACCTCTTATAGGCCTCCATGACCTTTACTGTACTGTCCTTCAAAGTGAGGAGCCAGACAGGGTATTTTTAGCCCCTCTCTTTTCCTGGAGGTGGGTCCTGAGATGCCCCAGGGGGAGCTCAGTGCTGGAGCCTGAGCACCGTCCTCATCTCATGCCTCCACCACAGCCAGGCAAACCCCTGCCAAAGACACCTAGTACGTGTGTTTTGCAGGAGGGACAAGCTCAGGATCTTCTGGTGTTTGATGAGCTACTGCACTGTCTATTCAGAGGCATTTTCCCTCTAAATACTCCCTCTGAAGACACCTTGACTTAGAAGTGGAGATCAGCTGAAGCAGGCGATACCTGAGAGATGTTCTGTGACAATCAGCAGAGCTTGGCCGCTGAGGAAACGCACTCGTTGGGCCAAGGTTTGCAGCAGCAATGCGTTATCTGAAAGAGAAACATTTATTTCTGCTCACTCTTCTGATGTCATATGAAAGAAGAAGGGGGGGGGGGGGGTAGGGAGGACAGACGTAAGTGCATTTTGTAAAATAAAGTAAATTTCAGCCAGTTTCTGAGTCGTTTTCTTTTTCTTTCCTTCCAGCTTACTTGGGAGGATTTTAAATTCAAAAAGAAAAGCTCTCATTTCACATTTGTAAATCCAAAGTTGACTGCTGTATAAGGAGCTGTGTTAAACATTTCACATCAGGGCATCAAAAGTTAAATCACATGTAAGAAGTGAGAAGGTTTTGCATCTTGGAGCTTTGCAGAAGTGACCTCCTCCCTCCCCTAAAGAAAAGGGTGAGAAGTCTCAAAAGTCCACAGATCCATTCACACTTTAAGGATAAGCTGGTGTTAAATTTTTACATTACCTGATGGGATCTATGGACAAGACTCCAAGTTACTCTTACAAGAGAGAATTACTGTTCATTGCAACACCATCTGCTCTTGGGGACTCTTGTAACATCTCTGAAATCAGATCTTGGCAGAGAGACTAGAAAATGAACTGATTTCCCAATTCTTGCGTGTCATATGTATTTTAGTTTTTCCTGTGCTGCCTGTTGTTGATTTGGGGTCTTGTAACAATTCATAAACTCTTGCCTGGTCTGTAAACCCCCAGTCTTACCACTTTGATAAGCCAAGCAAAGCTTTTCTTGGAGGCAGAACGCACATGGGATGCGCTACGATACCTGCCGTCCTCACCAGGAGTGGCACCAATAAAGCAGGCAACCTACTTCTTTGTGAACCACTATAGAGACAAATCCCAATGTGGTTTTAAGTAGCACTGTGCTATTAAGTGCTCCTTTTTGCACTTAGAGATACAAAAAGGAAGTCCCTAATGATCTTCTTGCAAGCCTGCAGTGAAGAATTGATCCTGCTATCCTAATTAAGCTGCTGCTTTTGGCAATTACACTCTTCTCATTCACCTTTCTAAACAGACACTGCACTTTTTGCCTCACTCTTGCAGTTTTGGCAGACGCTGTTTCACACTTGCTGTTCCTCCCCAGAGGGTTACCTTACAGCTGCTGCTTTGAAAAAACCACCCTGAGATCTGGAGATCTTGAAGGAGCACAAAATGGTAATTGATCACTAATATCAGTATCTACACAGATTTTTAAGGGAACAGTTGGGTTCTGGGTAGGTGAGGAAGAATTGGGTTTTTTGCTTGGTTTTTAGGAAGTTAAGTCTATAGGCACTATTCACCTTCCAATTTAAGAGTTTCAAATGCCCTCTGCATTTTCAAACAGTAAAGCTCAAGTCAAATAGCAAATTTACCCAACCATTATTTTAGCTGCCTTGGGAGGCCTAAAGACAGAGGGGCTTTTAATGGCTGTTAGAGAAAACAAGGCAGCAGGCAGTTCAGTTCTTATTAACTCAGCTTTAATTCTCTCACTACATTTTAGCTAAACCTGATTTGCTGATTCACCCCCATCTACAAGGTGGCTCCTTGAGTGGGATTAGGGTCCCAGGTCACAGCTAATGAATGTGTGTGGCCTTCAGCTGGGAACGTCCAAGCCAATGTCAGGGTTAAGCTAAATAAACGATTCAGGCATTATTTGAAAGCAAGTTTGTTTGTTTGTAGGTAGAATTTGGTCTCAGGGATGGGTTTGGTTTTGTTTTTACATTAGTGATCAAGCAATTTTCTAACCAGCTTGCATTTTTGCATGGATCATTAAAGGTGACAGATGAAGAAGTCTCATCTAAAACTCAGAATCTGAGACATGTCAACACAGATTGCACTCACTCACTCTAAGCTAGAGGCATTGCACAATTCTTTAGACCTCTGGGGTTTTTTTTGTCATTTGCCACTTGATTTTAAATTGTCAAGGTAGACAGTTTTAAAGCATGTGGGAAGCTTTCACTCATGCATTTTTCCAGTAGAGCCTTCCTTCCCCCAACTAAAGCCCCAGGTCCTGAATTTTGAAATATTTGTGATTCAGTTGCCTGTTTGAATTTTTGCAAACATCCATAAAAATAAGCAGAACCAAAAAAATATATCCCACCTTGTGTGCTTGAACCTGTCTCTGGGTAAAGTCAGTGTGATGAGAGATAGATGTGCCTTGCTCCTGTTCTGACATCTGCCAGTGTGGAAGAATTTACAGTGATCTCTCAGAACTGGTGAGAGGGGAAGGACAGAAAGCTCCATACAAAACCCTGAAGGGAACTGTTTGCCACATCCTCTCTTAGCAGGATTCTGCAGCTTTTCCCCAGCCTTCTCCCAGGCACCACAAAAAATGGGTAAAGGCCAAGAGCAGTACGGGTCTCATACCCTTCTCCTGACTTTGTGACCAGGAACAGCTCTGTACTTGGGACATAGAAAGGCAGCAGGTCAGCAAATTCCCCGAGTCCGCAAGGCAGCTGATAATTTCCCTTTAAGACCTGCCTCTTCAACACTAAATTTTTCAGGCATATTCACCCAGTGCTGCATTTTCACAGCCGGCATAAATCTGTGTGGCAAGGGAATTTACAGCAGACCTTGGCTATGTAGTTATTGGCTATAGCAATCTTGCCCCACGCAGAACAACATGTGGAACAAGCCATCATTTACAGCTGGATTTATACCTGTTTGTTCTAAAGAAATGAACTTGGCAAATCATAAATTCCCTTTAAAAAAAGAAGACAAAGAAGAAAGGTGGAAAATAGACAGGACCAGCTAATGCCCATAATGTAGAGCCTTCCAGGAAGCTGTTCTGCAGAAGCCCTGATGGGCCAGTGTCCCTTCGTGCCAACAGCAAAGCAATTCATTTGGGGGAAGTCAAATTGGGCCCAAACAACCTCCAAAAATCCCTTTGTCCCTGAATTCTAGCAAAGTTGTACTCCAGGATTTATTGTTCAGCTCCTTCTGTACCAAAGCAGACAAGCAGCAGAGAGCCAAATGCTCCTGGGAGTTTGGTTAAATGCTGGTACATTTTCAAGCCTGTTTGGGAACTGGTGTATAAGGAGCGCTCTACCACAGCTTCTGGTTACCCAGCTCACAGTTCCAGTCTGCAGGAATTCAGGTCCTTTGATATATAACATAAATGACACGAGTGATCTGCAAACCTGGCATCGACCATAGAACTCAAAGTCTTTATATGGGACCTGCTTTTCTGTAGTAGATTTGCACCCTATGCAAACACGCAGCTTCTGGGCTGGAGGTGCACTCTGCAGGGCAGGTGCTCCCAGCCGAAACCAGCCTGAGGGACTTGGAGAGCTTTAGGATGACCCTGGTAGGCAGCAGAAGACGCACTGCGCAACCTGCAGTGGGCCATATGGTTCAGGACACAGGGCAGATCGGGACCTCAACCTCTCCCTACTGCAGGGACATATTTTACATCAACAGGCATACTTGCGTCCCCGTGCTCAAGCGTCCGGAAAAGTAGACAATAACGGGCTCCTTACCCTTCTGGAAGAGGGGAGCCAAGACATTCCTAACCCGCGACACGTGGGGACCTCCAGGCTGACTATGGAACAAGCATTTCATCTTTCATCCTTCATCTGATCTCTGCTATGATAATGCAGTATCTTATTAAATTCAAGGTCTCAGTCTTTGAATTCAAAACTACATTTTCATTTGGGCTTTACGTGGGAAACCTACTACCTGAAACTGCAAAATGAGTAACTCTGTTCAAAGCTTGTCATAGTGGGGTCAGAAGAGGCCAGACACAACTGCTCGGGAGATCCACCACTGCCAGAGCATGGAACGAAGGCCAGCGAGAACAAAGAACCTCCACCACCCTTGCCACAGTGTGTTTTAGGGAAAAAGCACATTCCTTTCATCTTGTTTTAGTGGAGGTAAACGTAACAGAAAGCACATCTTAGAAATGCAATTCAGTAAAAACAAAATGCATGCAATTTCACAGGAGGAAGGGGGAAAACCATCGTCACAGATGCTAGTCAACTTCCCTCACACTCTTCTGGCAGAAACTTAAAATAATCCCTTATAATGTCCTCTCTACCAAATTAATAATCAGACATATGATCCAGGTGATAAGCAGTATCCATTCAGCTGCATGTCACAACATGATAAAACAGTTTGGGATAGAAAGAATGCAGATAGGACTTCATAAACACCTTGCAGCAGCTGGATATTTCCACAGGCTCCACAGGCAACAACAGCTATCAACAAACTCAGTGTTCATTTGGCTATGGGATGGAGGAGTCACAGTTAAAGAGAGTCAGTGCCAGAGGGCAGCCTTACCGAGGTGAGCAGTGGATGCTTCCAGCACTTTCATAGCTGCACTGTGAATCCCCAAGTGCTTTGAGTTCAGGTTCTCCGTGACTGCTGCTACCAGAGAGACCAGCACTGGGTGTAAGGCACCTCCGAGTATGGGTATCATTGAAGCCAGGACCTCCAGTGCCTGCTGGTTCACTTTCTTGTTGCAATCCTGAAGTCTCAGGATGAAAATATCGAAAATCTGTTAAGAAAACAAATGACATGAAAGCTGGATTAAAATGTCTTTGCTTCAAGAAGGGATGTAGAAACAAGAACCCAGCAATATAAAAAATGAACATAATCCCTTCTGCTGGGTCAGGACTTGCTGGCACAATTTCACTGTTTTCCTGTGGGCACTGTAGCGGTTGCACAACCTCATGCTAGTTGAAGAGATTTTCATATTTTATATTAAGAGCTTTGAGTGGGGACAGGATAGTTCACACGGTGTTTCTCTTTACCTATTAATCAGTAAATTAATCCCATTTTAATAATGCAAAATAGTATCTTTGGTGTAGAAGTGGGAAAAAAGGTGTTTACAATGCCCATTCTTCCATAAAGTTGTCTCAAGTACTGAGAGTCGTTTTGATTTTGCCAAAACTGTGTCTGGATGAGACCCAAGTTTTGTTTTATCTCTCTCAGAACCTGCGTCTGGAGGAGTGTAGGGCTCTGATGAACTCTTCAGGATCCAGACCATTTGTCTGGCTAACAGGTAGACTTCTGAAGTTTAATGTGCTGTGCAGTTCTTACGAGAGCAGGTTCAGTCCTTTGACAGCCACATTATGAGGCACCATTTTCTGGAAAAAAGCAGCTGCTGGGAGGAGAAGGAAAAGAAGATCTGTCTCTAGCCGTTTTACTCCTCTTTCTGAAGAGAAAAAAGGACTCCGGGGAAGGGTGAACAGTCTTTCCCAAACAGGAAAGGGATGAGGACAGAAGTGAATAGGCAGAGTTGGTTTTTTTTAAATCAACCCAGCCTGATACTTCTCTCCCCCATCCCAAGCCATTTTTCTTCTACAGAATAACTGCCAGCTTTCAGTGGCTGGATTTCCTTTATTTCAACCGAACTGGTAGTTGGAGACAGCAGAAGCTACAGCAACAGTAAATTCTGTCATCATCTCATGAACAGCACCACTAGGCACCTGCCAGAGAAATACATCTGCACTGAAATTATTTGCCCTGAAGCCTGGAGTTGAATTAAATTAGTTTGGGTAAGAAGGGACCAGCGTCTCCCAAACAACCAGTACATAGAGTCAAGACTCATTGAGTTAACTTTACTGGTAGAGGCTTGGGGAAGGAACTAATGGGAAAGGAGCAATAGAGGTGCCCTACACACCTGGACGATGTTAGTGGAGATGAGCTGGGGCCTGTTTTTGCAGTAATCTAAGAGGAGCATCACTCCCTCTATTTGTGTCCGAAAGTCCTTGGCTGTCAGGAGCTTGTAAAGCTCCGTGAGCTGTTCTGTCTCTTCCGCAGTCTGAAGTGACGTGCGACGGACTGACTGACGGGGCAGGATGAGTACGTCACAGCCAGACTTCACACTGGAAAATAAAAACAAGGTAAGACCTTTTGGTGAAGAAAACATCTTAGGGAAGCTTCCTAATGTTGTGATTTCAGCTAGATCCTGATCTGAAAAGCAACTTGGATCTTGTGACAATCATTACAGGAGACAATCTGCAAGTAACATTATTGCTAGGTGCTTACTTAGGAAAACCAAGGCACTGAGGATGGGATTTACCTCATTATCTTCAGATGTCTTCCCAGGTACTCATCTAGCATCCCTTTGTGGGGAAAAATAGGCAATACTTCAAAGTTCAAATGCCTCACCTTATGGGAAGTGCCTGTATTATTAGGAAATTAATCACTCTGGAGAAGTGTCTCTACAACAGGTATTGGAATCTGGATAAATAGCTCAGGTGCATCTCAACAGATGAATCCTGCCCAGTCAGATTAAGGGGCATATCTGAAAGGATCCAGAGGATCAATAAGAGAGGCAAAACCAGCAGCCAGCCAGCCCACTACTATGCTTACATTGTTGCTCCCCTAGGGACTGGATCCACAGCTTAACAAACCCAGTGGGAGCAATTCTCTTGGATCAGCCTCTCTCTGCCATGAGCATGGGGAGATCCTGACCATGGTAGTGGGGCATGTGGCCACCTTCCTGCCACTGCTGAGCACACCAGAGCTAAATAAAGCCACTCTGTTATCAGAGGAGAACAGGTACAAGCAGCTCTCCCACTGGCACGGGGAGACAGCAAGGACCAAATTCCTCTCTCAAACGCTGACTGCAGCACAGAGGGGAAAAACATGGTGTGCATCAACCAACCAGTAGTGGGTCTGAGTGACAGGAATAGCTACAGAAAAAGGCCATGCTGAGACGTCCGTTGACCAGAACTGCTCAGGTGTTGTCTTGCTGGTACTGTTTGAGGGCCAGAAAGCCAGGCCAAACCACATGCACGGAAAGTGCTACTTTTGGGAATGGCATCTTGGTTCTAGACTGGGACTTCCCATCAAACCAGCCGTCTAAAAAGGACTTTGCTCAGATAAGTAATTTCAATCAGGGTATTCTTGTCCCGAGTCAAACAGCAGAGACACCACCCTCCCACAGCCTCCACAACACTGTTCTTGCCACTGCACTGGATCTTCTGAGCTGCAACCAGTGGGTGTCTCTTCCCCTCTCTCAGTTTTTGTGAAAACCCTCCAAGGGCAGCTGTGTTCAGCCTAAAGCAGAAGCAGACTTTTTTTATCACAGAAGATTTTTAGGGCAAGGAAACAACCTCTGGCTGATCTCCACCAGAAAGATTTTACTGAGGAAGAGACATGTAAAGCTTGTCATGTGCATTGTCAGATATAACACAAGTGCTCAGTACCCTCCATCGTGAGGTAAGTTGTCCTGGGCCTTCGTCAAGCCACTGTTCTTAGACTTCCTGCGGTCCTTGGCAGGTGGCGCTTCACATTTATGTTCTTCTGTCTCCTACAAGGGTATATAAAAACACATGAATCATAGAAGATAATATAGCAAATGACTTGTTTAAAACACAAGTTATAACCCGGATCACTGCTACCAAGAAAGGCTTAGGAAAACACTTCATAACTTAGAGAGGGAGACAGGCCAGAGATTCCGTGATGTCTACTGTTGGTTTTCAATAACCCAAGGCAGGTTACAGGTGCTACCATCCTGGGCAGCAGTATAAGATCCTGCATTTGTTAAACTTGAGCACAAATGAGAATAATGCGAACTGGTAGGGAACAAGCCTTCTTAAAGGGAACAGTGGGACACTTTTGGACTCCACAGGTTGGCCCATTGTGTTGGGCGTTGGTCTGGATCACACTTACTCTCCCTGTTCCTGCACAAAGGCTCATTGCTTTTCTAGGCTGTAAATGGAGAGGAATGAAAGAACAACAAAAATAGGGATGATTTGTCACTGGATGCTGAATTCACAAAGCTTCTTCCAGCTCCGCAGTGCATGACAGCAGGGCAGCATTCCCAGAATACAGACAATAGATGTACTAATTATGATTGCCTTGTTCATCTTTTGTATATTTGGAAATTTTCTCGGCACTACTGCTTCCTTCATCTGTTGCAAAGGCCTCTATTACCTTCAGAAGCACTGTTCTCACTTCCTTGCTTTATTGGGAGGGTCCGTGGCGGGGTGGTATTGGGTTTTTTTACACTTGAAGGCAAAACCATTTTCTCCTACATCCCTTTCCTCTCTGTGGCTGATATTCATAATACATCCACTTTATTTCTAACCATAATAGTTTCTTCTCTAGTTAAACAGACTAAAGATCAACAGTTTATTCCCAGGAAGAAAATGATTTAGCGGAAAAAGAATGATATAAAGAAAGACTAGGTCTGTTTAATCTCATATTAGCAAACTCAATACTTGCATAAAGGAGACATTTCTCCTGCCAAGCACTTACTTTCTGCTGAATTGTTGCCATAACATCCAACAAGTCATGTGAGGGGGCAGACTGTTTCAAATACTTCTTAAATTTTTGATGATTCATCAACATATTCAGCATCTTCCGTCCATAACATCTAATACAGGAAAGAGAGAAACGAATGATTGGTTTTTTTCCACGGACTATTACTGTCTTCTCTCCCTAGCCTTTTGAATAAACAAAGGAAAAGAGTTAATAAAATAAGATATTTTAAACTTGTCATGTGTAATACCCTAATGAGAAGGTATTACCTATTCAGCAAAGAGAGCTATTTATCTCCACTTATTGCCACTGCACAGTGCTGCCAGCTGAACGCAAGAGGGAAAACACAGGGAAACAGGAAAATACAATTTCACTCTCCAGCACATCTCCTGCTTTGCTGTTGTGGCTTATTTGCAGTGTCTTGCTGCCATTGCATAAGAATTTACCTTTCTTTACCTGGTGGAGATGCTAGGACAAATCACCTCATGCTTACTATTTATTATTCTATCCTACACGTCTGCACATGGGCAGCTAGTTGCTCATGTGTTCTTGCCATCTATTAATGGCAACTCAAATTAATAATCAAAGCAAGTTTGGAAGTTTATTTTTTTGGTGTGGTTTTTCTACTACGAAAATACAGCTATCTTCAGGAGGAAATCTGGAGGTCACTCAGCCACTGGCAACAACATGATACGATGATTGGGAAGAAGAATTTGTGGCTATCATAGGCATCTAAATCTGCAGAAGGGATTTAGAAAGACTGAATACAAAGACAGCTGGAATTTTTCTAGGGCAGTCTTAACCTTACCAGAAGTAGATGTTTGGGATCCTTCAGTGACGAACAATGGCCAACACTTCAGCTTTGATTGTGCACGTAAGACTGAACAAAACTGTGTAACTGGCTAATCTGATCTCAGTTGATCTGAATAAAGAATCATTCGAGTCACAGGAATTTGGCAATGGTCCTTCTTACTGGACCCCTTCATGTTACCCAGTACAGTCGTTTCCCCAGCAACATTCACCACGCCGTGAAGTAACTTGCTTCATATTTACTTACGTTCCACTCTTTTATGGTTTTTATCTTTTCTAGCCAGACATGGAACAGTTTTCAGATTTGGGGAGGTGAAAGGAAGATCATCACCTTGTGTCCTGATGGCAGTCCTGAGCAAGCTTCACCACCGTGCGCACCAGCAGGTCGGTGCTGTAAGGCACGCCGGAGAGGAGCTTCTCGGCTCCGATCAGCTCCATCGCTGTCAGTAGGTGTTTGGCCGCACACCTCCGCACCAGGACATTGCGGTGGCTGGGAACGAGAGAACACACACTGAGGGGCAGGGGGAAAAAGGAGGGCCAGAAGCACAGGCCTCGGTGACAGCATGCTTCCTGTCATTGCTGGGGGAAGGAGCCACGTGTCCTGGCTGCAATTTTGGCCAACTGTAGAAGCTTCTGTCCTCAGATAAACACAAAGTTGGCATTGTGCAGGGGGCTACCTGCAAGGAAGAGGGAGGAACTCAATCTCCCTGGACTAGTTGATAGTCAATTTCTTTCCTGAAATTAACTCTGGGAAAGAAGGCCATGAAAGACAGTTCATGCTGACTCATCAGAGGTCTCCCACTATACAGACAGAGCTGCAGCAGGATTGGGGCTTATTCCACCTTTTTATCTCCAAATCTGCAGATACCCTTCCCTTCCATCATTCCCCTTCTGCCTCCTGTCCCTTCCCCCTGCCCACACAATTTAAGGTGATAGATATCACTAAGAGAAGATTGACATACGGGACTCCGCTAGCCATGAGAGCCATCATTGCGCGTGTTGGTGTCACGCTCCCCACCATGATTCCCAGGGATTGATCGGTTCCTTTCTGAATGAACTCATTGGAGTCCCCCATCTTCTGGAGCAAGGTACGAGTAACATCATCCACTTCATGGTCCATGTGCTTCTTTGTGGTCTTGAAGAGCTCTCCAAGAGTGCCGATCGCACAGCGAGACACCTTTGAGCGGAGGTTGTTCACCTGAGGAAGTTACGAGAAGAAATGTAAGAGTTACCTTGTAAAGAAAATCAGTTCATAGAATCATAGAATCATAGAATGGCTAGAGTTGGAAAGGACCTTAAAGATCATCTAGTTCCAACCTCTCACTAGAGCAGGTTGCTCAAAGCCCCATCCAGCCTGGCCTTGAACACTTCCAGGGATGGGGCATCCACAACTTCCCTGGGCAACCTGTTCCAGTGCCTCACCACCCTCACTGTAAAGAATTTCTTCCTTATATCTAATCTAAATCTCTTCTCTTCCAATTTAAAACCATTGCCCCTTGTCCTGTCACCACTCTTCCTGACAAAGAGTCCCTCTTCAGCTCTTCTGTAGGCTCCCTTCAGGTATTGATAGGCTGTTATAAGGTCTCCCCGGAGCCTTCTCTTCTCCAGGCTGAACAACCCCAGCTCTCTCAGTCTGTCTTCATAGGAGAGGTGCTCCATCCCTCTGATCATCCTCGTGGCCCTCCGCTGGACCCGTTCCAACAGGTCCATGTCCTTCCTGTGTTGAGGACTCCAAAGCTGGACACAGTACTCCAGGAGGGGTCTCACGAGCGCAGAGTAGAGGGGCAGAATCACCTCGCGAGACCTGCTGGCCACACTTCTCCTGATGCAGCCCAGGACACAGTTGGCTCTCTGGGCTGCCAGTGCACACTGCCTGCTCATGTTGAGCTTCTCATCCATAAGCACTCCCAAGTCCTTCTCCTCGGGGCTGCTCTCCAGCCATTCTCCACCCAACTTGTATTTGTGCCTGGGGTTGCCACGTCCCAGGTGCAGGACCCTGCACTTGGCTTGGTTGAACTTCATGCAATTTGCACGAGCCCACCTCTCCAGCCTGTCTAGGTCCCTCTGGATGGCATCCTTTCCCTCCAGCGTGTCAACTGTGCCACCGAGCTTGGTGTCATCAGCAAACTTGCTGAGGGTGCACTCTATCCCACTGTCCATGTCACCGACAAAGATGTTAAATAGTACTGGTCCCAGTACCGACCCCTGCGGAACACCACTCGTTACTGGCCGCCACCTGGACATTGAGCCATTGATTGTAACCCTTTGGATGCGGCCATCCAGCCAGTTCCTTATCCACCGAGTGGTCCATCCATCGAATCCATGAGTTTCCAATTTTGAGACCAGGATGTCGTGCGGGACAGTGTCAAATGCTTTGCATAAGTCCAGGTAAATGACGTCAGTCGCTCTGCCCTTGTCTACCAAGTCTGTGGCAGTATTGTAAAAGGCCACCAAATTTGTCAGGCACGATTTGCCCTTGGTGAAGCCATGTTGGCTGTTTCCAATCACTTCTTTATTCTCCATGTGCCTTAGCAAGGATTTCAGGAGGATCTGCTCCATGATCTTGCCAGGCACAGAGGTGAGACTGACCGGCCTGTAGTTTCCCGGGTCTTCTTTGTTTCCTTTTTTGAATATTGGAGTTATGTTCCCTTTTTTCCAGTCAGTGGGAACTTCACCAGACTGCCACGATTTCTCAAATATGATGGAGAGGGGCTTAGCAACTTCGTCCGCCAGTTCCCCTAGGCAAACGTCCCAGGAACAACAAGACTTCCTGCTGTGTCCAGGTGTAACATAAGAGTATGGCAAAAGCAGAAAACCACAAGCACAGAAACACACTTACTCTGATACCAACTTCTTCTCTGGCCTCAGGCCTGCTTATAAAATAGAATTTTAATAAGACTACAGGCCTAAAAAATTTTTGTTTCCTCTAGAACAAAGTGTGCTACTTAGCCGACAATGTGTACTGCTTTGATTTTAGGTCCTTCTATTGAAAATAAAAAATTAAAAAAAACTAAACAAGGGCCTTTTTTTAAACTATAAAGGCGTAGTTCATAAAGGCAAGATAGAGGAAAAGTAATACTTTCCTCCTGTCAAAAACTGCAGCACTGTCAGTTTGAGCACTCAACCAGGAAACAAAAAATATGAGCTCAGGCCTACACACTAATTTGCAGCAGGCATTTTGAGTCCATCTGCTGCTCCATCTACTCAGGAGAACCCTAGCTGTTGGACTCAAGGCACTCAAGGATCCTGGAGATCACATGCAATTACAGCTGCAATCACTGGGGTTTTACAGCATTCAGTGCTGCTCTGGGAGTGATCCTTGCTTCCAAAAGTCTCTCCCACAAGGGTAAGGAAGAGGCATCTCTGAGTCATGTGCTTCATGTGAAAGATACTTGGAAGGACAGAGCAGTGCTTCTTTCTGCCAGACTTTGTTGTGCTTATTATAAAAATGAACACCGTATGTGCTAGAAGTGCTTGTGAAAGCAAAATCTGGGACTGGAGTGAAATGAAAGCTGAAAGATGTCTCTGCACATGAGTGTGTAGAGCAAAGAGGAGGAAATTACCTCAGAAATATAAAAGCGATGTAAAAATCAGATGAGCTAAGCTGAAACGGCTCCTTCTCCTAACCCTCATCTTAGAGGGGGAGAATCCAAGTCCTGCGTATCTAATCAGAAAGATTTGAAGAGTCCAACAACACAAGGGGCATTCAAGCCTCCGACGTCAGTAAATATTGGATAGAAAGACTGGTTTTCGTGGAAATGAGCGAAGTCTTTCTGTCTTTTGCAAGCAAAGAAAAATTTAATACCTTTGGCAATCATGCCTGGTTCAGGCCACAGTCAAGTGCCAAGTTGGAAATACAGCCACAGATGTTATTAAGGAGCTTAGGTTGAGACCTCTCTGTTAACTGAGAGATGAGATAGTGAAGCTGCGTGCAACTGCCCTGCAAATCCCACAGCCAGGTCACTCCAAACACCCAGTGGCTGCAGTGCAAAATTCCACCGGTGCACAGAGGCAACAGATCAACAGAAAGGGCAAATTACCAAGAAGCACACAGAAGGGAAGAAGGAGAAGACATCATCAGGAAACACTGGAAAATAGATACCTGCAGTCAATCCCCCAGAATTCTGAGCAGGAGGAGGAGAAAGTGGGAAGAAGCTGGGAGGCAAAAGCTACAGAGTTCAATTACAGCTTGGACAGAGACTTGGGCTGTGGCAGATTAAAATGACCAGAGTAGTGTCTTAGTGTCTGCATTTGTATATTGCATTATAATGACACGCAGCACACAAAGAGACATACCAATAAATACCCTCCATACCAGTAAATATAGCTACACGTACAGGCAGATCATATAGATAGGTGACATAGCCATTAGAAAAATGAACTCTAAAAATAGCAATGAGGGCAGACACTGAGCACACATGTAAATGAACAAGGATGTATCTACTCTACGTCCCGTGTACGAGGTATGTGGGGGACAAACATAATGTTCTTACCTCTTTGGTAACTGCCAGGGAAACATCATGAAGTCTACAAAGAAGGACTTCTGAGTGGCAGATAGCCAGGCGCCTGATGCTGAGGAGTCCCTCTGCCTTCTGCTGCCTGAAAGGTAATTACCAAAAAGATTGATTTTTCTCACCGCCCAAGAACTGGAGAGCACCCTCTGAAATTACCAGAGTGTCAGCTCAAACAAACAAAGGCAGGTGCTTGTCATACTGCTGGGTGGTATAAGTGCATAAGGTGCTTAAGGTGGGTGGCATAAGGTGCTTGCTGGGACTGTTTAGTATGAGGAAGAGGAGGCTGAGGGGAGACCTCATCACTCTCTACAACTACTTGAAAGGACACTGTAGAGAGGTTGGTGCTGGTCTCTTCGCACAGGTAACTAATGACAGAACGAGAGGGAATGGCTTCATGCTCCAGCAGGGTAGGTTTAGACTGAACATTAGGAAAGAATTTTTCACAGAAAGAGTGGTCGGGCATTGGAATAGGCTGCCCAGGGAGGTGGTTGAGTCACCATCCCTGGATGTGTTTAAGAGCCGTTTAGATGTGGTGTTGGGGGATATGATATAGGGGAGAACTTTGTAGTGTAGGGTAGATGGTTGGACTCGATGATCCCAAGGGTCTCTTCCAACCTGGATGATTCTATGATTCTATACAGCGCTTCATTAAATCCTGGAACCTGTTGCCACAGACTGCTGTGGTGGTTAAAAGCGTACATAAATCCAAAAGGCAAATAGATAGTTTCAGAGTGGATAGGTTAATTTGTGGCCATTAAACAAGACAGCCTCTCCAAAACCCCTGGCACACAAAGTCCCTATGTTGCTTCTTCCTAGAGGCTGGGAGAGTGTGCCGCGTTTCTGTTTCTTGTACCCTCCTGTCCCTGCGATATTGTCCCACCTGGCTGCTACTGGAGCTTTTTCCCTTCTCGCTGTCCCCAGAGGTGAGTTCAGGAGTGACAGTCTGCACTGCCACTCAATAGCTGAGTTTGCACTCTGCAGTCTAGTTGTGTGTCCATATCGTGTCCACTCCCCACTGCGCCTTCCCCCCCCCCCCCAAAAAATATGGCAGTATGTCCTAAAAGATTCCACACCTAGGCAAGAACAGCCAAAATGTGGGATTTTCCAGAACATCCCTACTTAAAATAACACCCACAACAGCAACACGTTATTTAAAAGTGCTAAAATCCCACATCTTTCAGCACTTTCTTTTTGAAGGACCTGAGCTACCTGAAGGCACATGATGCAGTCACTGGTTCACCAGGACTACAGGGCAGGACTGGGGACACGTCCCCACTAGGGTCCCTGAGTGTTACCCAGAACCCCCACACCTGCAGCAGCTCTTTGCACCTCACAGGGCTCCAAACAGTAAGAAGGAAGAGAGAAGAGCAGAACAAAGTGATTGCAAGGAGATGCATCACGGAAGATTTTTCATGGTTATCCCAGTGTGAATGGAGACCCAGTGAGTGTATGCTGACCCAGAAATCAAAAAGACAACTGATATCACCTGAAATTTGTCAAGGCTCCTCCTGCCTGTGTCTAATTTCAGGACACACTGGGATTATCAACAAAACCTCTTGGGCCTGTACTAAGCAGTGAGGAGGAAAAAGTTGAAGTCTAGAAGTGCAAGATTCCTAATGGAAAAAAACAAGGCTGCTCTTACATCTTTAGACTGTGACCGCTTTGGAGCGGTTTCACGAGTTCCCTTTGGACATCCTGGGTGTCTGGGATCAGAGGCACTAGGAAAAAACCAGTTCTAACTTACACTGAGAGGGAAAAAGAGCAAACAAGGGGATTTCTTACCAGTCGTCGCTGCTGAGCCCTGCGAGCGCACTGAGCAGCGCCTGCTGTGGGCAAGGGAAGGGCCTGGCTTCCTGGGCGTCCCCACTCTCTGGCTCCTCTCCCCCATCTAGGGTGTCCAGAGCAATGGCTGGCAGCGAGTTGGCTGTAAGGAGACAGTCAGACACCCCCATCGCATACTCCCCGGGGCAAGGCACCCCACCGCCAAGCAGACAGCAACCCGATTTCCCAGCCAAGATTACCTATGGGTGCAAACCAGCATTGGTTCGGACACTTCCTTTCCATTTACTTCAAGTATTCTAGACAGCAGGCAGCTGAGTGCTCATACTCTTTTAGCATACTCTTGGGAAAGTAGTAGTCTATGGATTTTGCTATTTTCCAAGTGTTATGAATATTTACTGTTTCAGAGGTACCCACTGGCTGCGTTTTGAAGATGGTGAGGTGAAATTTATTTGTCATCAAACGTACTTGTTTGCAAACTGTGCAATGCCTAAGCTTTCTCTTGTGGAAAAATGCAATTTCTAGTCTAGATAGTTGTAAAAAAACGCCTTCCAAATGTGAACTGAGAATAAAAATATGTAAATATAGATGCAAATTGTTGGGAAACACTCTCTTGACGATAAATATACAGGGTATAAGAAAATTCAGATGACAGATTCATTTGTCTATGAAACCTATTTGTCATCAAAAGCACTGTAGGTCAAAGCCTTCATGTCTTGCCCTCAAAAGCTCATTTTCTAAAGTGTAGATGAAAATATGTGAGCTGTCTAACAGCACTGAGTATAAATACTGCACAGAATCTAGATGAACTGCTATGGACTCGGCAGGGGTTTTATGCTACCTCGCGTGTTCTACAAAGTATGGAGGATGGAGGAACTGCAAAATCAAAAATATTCACATGGGGACTAATTTGGATGTCACCAATAGCACTGTCACTGACATCAGTGATGTCACTGCACGAGTATGTACATATACATATATTCAATATGAGATAGATATATACACACACACGTATATTCAGTAGGAATGGAGAACCACATCAGGCTAGTCCTGGTCAATGTTGAAAATCTGAGTAGCATCACCATGAAACTCATTCCTAGCTCCCTTTTTCTTAACTCTGGCTACTCAAGATCATAACACAAGGTAGGCCACCCACCAAGGAGAGATGAGAATCACTATGTACTGGCCACCTGCTGTGTATTTGTTGCAGGTAGCAAGCAGCTTGGGAGCACCAGGCAGCCTCTACTGTACGTCACCTGCTACACACGGCCACCGTATTTGGGTGGGGTGACAGAAGAGGCAGGGCTTGCTCCCAATTTTTGTGGCAGGCAGTGAGATGAGAGAGGCTAGAAGCCATTAAGCGCTTGTAGTTGCGATAGCATGGTTGCACCGAGTCACTAACTTCCATGCAGAGACAAGCCTTGCTGGAATAGTAGGAAAGCAGGAGAGGCAGAAAAGAGAGCCCAGGCAGAAGGCCAGGACGGCAAGTGGCTAATTGTTTGTGGTGGTGCACATATGTGCACAGCGAGCACACCCTGCCAGACTGCACCGGAGCTCAGGCCTGCAGTTACAGCTGCCTCCTGGCACCAGAGCTGTATTTTGGTCTTTCAGTACAGGCAAAAGCTAGAGCTTAAGGCTTTACACCACTGCTTCATGTACTGTAAGCACCAACCGCTCCGGTATCATCAGGCCGGAGTGGATCCAAAGCAGGTTTGCTCTCAGTGCTCAGGACAGACGTGGGAGCTGAGATCCTGCCTGTGGCTGAGGAATGAGGCAGTTTGTGCTCCAAGGCAAGAGCTGGTGCGGGGGCTGCAGCGCAGCAGGCTCACCTGAGGGCTTGCGTGGGAAGTTGCCATCCTGGCTGATGACAGGGATGCTGGGCAGTGAGGGCCTGTTGGTCCGCTTGCCCGAGGCAGCAGGAGCTCTCTCTCTGCTCGTGCCGGGGGAAATGGAAACTGCCCCATTGACAGGCAGTGGGCCAGAACCTGCAGAGACCACAGAAGACCTTGTAAGTGGAGAGTGCTGGACAAGGTGGCTGTGGGCTTGGAAAGGGCTAGAAACCTTGCTGGAGCTGGGTAACATCCCTTGGTTGTCCCAGACAACTCCAGCCATAACAGTCGCACACTATTGTGGGAGAGTGATCACAGAAGGCAGTGACACTTTCCCTCAGAAATGAGGAAAAGTCACTCCTGCTTTGTGTTTGCTTTCCTGTTCCAGAGGCCGGATAGGGAAGTTACATTTCTGGGGCTCCCACCTCGGCGCTCCTCACCAGTACTTTAGAAAATAATAGCAAGCGAAAGAGCAGATAACCTTGCCTGATGCCCTTGGGCTGAGTGCTGCCCCTGAAATTTGCTGCGGCTGCACTCCTGGTAGCGCATGCAGCGGTACAATCGGAGCCCCTCAGCTGCAATTAAAGTCAGCAGAGCTGCTTGCTCATTTGGGAAAACGTGAGCATTGGCTAAGGGCTCCAGCCCGGCTCAGCAATGCAAGTTCCTCCAGCAGGGAGTGGTGTGAGCATAATAGCCTGTCCTATTGCGTGAGCAAGATGTTTTGTGTTTTAAATAGAAATAGTTTAATTTTGTTTCTTCCAGGTTGCACCTTGGTTGAAAAGCATTCTTTTGGACTCCCCCATTCACCTTTCCTGGAGGCTACTCTCAATTAAAGAGTGTGATGGCCCAATGTAGTTTGCAAAACAGAATTATCCAGTAGGTGATATTCTGTGACTGACTCAGTGTGGGCCACGGGCAAGACCATTCCTGCCTCTGTATTTTTCTTTGAAAAGCAGAAATAAATCCTATTCTAAATTCCACTCAGATGCAAGTGTAACAGCTTTCCAGTCTCATTCATAAACATTTGCAACACTTTGCAAATAGCGAGCAAGTGAACATAAAGGCCCACAACCAAATATAGCAACCACTTACTTTCTTCAGCTGCATCCCCAGGGTCAACACTCAGCCTAGGAAGCTGCAAGGACTCTCTCTCTTTCTCCCTCTCTCTACGCAAAAGCTCCATCTCTCTCATTCGCTTCTGGTGTATTTTCTTCTGAGCTGACTTGGACAACATAACATGGATCTAGTTGCAATGGAAATACATCATTAAGCATAAAGACACCCCAAGAGACAAAGATGATGATTTTCAGTGACATTTTGTGCTAAGCACTGAGCAGTCAACTGAAAAGGAAGGCTCATCACCCCTGTCCTTAGCCCTTACCCTTCCATTGCTGTCCTTCAAGTCGTCGTCGCTCAGAAGGCGAGGGTTTACAGGGTGATCCATCTGCTTGGCCTGGCTGAGTGGGAGGCCTGTTAACGGGGGCACATGTTCACGGAAGTGCCCAGCAGACTTCACACCGCCAGTAACACGGAGAGCTGGCAAGACGGGTTCCAGAGGCTGGAGCTCTGCTAAGACACAGATAGAGATTGTGTAGGGGAACAATACGGAACATACCGCCTCTCCAAACAGTTGGGGTACTGCCGTATTGCACTGGCAGCAGAAATGACATTGCTCTGTTGGCCGTCAGACTCAAACCTACCACATGATAAAGGCCTCAGCCCTGGGCTTAGGGAGAGCAGCTGTGTTTGACAGAGAAGAGCAGAGAGATGGGAGATTGCCCTTGCCAAAAAGGTTCCTATCTGTCCCCATGCATTTTGATTTTAGTAAACATCCCCTTTTTCCCAGTTATGAAAAGAACTCCTGGTTTTTAATAGCTATATGCCTTTGTAGAGGTATGAATGAACATTTCCTCCTCTTTGCTGGAATGTTTTAGAGGGCATTTAAAGAAAAGCTTAGGATTGCTAGAGTGTTACCAAACCCAGAATTGTTTTCTGGAAGCTAGAATTCATTTTCCCCAAGGGGTTTCATTCTAAATTGCAGCAGATCATCCCAATTTCTGGGCAGCCTCACTAAAGGCTGATTTTCTTAATGGCAATAGCACAGTGTAGTTCATTCTGAAATACTCTCCAACGGAGCTGTTCAAACTCAGAGAACTAATCATTGTTTACATGGCTTCACAGATGATAAAATCATGGGATAGTCAAGCAGTACAAAGGCAATAACTTTCCTAAATCAGGATTTTTTTCCCCTGTGGAATGGTCAGGTCAATAATAAAAGACAGAGAGAGATGGTTTAATGATATAGCTCATTTCTAGTCCAGAATGTATCTGGCAAAAAACGTCACCTTACTCAGCAATACTTCTCCCTAGTTGCATTCAGCATCCCAGCCGCGTATCAGCAATAAAGGAATCATTCCTGTGGGGCATTCCCATTATTTAGCAGAACTAACACTGGAGCTGAGGGGCCAGTGGATCTCAGTCCTTTTGCTGCATCAGCAAAATTATTTGTTAAATTCTCATCTCTCCTATCGCTACAAACCCACATGTGGCAAAGGGACAGCAACAGTGTCACTGAGGTTTTCAACTTAAAAGTACTGGCTGATGCAGATGCCCCAGGTGCCACACCTTGTCTTGCAGAACTCTTAATGCTAGTGATAATGCAGGGAGGGGGGAGAAGCCCACCCCAGCCTCAGTTTGCTGTATTGATGTATGCAGACAGAATAAGGGAAGAGATGTGGAATCATAAAGCTAGCGTATGTGGTTTGAGGGAAATGAGTTGCAAAAAGGAAACCTCAGTTCATTCCTCGGCATTGAATTTAGGCTTGTGCTTTAAGAGGATGGAAAGCTCAGATTCGGCATAGGCTGGATCCTTTTTTAAGTCTCTTTCTCTGTTAATCCTCACAAGGATGTAAGTCCTCACAAGGACTTCCTGTCACACAAGGTTTCACTTTTTCTCCCAGTGCAAAAATAGGCAGTGTTGGTGAATCTGCTTCAGATCTCAAAGGATTTAGTTCAGAATCTGCTCCAAGGGAAGGTTTTCTCCTTCAAGTGTAGGAGGAAGGAGTGGGAACATTTCTCATTTCATGCAAAACACCTCATTTTTCTCTGACCTTTGTGACAGGAGAGAGCACACAGGGAGATAAAAGATATTTTCATTTTCACTGGATCACCAAAGCACATTCCAAAGCACATTTCCCAGAGACTGGGCTCTGGGGGGAGCCATGTGAGCACATCAAGGAGTTGAAAAAAGTTACAGGCTGGTTTTCCACCAGACTTTCGCAGTGCGACCTATCGGTCAGGATTCCTGTGTTCATTTTAGGGCATTCATGTCCTGTACTTACCTAGAGGTTTAAGGGTCTTCTCTTCACTTCTGCTGCCTGATCTTGGCCTTAAGAAAATTGAGGATAAAAGAATATATGAGAAGCTAGAAAGAGAAGGGGGGTAGTGTTAAAGGAGGCAAACTTTCTTGGCAAGGTCGTTCTGATGAAGGAGGAAATGCAACCCATAAAACCAAGAATATGCCAAGCTGATTAATTGCCATTAAACTTTCAGTTGCTGGAGTCACACACAACTCATCAAGCTCCAGCTGAAGCACAGGAATCATTCTTCAGTTTGGGCCTTAACTATGCAATTCTGCTGTCTCTCCTTTTGGAGCTAAGGGACTGTGACTGTTACCTACATCTTTTCTGAATCGGCAAGAGATGTCAAGCCAGTCATAAGGCTGTAGTGAGGGCAGCTACCTTTATACTGCTGCAGAAGCCTAACTTTGCCTGGCTATGCCTTAAACTGATGAGAGTATCTTGTTTGCATGGTAACACCACTGACGTCTCCTGAGAATAATATTACATCTCCCTGCTCTTTCAAGAAGAAAAAGGGGTTTTCCCACTCAGGTGTTAGGTAAGTATATTCTGATTGTACTTTAAAAGCCGTGCTGAAGCTTTTAAATTGGCATTGTATTGCTATGACTCCCTATTTACTGTTGTAACTAGGATAAGGTTGACAGCTAGATTTCCCCGTGCATATCCAAGCAAATACCTTTCCATCAGTTACAGGCATATAACCTGTTCTCTAGCATATTCACCTTAGCATCTTCTCTAGCATCTTGACCTTTAAACCATATGTGAATATCACACATCTATAGGATTAGACATCTATAAGCAGAGGTTTATCTGGGCTCTCATTTCACAGCGAAGGCCCAGACACGTAGAGGTTACGACTGACGTTTACAGCAGACAGCTCAACAGTAGCCAGTATTTGCCCTAACATATACTTGCAGGTACAGATATTGGCAGTCAAAGGTCACACACAAAACCAGATGCTGTATGCAGATCCGTGCAATGCAGTTCCCAAATGGCACCACAAAGATTACAGAGTGAGTCAGTATCAGAGTCCAGCAGAGGACCTGCTTTTAAGGTCCTCTGAAGTCCTGCCTCTTTCTCCCCTCTGCAGCCCCTGCTCTTAGGGTGTGTGATGTTGGTTTTGACATTGTGCAGCATCATCATAGATACCCAAAAAGGGGAATGTACAGAAGTTTACATAAATCTATTGGAGACCTGACTGTGGAGAATAACCTCACGAGACAGGAAGAGCAAGGTAAACGGCATACTGGAGAAGCAGACACCTTGGCTTACCTCATCTCCAGGTCCTCTTGGAAAACCAGGTGCTGAGAGCTTGGGAGAGGCACTGCAGCCCTGCCAGGATCCTCATCAGTTGGTGGTGCTGACTTAGGGATAGGGGGAATCAAAGCTGCTCCCAGCGACTTCTTCCCATCCCCGTTACTGCAATACAAGGGTGGCAGGAAAGCCTGGAAACAGAAGAACACAGTGCTCAGCTCAAGCATCCAGCTTTCCTCTTTGATGCCACAAGACGTTTAGCCATGCTTTTACCTAGACTTGGCACGAAAAGAAAAGTCAAACTGATGGAGCAGCTGGGCCGAGGATGGGCAATGGAAAGGGAAATGGGAGAGAGAGACCGTGTCCCACGCTGTTGCCAGCTCTATCCCCTTGCTTATCTCTGGCTGTGGCTGTGTGCCACCTGGCATCCATTTGCTTGTCCTAAGGGTGTTTTGGGATGCCGTTGCCTCTGCTAGCCTTTCTGATGGTACAGGAATGGCTTTAGATCACTCTCCTCCCACTGACCCTAAAGGCCCTACCAGCCCTTGCTGAACTCCAGCCAAGTTCTCACAAAGAGTGGGGGGACCAACAGAGTTAATGGCAGGGATAGCCTGTATCTGCAAGGCTGAAATCAAGTGCACTTCTATTGGTCGTCCTGTTTACAAAAGCTATTATTCAGCTGCCATCTCCTGCCCACCACAGCAAAATCAAAACAACTGTGGCTTCTGTCCCTCCTGCAGAGGCAATTGAGCGGATGGGGTCTGTCTGGACTCTACTGCCCATGACCAACATTGCCAGTTCCCATCACTGGCACGTTGCAAAGACAGCCTGAACGCAATGTCCAGCTGAGCTCTTCCTGGGCTCAGCTGCTTCCCTGGGCTTGCACCACAGAGAAAGAAGATCTGAGAGCTCTGCCTACAGGAAATAACCTGTGGATCCACCACGCGTGATTTGGCTTGGTTTCCTTACTTTATATCCTTCTCCCTCGGACATCCACTCCTTGTTATTCCCATCACTGCCAACACAGCCTGTGCCATTTTCCCCATGCTCCTGCTCTCCGTTGATCATCCTGCTGGGCTCTGAGGAAGGCAGGCCATTCTGGATGGGAGGCACAGGCCTGAAGGCTCGCTGGAGCCTCTGGGAACCTGAGCGGCAA
This sequence comes from Numenius arquata, assembly GCF_964106895.1. Taxonomy (NCBI): domain Eukaryota; kingdom Metazoa; phylum Chordata; class Aves; order Charadriiformes; family Scolopacidae; genus Numenius; species Numenius arquata. The sequence continues at coordinate 49,464,317 of NC_133577.1, forward strand.
AGTACCGGCTTCAGGAAAATCCCTGGAGGGATACTGGAGTCAGCCAGGCCTGCAAAACGGAGACACAAAGTATAATAGAAGCAGCACTGCAAACGCAATGCACCTGACGCTAGATATTTCATTGGACAGATTTCTTGCAGACTTCTAAATAACTGCCCAGGGAAACATGCTCATGCTGGCAGCCACTTGAAGCAGGTTATAGGACGACACTTCCCCGCTTCTCCAGACCCACCAGAGGAACACCCTGGTCCTCTGGGCTTCCATCAGACAGCAGGGAGCCCAGGGACCTGTGGTGACCCAGAACAAGTCATCTGCACATAGACCCTCCCTCTCCGCTCCCTGTCGCACAGTCGTACACCCCTACAGCAAGAGGAGGGCTACACAGGGCACTGAAAGCAGGGAAGGTTATTGCAGGGGGCACACGTGGGGGTGAACTTTTAGGAAGAAATTCTTTCCTGTGAGGGTGGTGAGACACTGGAACAGGTTGCCCAGAGAAGCTGTGGCTGCCCCATCCCTGGAGGTGTTCAAGGCCAGGCTGGATGGGGCTTTGAGCAGCCTGGTCTAGTGGGAGGTGTTCCTGCCCATGGCAGTGGGGTTGGAACTCAATGATCTTTAAGGTCCCTTCCAACCCAAACCATTCTATGATTCTATGAACTGTTCACTGGGTAAGTGCGCTAGCTCTCTAGGCTGGGAAAAGACCCTTCTTCCCGCAGAAGAGTGGGCAGGCTCCCGCCTTACCTCTCTCTGAGGCTATCAGACCCTCAGACATCCTCCTCCTCTTCAGCTTCTCCTTGATCTTAACGGTTTCCAGGGCAGCGCTGCTCACCTCCCTCTCTCGGGAGTCCTGGGTCAAGGCTTGGTGAAAAAGGTGGGAGAGATCACCTCTATCCCCAGAGCTGAGGTGGCACACACTGTCCTCGCTGACCCAGCCATTCAGGGGAGAGCTGCATGAGGATGCAGGTTTCTGAACTCCATCCCATAAACTCAGCTGTTTCTTCATCTTGGTTGTTAATACACACTGAAAAGAAGCTGTAGATAAGGTAAAAGGGAAGAAGTGAGTTAGTTGAACTCACACATTTACAATCAACAAATCTAATAAAGTGAGGCATTTAAGGGTTTTTTAATCATTCCTAGTATCAGTTTGATTTTGTTTTTTGTAAAACTAGCATCATTTTAATTCTTCTGAACAGCACTAGCTAGCAAGCCAGGAGAGAGAGGTCGAAGGCCGCACTGGTAACAGGGGGAAAAAAAGATTCTCATTTCAGGCATTGGCTTCTGTAAAGACTACCAGTAAAGACCCACACAGTGCTGCTGGTGTTTCTGGAAAGCAGAAAGACATCTCAGCATGCAGGCAAACCTTGCCAGTGTTTCTACAGCACCAAGCCATCCTCAGGATCTGACCTGATGGGCAAGCAGAGGAAGAACTGGGAATTTAATAAGCGAGACCACACATTGGTAGCAGGGGTAGAAACAGAACTCACATCTCATTACCATGCGTGATTTGTGGCCAGTTGGGCCACAGTGCCTGTCCTGGCTAGCAGTAGTAGTGATTTGGCTTCTGTTGATAAAGGAGAAAGCATAATGAACTAATGATAGAGAGATGTGATGCCATGCGCACCGCTGGAAGACAGCAGGATCATCTGCAGCTCATTTGTCAGTCACCTACTCTGACACAGAGCCAGCACATGAGAACTGACCTCCAAGGATCACTTTTCTGTGAATTTTTATATTTTTTTTTTGTTTGCCTGAGGCCACCATTGCATATTTGACCCCTTTCCATCCTCACTTTCTTCTTGAGTGGTCCAACTGCTGCCACAAAACTGCAAGTTTGAATCAATGCTTCCACCTCATAGAGCTGTGTGTCTGGGTTTGAATTCGGGAACGCTCCCACAGTAGATGGCAACTGGGGTGTGATAGTGTGATAGTTAGTCACTGAGCCCTGGTATTGCCTTCCCTTTTTGGTAGTCTAGATAAATTCACAGAGGCAGCTTAAGGCCAAGGAATGAAGGTGCTTAGAGGGTCTTTAGAGCCTAATTCCCATTACTTTCAATGAAAGGCAGGCACTAAATAGCGTTAAAAATACAAATGTAGGTCTATTTGCACTGTGTCCTTTAAAACATGAAGGGAGGTATCATTGTGGTTGGGACAAAGGCATAAAGCAAAGATTAAGGTAAATTTTCTTTGGTCTTATTGCATAGGATGAATACCTAAGAAATATGCCAGTGGCAATTTTGGCTGGTTAAGATCATCTCCTAAATGAACTTGAGCATGCCCCATTGCTTAAGGTATTAAAAATGCCCAAGAGAAAGCAGTTAAGTATCCTGTAGCTAGAACGGAAGGCTGCCTCTGCCACTGGCTTACCCTGTAACACAAAGCCAGGCTCTCCGTGCCGCAGGTGTGTTCCTCTGCCAGTCTGTGCTACTTAAATTCTAGCATGCTATAAAGTGTAATTAGGAAGGGCATTACTTATGGTACTTCCATGGCCCCCAAAGGCTTACTTGCCTAAATTCAGGGCAGAGTTCCTAATTCAGGCCAGCTATGTGATATGGAAAACCCCAAATATACAGCTATTGTAAGGGCCATCCCTTTCTCCCTCACACCAAAACCACTGTAACCAGAATGGCAGTGGCAGAGCAATTTGCCTGGAGCCTGGGGGAAGTGCCGGGTGTGCAGGATTCATCCTCTGCCACTGCTGACAGGAGCAGGGAAAACAAACTGCTGCCATTGTCTGTACAGAGGAGAACAGTGGCAGAGTGGAAAAAAAAGTATTATAAAATGGCTTTCTGAAGAGGGCTGGGGGGAAAGGAACACAGCTGCATTTGAACAGCCCCAAGCCCTGGTGGCGTTTCAGTAGACAGTAACTGTACTCCTTGTCATCCTTCTGCTGGGTTAATCTAAAGGAAATGCATCCTCTGGGATTTTCAGCTTCTTTGGATCATTAGCACCCAGTAAATGAAAACAGAGATTATTTAATGCTATCATTACTTTCTTTCCCAACTAGCAAGCTACTTCTTTGGTGGCTTCCCAGCGCAGCAAACATACAGTAGGGTTATGGGAAACATGCTGATGCCAACAACCCTACAGAGCCCATGAGGAATGGAGCTGCTATGGGCGTTGAACCCAGCACCTCACCAGCCTGAGGCTTGTTGTGAGGATAAAATGAAATTGGAATGATGACAGTCGTTTTTTGGCCACTGGATTTCAGCTTACAAGGCCATAATGCATCTGTAGCATTAAGTTTTTACGTAGAGTAAAAAGCCACCGCCCAGTGGACCTTGGCAGTTTCCCTGGGCCCGTGGGATATTCACAAGGCAAATCCCTGTGCTACTAATTGCATCTCCTCCCACTTTTCCAAGTTCCTGGTGTCAAAGCTGCTTAGGTTAGACACACAGCTCACAGGAATAGCTCCTGTATCTTTTCACACAATGATCCAAGCGTGATTACACATCTAAAATCTGTTTTCTAGTTGAACTTACTGTTTTGAGGAATTTCTGAATCAGCAAACTTGTTTCCTCAAATATTTACTGTGCATGGCAAGGAGCACAGGCAAAAGATGCAACGTTAAAATCATCATGCACATGATGCTCTTTTGTACAAGTTCTGCCCTCAACTTCCATTTGGAAGATTTTAAAAGTTCAATGTCCCTATCAAAAGCTCCTGCAATGGCTGCTTCTCAGCAGAGCAGGGCTGCTCAACCATGAAACAAGAGTTACCACAAGCCGCAGCTTACCCAGGGCAGCAAATCAAGAGTTAGGAATGAGATGATCTGAATGCCAAACCTCATTAGGTCCTTCAAAAAGCACTTGAACAATCTCTCATTCCAGCTCTAATGAGGTGTTGTGCTGGACACCACGGTTATTTGAGTACTGTACACAAGTTTGTTCCCACTGAGCACTGCGGCAGCCTCTGTTGGAGCTGTGGTCAAGGGCAGTCATTCTCCAAAGGTGGGTGATCGATTGCTCTGTGGGCTTCTGTGACTACTGAACACAATGAGACGAGAAGGAGCCAAGTACACTGACGCACCTTTGCCTTGAGCATAATCCAGCCTCAACCAGAAGTGTTGAAAGGTTTCCTCTCCTTATTCTGGTACTTTGAAGAAGACCTTGAAACTGCAAGTTCCTGAGCCCATGCAGGGGTTTGTAGTGTGCCTCATGCAGAGAGGTCCTGACACTGAGCGGCCACCAGGTGCTAATGCTGTATGAACACAAATTAGCTGACAGCAGTAATGCTGTGGGCCCTAGTGCTGGGAGAAGCACGCAAGAATCAGCTACTGCTTCTCTTCTGAGAGCAGGTTTTCATGGCACATAGGATTTCCGCCTTGAAGGACTCTAAGAAAGGCTCTAGATCCCCAGCACTCAAGGTACGCTTGAGTACAGAAGCAGTCACAATCAGCACTTGGAACTAATATATCCTCAACTTAAGGTCAACCAGTGGCCCGTGTCTTGAAACGTTAGGCTGGCTGTTTGTCAGCTCATGCCAGTTTCTTGTAAAAGCATTTTCCTTAGAAATATCGGGCTCATCTCCGTCAATGCCTTCCTCTTAGCTGCGCTGGGGAGAGGGGTCTCCCACCCCATAATCCTATTTGAAGCCATCCCAGAGGGCTACTAAAATAAGTTCCCTGGCCAGTAGGTTTCCCTGGTAGGGCCCTACATACTGTTTAACAGGTATTTCGTAGAGGCACAAACCAATCCCATGCACTCTGACTGCAGCAGGTTTCCACAAACAGCTACATAAATCCAAGATAACTGCAAGTGAGCATCCGAAGGGCTCTGTCCTGTTCCTTTGTAGCCATCAGGCAGAGTAATTCTCAATGATCTGAAGCAATTTCGTTCAGCGGCAACATGGGATCTGAGTTTTGTATGGAAATTTTTCATTATGAATAACAAGCATTGGGAGCATGAGGTGCAAGGCTGACGTGCAAAAGCAGAAGCATATCCTCTAACAAGACCAGTTTAATTGTCCATTTTATTACTCTTATATCTATTCCACTTTAGTCCCAGTACTGTACTTAGCACTGTACAAACCCTGAAATACAACAGTTCCCACTGCTCAGAATTTATTCCCTGGTCTTTACAGTATTTAAGCACCTCTCTTTCATTCAGGGCTTAAGTCCACCATTCAGGCATCACCAAAATATTTAAAGCCTCCATTCAGCTAACTTACAAGGCATCACCTAACACCCCAGGCATTCAAACCCCTAGAGTATTCACGTGTCCAGAGGCTGATGCCTGCTAAACACAGGGGCATCTGACCTGCTGCTGAGAACCCCACACTGTGGTGCCCAGAGGACCCAATGCAGGACCTTCAGCCAAGGTAGACAAATGCCTGTTTTCCAATACCTACCACTTTGGGTGAGCTGGAGGCCACTAAGAGGTAAAGGAATAACAGGCTGTCACTGCAACAACCTGCAATGCTTACAGGGAGGGAGACAAGAAAGAGCTGCCAGACATGAACACGCAACACAGTAGAGGTGGCTGACGAAACCTTGCAATGGTTTGGCTCACTGACCCAACTGAAAATACCACGTTTCCCAACTGCTATCCCTTACAAAACCAAAAGTGAACAAAGCTGAAGAACAGCATGAAAAGTGGAAGACTGCAGAAGCAGGGCTAGCTCTGCTGCCGATTCATTGCCTGGCCTGCAGAGAAATAGAAATATAAATCTTAAGGCCAGAAAAAATGTTAGGAGCATATAAACGTGACCTCTGCGGGCCAAAGATTTTGAATAAATCACCTTTAGTTTCTTACAGGTCAGTATCTCCAACTGAAAAATGCAAATGATGCTTGGAAGCTTTGCAAAGCTCTCAAGGCCCTGGGGTGACAGATATTACACAAACACAAGGGGTTACCATTGTCATTACAGCGGCAATTTCTGCAGCAGAGCCCCAGCTTACTGAATTGTTAGGGGTGAGGGAGCATGGATATTACCAGGAAGAAAGGGAAGGAAAAAAAAAAAAGTGAAGCAAAAGCATTCTCTCTGGAGAGAGAAAAAGAAAAGCAGAGGGAGAAAGTAACCAGCAAACACCTCTGATAATGAACAGAATCTCTAAATCTCAGTCCTTCAGAGAGTTTGGTTTGTCCTCCCTTTACTGCTGTGGCAGGTTGGCATCTCTGCACCCCAAAAAGAATTGAAAATGTGTTAAGACTGTGGATCTTCCCTCCTCATCCTTCTACACACTTCCCAGATCCAATTTTCAGAGATTCATACTTTTAGTAATAAACCCTTTTGAAAACAGAAGTTAACCTGGAGGCTAGTTTGCTCCTCAGGGTGATGTTGCTTTGGGAATAGGCCCTTACATATCAGAGAGCATGTGAACTCACTAAAGTTTGCTTCTCCTCTCTTTGCTTGCAGTAAAATGATTCCACCTGTCCCCCACATCTTTCGGGTGAGGTGCCAATGTTAAACTTAGTGAAACGCAACGATTTAAACCATTGGTGAGAGCAGACTTACCATCTTGCAGGCATGAACCAGCATCCCCCAGGAGCCATATAACACTGACCTAAATCTCAGCAGGGGCCAATTCAGAAAGTGGATTTGAGTTCGACCTTATTTCTACCTGGGAAAGTAACAATGTGAGCCCAGGAAGGATCAAAGATGCAGTTTTTGCTTTTTTGCCCCATTTGCCCACACACAGCAGCAAAGGGAGCCTCAGGACAGGACCTGAGCCAAGGTGGGAGCTCTAACTCTGCCTCCCATGGCATGCCAGAGGCCAGGCTGTTGCTCTTCTTATGAAGAAGAGCTTCCCTGTCAACAAACCATCCTGTTTACTCTGCAGCTTCCACCTGTCCTCCTCTCACCTTCTTCCATGCCTCTCAGAACCATGTCTCTTTTCAATGACACCCAAACTCTCTGGCACACAGCTGGAATCACCCAGCAGAAGCCTTCCCTTGTGTGGCTTTAAGACTTTTCAAAACAACTTCTCAAAAAGAGAAAAAAGAAAGGAAAAATCATCAAATCTTTCTCCCCATTCTTTTTTGCCTTTTGGGAGAGATGCTCACACTAAGCAACCTCCACCAGCGCACAGTAAAAGCAACCCCTCTGCCTGGCTCCTGCTAGCCCCCTCCACAGCACCACCTCGCTGAGAAAGCAACAGACAGGGCTATCCACCAACCTCCTTCACAAACACGCGTGTCCTTCATTTTGGAAAAATATAGCTCCACGTTGTTAAGCTTGTAATTCCCCCAGGAGCTGTACAGCCCCGCTGTGGGTTGCCTCCCACATGGGAGCGAGGATTTCTTCTGCTCCAGACCCTGTGGACTCAGGACTGGAAGCAGGAACGGCCATTTGTCAAGCTGGATCCCTTCTGCAGGAGGACAGCAGGCTCCCCCTTCCAGGTGTACGAGCTCAGCAGGCAAACAGTGTCACATACCAGGAATAAACAAGGCTGCATAGCAACCCCTTCTCTGAAGAAATCTGGAGCGTGAGATGCAAGGAATATCTTTTGCCTGCAGGGCTGCCACGGCAGCTCCCTGGGTGCTGCAGCCACAAGCACCCGAGGGACCTCAGCAGCACCCAGACCTTCAGGTGGGGACACGCTCTGAACCACCACATGCTCCTAGTCCCTCCCTGCTTATGACCGGCTGTGTGAGAATCATCCCTGAAGCTTTGCACCACACATGAGCAAACAGCAAAGTAAGCATCTGCGGGAAACTGGTAAAAGGGAGGGGAAGGTGTCCACCCCCTTCGCTGCAGGTTTTGGTGACATCTCTGCACGGTAAATGACTCTTAGCCAGGCAGTGTGAACTCGGAGCCTCTCTCAGATCGGTCTAAATCCATAGCAGCCCTACAGAAAGCACCTCATTCAGGCAAGATTAGGAAATGAGGAGAACTGATTCCTTCAGCCTGGCCCTCTCTAACATGACACGGCCACAGCCACTGCAATCTCCACCAAATGCTACCAAACAGGAACTCTCCACCACCCCAGTTACAAATATTTTATACCTCTCCCCTCTGCTGTGGATAATTGTGCAATATGCAGCACAGAGCAGAAATTTTACAAACACCCATGTAAACAAAAAGAGAAAGACATTTTGTGCAGAGGTGCAAGGACTCATGTTCTCTGTTAACCATGAGGAACAGCAGCTCAACTTTTTTTTACAATGATTTGGATGCAGAGTATTAATAAGAAAAGGAGTTCAGACACTAAGTAGTGAGTCCTGAGCCATTGTACCCAACCTACAAGCCAACAGATAAGCAGGAAGGAGCTCTTTAGCTGTAAAAATGTGCAATAATTTAGCTCCCACAGGGGGAAAAAACCCACAGAAAATTATCTGCAGGAGTTAGCAATCCTTCTCCAACTAGCAAAGGCAGCACACACACCCTGTCGCGATTTGGGGAGGTGACTGTCACCTCATTTGTTAAAAGCAGCAGCAAAGCCAAAGGTAAGCATCTTCCTGTCACTGCCAAGCCACCCTGTTGGTACTGGCACTGTAGGAGTAAAGGATTCAGCCTTACAATGAGTCACCTTAAACCACGCAATTCTTTCAGCTTCTCCAAGGCTGAGTAATCAGGTATATGGGGTTGTTATTTTCTCACATATCGCAGAATGGCAGAAAATGAGCTGACTGCAGCAAATGGGTCTCCAAATGTGACATCTCCTGCATGAAACAGGAGAATTCTCACAAAAGGCTTCTCCCTTTTTTTACAAACAAGAGGCAGAGGGCTGCCCTTAGACTCCAGCACTGCTTCAGACCTTAGAAGATGCATAGAAGATTCTGCCTCAGCCGTGTTGCAAGCTTCAGGCAAGACTTTAATCTGCTCTACCTCGTGCCTGCTGCTGGTTCACCCTTCTTTGTGTTAAGGCAATAAACCCTTAAAGGTAGGGAATTGTTTCTTCCTACACGTCTGAATCATCTAACAGAGCTAGTCCAGCCGTCAGCTAGGAGTATTACCATAAAATAGTGATAACAATAGCTCTACAAAGGACTTTCCCCAATACAGTGTTTGGTTGTTGCCTTTACTTAAGGTGCCAGCAAAGAGCTACCAGCTCAGCTCTACTGAAAAATTTAATTAAACCCTCTCTCTGATCCATCTGTAGCAACCCAAGCACCTCCACCAGCCCCGCCCCACCAACAAAGAACAATCCAATCATCCCTCAAAAGTTTAAAAAAATTGCCTTGAAATCCCTTTCTCTAGACATGAAGCATGGCCTCTCCATTTCAACAAACACATCTTGGGCTTATTTGACTAAACCTCCAAACGCAGGGCTGAGTAGGGCTTTTCTCCCCCTCCGCAGCAGCAATGGAAATCATAGAATGGGTTCAGGTTGGAAGGGACTTTAAAGAACATCCAGTTCCAACCCCCCTGCCATGGGCAGGGACACCTCCCACTAAACCAGGTTGCTCAAAGCCCCATCCAGTCTGGCCTTGAACACCTCCAGGGATGGGGCAGCCACAGCTTCTCTGGGCAACCTGTTCCAGTGTCTCAGAAAGAATTTCTTCCTGAGATCTCATCTAAATCTCCCCTCTTTCAGTTAAAAACCATTACCCCTCGTCCTATCAGGCCACCTTACATGCTTGTATCCAGAACCCTGCTCAGCTATTCCTCTCGGCACCAGTTCTTTCTCATGGCACGCTTGCTGAGCAGGGAGGCCCTTTGCAGCAGCCTCCTGGCACACACACAGCGTATTTTTTGTTTGCAGGAACCTCTGCTGGATTGGGAGCCTTTGGGCTTTCCCCATGGTAACATCATTTGTGCACTGGGCAAGGGCGATTGATACCGTGTGGCACCCGAGCCCATGAGGGAAGCAGCCCAAGCGAGCAGAGTAAATGTTAATTAGAGCCCAGCAGACAGGTCTGGAGCCGGTGGGCTTATACGGAGCTTTTTAAAATGTTCATTTTTATCAATCTTGAATTCACAGTGATAGGAAAAGAGTAAAAAAAGCCCGACAGACAACAGATAGAGTACAGATACTGCTGTATCTGCGTTTCTCCATCTGCCTCTGTTTTGCCCAGCCTGGGGAGCATCAAGACCTCCCTCACTTTTCGTTATTCATTAGACACTGTCCCCTAATCAGCAGGGGCCCAAGGGCTTTGAGAGGGATATCACCTTCTACAATCCTTCCTGCAGCAAGTGCTATCATGAAGAATAAATCAAATTATCCAAAGAGTGACAAGGGAAGTGTGCAGAGCATGCACCTCAACGCCATGAAAGGCAAGCAGAGAGGAGCTGTTAAGACACAAAAACATGCAAGGTAGAAGAACCTACAGCTTCAGCATCTACATTTTCAAAAACCGCTGTTGCAGTGGAAGACTTCTGCACCGCTGTGTGCTGAGGCCAATGCCTGAAACAAAAAAATCTAAGAAAAGGAGTGCTTTGGTTTCCTTAAAGGCAATGTGTTTTCTGAACAAAGCTCATGAAGGAAAACAGGAAAGGAAATGACAACTTTACATTTTAAGGCAGAAACACACAGACTCGGAAACGCTAAGGTCAGGGAAAATTATGACAGTAATACTTTGAACTCATAATTATATTGCAACTTCCCTCTGATGAGCCCAGAGCAGTTTGCAATGCCACCAGTGGTACTTAACACCTCTTCGAGAGGTGACTCCAGCTGTATTAAAATACACTGGGACACTGAGGCAGGCAAAAGCGCTCCAAACCTCACTTCAGACCTCAGAGTAAATAAACTGCAGTGAGACCAGAAAAACTCAGCTTCTCTTCATCTAGCAACAACTAGCTGTGGCAGGGTAACAATCGGGATTAGGTCAGCTGGAGGAGAAAATGCTGAGCTGTTTCAAAAGTCTAAAACAACATAGGGTTTAAGGGAAGTACTCTCATTTACAGAGGTGCTATAGTAAGAGCTACCAGCTGAGTATTATCAGAGCTTTACAGGTGGGCATCAGGGGCTTTCAGACTGGTGGACAGAGTATCTTGACTGCAGCTTGCCAAATTTTTATGATGGAGAACACAGCGATTCCACAGAAGCAGTGTGATCTCTGAAAATGTGCTTGTTTCAACTATTTCTGTGAAAAAGTAAGTTTTTGACTTGAATGTTCGATAAGTATTCTCAAGTTCTTCAATGAAATTATAAAATAATCTCCATTCTGAGTAGCTCTAATTCTACACAGTGAAAAATTATCTACCACCTACCTAGGACACACTTCCAGATGAGACCTCGATGAGACAAAAGTCTGTTCCCAGTGCTTCTTCAGTACAGCTATGGAGTAGAAATTGCTGTAGGACTGGGAAATCAGAGAATATCTTGAATTCTGTAAGGGTTGAAAAAGGGATTTCAGAACGCTTCTTGGACAATCGCGATACGAAGGAATGCAAGCAAGCTGCAAGCAAGCTGCAAGCAAGCAAGCAAGCGTGCCCTAGAAGACAAGGAGGGGGTATCCGGGATACTCAAGTACATCACAATGCCAGTCCCCAGAGAGAACCCACAAGATGGCACAAAGACCTCTGTGAGGCAGCAGAAAAACAGCCCAGTTTAGGATTACCCAAAGCCCTTCTAACGCCCTCTGGAGATCCAGGGCACTGTACGTGCATCATGCTTTGCTACCGGATTCTTTCAGGATTGCGTGGTCCCACACTAAGGCCACTTGGTTCCCCGCATTGCCAATCTAGTTAACCGCACATTGGCTAACTGCAGGCTTTAGCTCTCAGCCAAGCGCAGCATCTTGCTGTCTGTTTGCTCTGGCTACCTGAAGAGTCAGTAATCACAGGAAGCCGAACCTCTTTGGGGATGCAGAGGAACCAGCTGCAAGTGCCTGCTGTCAAGTGGAAATGGGCTTTGCCCTAATAGAACTCTTGTTGTGTAATGGGGCTGGGGGCCAGGGGCCAGGCAGCAAAACCAAAACAAACAAAAAACCCAATGAGCACCTCAGGACACCCTCCACAAACACAAAGTCTCGGGGCAGAGGAACAGTAGAGAGGGGAGAAAACGACCAGGTTCTTACACAGGCATGTCAAAAGCAGGGCCAGTGAGCAACTCATATTCCTGAGGGTTACATACAACTCAAAAGGTCAAAGCCTTCTCCCCAAGCTTACCAGAATTTAGCCCAAATCCTTCTGAAAACTGAACCCAGTTGCTATGGTTTTTACCGTACACCCAGTGTCCTGAACATCATCATGGGTACCCGTCTGTTGGAGGCAGACTTGGGCTGGTGCTCCTCCAACGGGGTGGGCAAAGTCCATTAGCTCCACCGGCGCTGCACCACGGACCACCATTGCAGAGCAACTCGTGGTGTTTACTGCAGCCCTGCGATTCCCTCTCTGCTGCCTCGAAGCACAACCGCAGGGGTTACAGGCCCCGGTGACTTGCCTTCAAGTGCTTGGGCAAGCTGTGGTACACAGTGAGGCAGCTGCACAACATCAAAGCGGCACAAAAAAATAAACCACTTTCCCACAACACCACATTAAAGCCCACACAAGAACCATGAATTGAGTCCCAGTGGTGCAGAATTCAGTCCTCAGGCTTTAAAACCCCACTGCTCCTACAGGAAGAGGAGTTGCACTTGTCCCAAGAGCCCCATTTTCCCCTCAACACCGTTCATCTGCCGAGCAGAAAATCTGTCGGCACAGTTTGGGGTGCAGGGCTGAGGCTTCAGGACTGCGTTTCTGATTTGAAGGGCTCACAAAGATTACAAGCAGAGAACACACAACCTCAAAACCTGTAAAACGACAGGCATGCTCATGGTAAGAGAGACAGAGCGCCGTGGAGATGAAGGATGGAGGTGCATGGCAGGCATGTTTGGAAGCCCGTGTTTTACCAGGCGGCAGCCACCAAACCATGTTTGGGATGCTGGACCTGCTAAGCCCTCTCAGGAACCCCCCATAGCACATGACGGGTCTGAGAGCAGCCAGCCCTGAATGCACTGGGGGGAAAGAGACCCAGAGATGCAGAGCTGTTTCTTTACTTTAAATCTTCCAGACAGGTGGAAAAGATCTTCTTTCATTAATTTCTGAAAGAGAGAAAAGTGTGATCATCTGGATGGAAAAGTAAAAGTGCTAGCAGATTAAAAGATTTGTCCAGGCTATTGAACCTATGTAATGAAGGTGATGGAGACTTGATTTGGAGATAGAGACAAGAGAAATTAGGCCTGCAACTCATTTTACCTGCCGTGAACTTTGAAGAGGTTCTGGAAAACACTTTTAGCTTCCATCAGTCCCTGATAACAGCTTGGCAAAGTGCATATTGGGAGCTGGAGGATACCCAGATGCACAGGCAGGTAACAGCCTGTCTCAGACGGCAACATAACAGCTTCTTCCTTATTCTCCTGTACTGGAGGATGTCATGGCAAAATAAACACGGAGATGAGACATGATGAGGAAGGACCCCATTTCCTTGTTAATGGCTTCCCATTCAAATCCTCTATGGCTCCAGAAATTAGCTGCCTGAGTACTACAGAAAGGAAAAATAGGTACAGGCTGGTGGATTTTTCTCAAAAAAGAAAAAGCCAAACAAAACACACCACAATAAATTCCTGGAGAAGACTGCAGTGGCAGATGGATATATTCCCCTTTTCACCTTCACTATTTAGAATCATAGAGTGGTTTGGGTTGGAAGGGACCTTAAAGATCATCCAGTTCCAACCCCCCTGCCATGGGCAGGGACACCTCCCACTAGACCAGGTTGCTCAAAGCCCCATCCAGTCTGGTCTTGGGCACCTCCAGGGATGGGACAGCCACAGCTTCTCTGGGCAACCTGTTCCAGTGCCTCGCTACCCTCACAGGAAAGAATTTCTTCCTGATATCTGATCTAAATCTCCTCTTTTTCAGTTTAAAACCATTACCCCTCATCCTATTGCTCCACTACCTGGTCAAGAGTCCCTCCCCATCTCTCCTGTATCCCTTTTAGGTACTGGAAGTTACCCCTTTAGGTACTGGAAGACTGCTTTAAGGTGTCCCTGGAGCCTTCTCTTCTCCAGGCCAAACAACCCCAACTCTCTCAGCTTGTCCTCATAGCAGAGGTGCTCCAGTCCTCTGATCATCTTTGTGGCCCTCCTCTAGATTCACTCCAATAGGTCCGTGCAGGCCTCCTGGCGTTTTTGCCTGACTTCCTCTTTGTTGGAATGTATTGCTCCTAAGCTTGGAGGAGGTGGTCCTTGAATATCAGCCAAATTTCTTGGGCCCCTCTTCTCTCCAGGGCTTTATCCCACGGTACTCTGCCAAGCAGATTCCTGAAGAGGCTAAAAATCTTCTCTCCTGAAGTCCAGGATAGCAAACTTACTGTGTACCCTTCTCGCCGCTCTAAGGATCTAGAACTCCACCACCTCATGGTCACTGCAGCCAAGGCTGCCCTTGAGTTTCACATTCCCCACCAGTCCCTCCTTGTTGGTGAGAACAAGGTCCAGCATGGCACCTCTCCTTGTTGGCTCTTCTATCACTTGGAGAAGGAAGTTGTCATCGACTGAAGGAAGTTATCGTTGACAAATATTTTTAACAATATATTTTAAACAAAACTCTGTGCCCACGGTGGAGAAAAAGCTTTGTATGGCTACCTTGAATTTAACTTGTATGAAAGAGGTGGTGGGTTTTGGCTTTATATATTTGTTTCGTTTATATAGCTGCTCTTGAAATAGAATTGCAGGGGGTGCAATTCTGCCTCCTTTTCCCTTCATTGAACCTGCTGGGGGCAAAAAAAAATAGTAGGAATTAGAGGACCAAGTCTGACCCTGCTGAAATCAAGCAGCCGCTATGCCCAGCCTGTGGACATTTTGAGAAACGGCTCCTCTTCTGAATCACATTATCCCTGTCAGTCTTGGGTGGAAAATGATTTCCAGTCACTAGCCCGCAGCAGACGATAATAACAAATGAAAAATAGCGAAGCTATCGTTTACACTAGATGCCAGAAATGAAGTATGGGGGAATTCTGCGGGCACAGCGCATTGGTGGGAGAACCGAGGAAGAACGGCATTGCCCCTGCTTGCTCCAAGGCGGTGGCAGCGCTGTGGGAACAGGTCATTTAGCAGACAGCTCTTTTTCATCAAGCTGGCAGCTGCGCTGAGACTTTTGTATGAAGCGGAGTTTGCTCATGGAGAGAGGCAAACAACGAGTGTATTGAAATGCCATAAATCCAACGTTGGCAGAGCTCGAAGCAATTCAAGCCTCCATGCAAAATTAGACCTTGTGACTGTACCTAGAGGCAGGCAGGTAATTGAAACATCAGTACATCTAGAAGAGACCATATGAGTGCCAAAAAAAGGAGAATTTGGGGGCAGGGAGAAAAACTTCACATGGAACTAGTGCCTAGGTAGAGGTGACAGCTAACCACTTTGTGGATCCCAAGCCAGTCGCTCCTCAAGGCTCTGCCAAAGTAGATCCCACACAGCCTCACCAAGAACAAGGGTCAGCAGCTTAATGGAGTGCTGTGATTTCCAGCATGTATATACCTTCTCATGTCCTCTCTGCACTCTGGCTGCAATGGTACATTCTTCCCTGCATCTGGTTGACAGTCTTGCCCAGCTACGCAGCAAGCTTGCTCAGGCTGGAGATCCCGTCTGCGGTGTTTTCCTTAGGAATGAGGGAAGTTCAGCTGCGTGCACTTTGCCCCGACTGTGCATTTTTCTGGAAGAAACTCTAGGCATTTGGCCACAGATAAGAAAACGTTTTGGTAAACTAGCCAAGTAGAGTTATCCCTTCTGTGCAGATGGGGAAACCAAGGCACAGAGCTTGGAAACATGAGTTTTCAGCCTTGATGGTCACTGGTTTCCCATCGCTCAGTTCTGGGATACTTTGGATACCACTGTGATAGCTTCAGCGGCTAAGGAACCAAATCTCTTCCCATACACCTTACTCACGCTGTGCCATTCAGTTCCTCATCTGAGCGAGAACAATTATATCGGCTGTTTTACCATTATCTTAAAGCAAAGCCAAGACTTCACCATCTTTCTCAAACATAAAACTCCATCGTCTGGTTAACAACATTTTCTGAAGCTTCAGCGAGGCTTTTTATGAGACATGTTGCCTCTCAAGAAATGAGAGGACTAGAAGGTGGGCTTCCCACAGGGAACAGCTTTATGGGTCATCAAATGCTGCTCCATACCAACACAAGCATTCCTTGCTGAAGTTGACAATTTTTGAGCAGTTACTGAAAGACAGTGGAGATTTGCATTATTTGTACCTAGGAGTAGTAAGATAAGCCCCCAAACAAAGAAGTGTCCTTGAAACCTGGGTCTAATGGCAAGATTAATCCTGAGACAGGCTCTGCTGGAGACTCAGGCAGGGTCATTTTCCTCTCTACAGCTGCCAAAGAGCGCTGTGTCTGTGGGTCAAACATTGACCATGAAGTTATAATAAACACTAGGACTGATTGATTCTGGGTGCTCAAGTTTTTTGGTTTCAGGTTTGTTTTGCAGGCTTTTTTTCTTTTAAACCATAGGAGCCACAGGAAACCACGAGAAGAGATGACAGTTTACGTCTTATCTCATTTCCACCAGTGCTAATAACAAACCTGTAATTTATTTTAAATGTCAGGGGAAAACCTTCAACACACAGACTAAAAGATGGAATAAAGCTTCTTTATGTAGCCTGTTGTTGTCTGTGCATTTTTCAAAAGATGCAATAAAAACTTTCACTGGAAATATATTCTTCAATAAAAACACAAATTTTCTCCAAACACACAGTTTGGTTGTGACTTTTTTTTTTTTTTTCACAGAATGAGTAAAAAGACCAAAACATTTTTCAGCTAAACAGTAAATTGAGCTGTTCAGAAACATTTGACAAAGCTGTACAAACATCTAAAAAAAAAAAAAGCTCTCATTTTTATGTCAAATGCTTACCTTGTTAAGTTTCAACTAAAAAAAATTATACAGGTTTTGGCTAATATGCCTAGTGCCTTTGTAGGAAGTTTTAGAAATTTCCCAGAGAAGCTACAGCTTCTGAGAAGAAGTTCTCAGACATTTTTTTTTTCCTAAAGCAAATGAATGGCCCACTGGGATCTCACTGGTCCCCAAAGAAGCCCTAAGGAGAGCCCTGGAGCCACTGTGAAAGGGACACAGTGCATGCAAAACTGGCACAGGCTCCTGCCATCCATTCGGATGGGCACAGCGTTTCACAAAGGAGCCTTGCCTGGGATAGACCAAAACTGGTTCAGCCAGTGAAGGAGTAAACAGAGGGTGGCTGCAGAGCCCTGGAGCCCGTCACACTGGGCATTTAAGGCAAGTCTAACTGTGTGTGATGAAGGAAAACCATGGACTTGGTTCCTCTGAGCTCTAACACTATCTGTTGGGGCTGAACATCTGCTAAGGCTCACCCCAAAAGTGCTGGTGGATCCTTTTGCATGGATGCATCCAGGCACCCTCCTCACACTTGCCAAAAGGCCAACCGCTGTCACCTCACCATCTGAGTGGCCTTTCCGGTATGAAGAAACACACAGCACACTGTTTCTTTGGGGATCAGTGCCACTGGCTACAGGCTGCTTTTTCAGAAGTGTCACAGTGTTGTGTACCAGCTCTTAAGCATCAGACATCTGCTATAGAGCTGTCAGTGCATCACCACAGGAGACAGGGAAGGAGCTAGCATGCATTGCATCTGGGTTTTACATGCATTTTGCTAGGAATGACAAAGGCTATTATAAACCTGCATTCCCAAATAAATAATAAATTAATTTTTTTTTTTAAACTATGACTCAAATGCTAATAAGTAAAATCTACTCCTGCACAGCAAGCCAAGGAGTTCAGGTTCCTTTGGCAAAGGATTTTAACCACAAAGCAAGTAACGTGTTTGCTGCAAGAATGACAAGAAGGGAAGACCTACCTTCATTTTTGTTTTTTGTTTACATGCTTCCATGAGTACCCAGGGAAGTTAACTCTGGGCTGGGGGACATGGCATGGTCAAGTCCTCAGGCTCCAGCACTCCTCTGGCCATCCATCACCTTGCAACTTCTCCTCAGCAATTCCGTCCCAAGGCATTAAACTGTCACGGCTCACTAAGAAATTAGACTTGATGACACCTAAGCAGATTCATTAATGCATTAAGCAAATGCAAGCTGATTGGTTCCTTTTTTTAGGCGTTTGGCAAGCAGTGTGCAAACAAACCTGGAGGATGGGGCTCTCGGGGGAGGGCAGGCAGCTTGCCAGTGTTCTTGCTTAAAGGGAGGGAAAGAAAGCACAAGTTCCACAAAGCCACACTAGAAGAATTTACATCCTACTGCTTGCTTCAGGACAGCAAAAGGCAGGAGGTGGCATCAGTCACTTCTAACTTCTGGAGAGATAATGCAGTTTCCCTATGTGTCACAGCACACAGAGTATTTCAGCTGTAAAGGCAACGTGGCACTAATCATGACCAAAACAAATCCCAAGGGACTAACTGTCCCTTGCACGTAAACTGAATGACACAAACCACCTCTAGATTAACCTTCAGGATCTTCCAGGAGATATTCTTGCCATCCATAACCATGTGGCTGCTGGCTATGCAGCTGCACTGACTTATAGCCTTTATCGTTCACTGCTCTCCCACCCTAATAACACAGCCTGACCAACAAGGCCACCAAACCAAACCAGTGCAAAAGGAGGCAGTTGCTGGTGTCAGGCACGTATTCAGTTCACTGTTAATTCTGTCACATCCCATAACACGCACCAGCTGCGACAGGTGGCGAGACTCAAACATCTGTCCTTCCCAGAGACTCACGTTCCATTACTGATAAATATAGCTATTGGCCCTGCAATTCAGTAGTTACACTTTTGCAGGACACTTGAATACGTTACGATTGGCATATATACTTGTGCAGGCAGCTTGCCTGTAGTGCTTTCTCCTTGGGCGATGATCTCATTAGATCTCAAGAATTAAGCAGAACCAGGCTGGAAAGATACTTGGAGGAGAATCCTTCGGTGCAACAGGACACAGGACATGCAATTTCATGAGAAACATACTTCTAGGAGATATTGCTATGTGGCCAGTTTGGTAAGGCATTTTGTGCATGACTGCAAAATGTGCCTTCTTTGGTGAGGAGAGAAACCAGTAAAATGCACACCTGTATGGTCTATACCTTATGCATACATATACTTAAATATAGGAATATTATCCATGCGATCTGATCAAATAGGATGCAGCTATTTGTATTCTACTCAAGTAAATTTCCCCTGAGGCACCCACCACACGCATTGCCATTCTTCGCTGCAAGGTGACTGTAAAGCACCTATATATACAGCAGAGGATAACGCAGCAGTTCCCTGCGTGGCCCAAGAGCAGCCCTACACTGGGGCAGACTGAGAGACTGCCTTGCCCACAGCTGTCCTCAGCAGTGGGGGCTGGTTATGAAAAGCAGGAACAGGCAGGCACATAGCGGCGCTTAACCTCCTTCTCCAATTTAATTTAATTTACTAGAACTAAAGCTCTTGATCATGTTTCTATAATAAACACAAATGCCAGCCTCGTGGTTCTGGAGAACCTTGCAAGAACAAGCGAACACACACGCAGCGCAGTGCTTGTTCCTTCCTCCAATATTCAAGGAATCTGTACAGCCTGACACCGCAACTGTCTCGCTGAAACAGGATAATTCCTGTTTCTCATCTGGGCTTTGCACTTACGGATGGTAAGTCCTCATTTGCCACTTCTCAAGGAAAAGGCTCACCTAGATTGCCACTCAAGGAATTGAGGCAACCAGACTTCAGAACTCCTACTGATGATTTCCTCATTTTCTTTTCAAAATCTTTTGTTTCTCTCAACAGCTATTTAATTCTACTGCTGAGTATTTAAAGGAATAAGCTGCTTTGTGAAAGTTTTAACTAAGCTGCTGGTTCAGGTAAGAGCTTATAAAGCTCTCAAGTTTTAAAGTAAAACGATATCTATTGACACAGATATTTTCTTTGTTTAGAAAAACAAGTTTGGGTTGAAATGTCTGTGAATAAATTAGCTGACAAATATAGCTCATTTTGCTATCCACAAACCAATACTGACTTTTATGCCGAAACTGATTATTAGCAAATATTTTCCAAATAGCTCACAGAAGCAACATTCAGCTGAGTAATTATTCTTGGAGCAATTCACCACACTGCTGCCTCTGCGCTCGTGGAACATGCACAAGTGGGTGCCCAAGCCATATGGCATTGTTGCTGCTTCCTAAGTAACTGAAATGGGCAAAAAAACCCAGAAACAAAACGAACCCTAAATTACAGCTGCTTTTCGGTTTGAATTTTGAGCAAGCAATTATATGTACTAAAACTCTTGAATCTTTGCAATTTCTGAATATCTCTCTGAGCAAACCAGTAGCTAGGCAAAAAACCTCCTATGTTGCGGCAACCACAACACAGATTTTCCCAGAAGATATCACAACAGATCATGCATTTTATCCACAAAAAAACATAAACCAACCTTTCTTCAATCCATTCAGCCTGCTCTATTAGTATTTCATCATAGGACTCCTAGTGAGTCTGAAGTTCTGGCCAAAGCAGTCATTTGCTGCAAAAGAAGGTATAGCGGCATCCAAGCATACGTTTTTATGAGTGTATCCTACTAGACAGATATTCAGGTGCTCTGCAACTGCTTGGATAACACTGGAGAAGGCATTTCTGTTTCCCAGTGCCTAGAAGGACACAAGACCACACTTCCACAGCCCCAGACCCCTGGGAGCTTCCCCTGGCACACTGCTACCTCCAAAGGGAAAATCTTCTGCTCATGGCCATGTCAGAGCACACAAGGCCCAAACAACTGCATGTCTCAGTGGTGGAGCTGAAGGAGTGCATTGATGCCCATCCATTCGCAGCCTTGTCCTTGTTTCACCCAACTGAAGCATTGCCCTGGCCTCTCCTGAAGGACAGCTGTAGGAGGAAGAAGAACCAGGCTGCAGGGTTTTGCCAGCTCATCACGAGACCCTTCCAACACATTTAACATACCAGCAGTCTCCTGACCAACAACCACAAAGCCTGCAGACTCGTGTGGCACTTCAATAGTGCAAAACCCTCTACCTCCTCCTTCCAAACAGGAGACAATGTCTTACCCTGTTTCACATCTGGCCATTGCTTCATTATTATTTTTTTTTTAAGCTGTGTAATTAAGAGCTTATATAAACTTGATTTAAAGAGAGTCTGCACTCTGGATGACTCCACTGAGAGTGAGGTAAAAGAGCCTTGACAGGTCAGGGCTGGGTTCATTTGCTTTGTTTCCCTGAGCAGCTGAAGTTTCAAGGAGGGGTCCTGGGGATCTGAACAGAGGTGTGACTGGAAACTAGCTCCCTTGGGGATCTTCAGTTCTTGTCTAATTCATAAATTTCCTGTCAGCTCGCATCAAGCACTCTGGAGCAGAGATCGGGGCTGGGTTTATGCCCTCCATGAGGATGAAATATTCTCTCTGCCCAGAGCAGGGCTCTCCCGGCCTTGCTCCAAAACCCCGAGCCCAGGACGGCCAGAGAGGGGACTCTGGCCAAGGCAGGTGACCTGAGGTCCATCTCACCTCTCAGTTCACACATTCCTGACTGAGCAGGCCTCGTCTCCCACCCCTGGGAAAAAGCCCGGTTAAATTAGCAGCAGCTTCATTCCTCTTGCAGGCCTCTGCCTAATTTTCAACTGGCCAATTTCACAGCCCTTCGCAGCCACGTAAAATCAAGATTTTATTTATAAATACCTTCTCAAGCTCCATAACGCAGTGCTGCTACATACCAGGTGGTGGTCACAGCTCCAAAACCAGAGCTGGCTGGAGCGGGGGCCGCAGGGCGGGCTCTGTGAGGAGAGGCCAGGGCAGGCCATGCTGCTCAGGGCCAGGCCCCTCAGCCCCTCATTGCCCTGGTGGCCCCCCTGGGCAAAATGTGTCAATGGAAGGGTGAATGCCACGAAGACAGAGAACTGTGAGGGGAAAAAAGCGAGGAAAAAAAGCCCTGAGGTCCGAGGAGGGCAGGAGGTGCTGCAGGTGTTGGAGCAGGGATGGCCCCTGCAGCCCCCAGAGAGGAGGCCGTGGCGTTGCAGGTGTCGACACTCAGCCCATGGATGACCCCAGCAGAGCAAATACATCCTGAAGAAAGCCATGGCCCGGGGAGGACCTGTTCATCCTGAAGGACTGCAGCCCACGCTGGGGCAGGAGAAGAGTGTGAGGAGGAATGAGTAGCAGAGAGGAGCCATTATGGAGTGGCCACAGCCCCCAGTGCCACCCCATGGAGGGGGAGAGGGAAGGCAGAGGCGTCAGGAAGGAAGGGGTGAAGTTCAGTCTAGGACACAGCAGAGGGAAAAAAGTGCTGTGTCGCTTTTGCCTTTGTTTCTCACCATCCAAATCTCTTTTAACTGGCAATAAATTCATTTTCCCCAAGCCGGGTCTGTTTTGCCCATGATGGTAAATGGGTATGTGATCTCCCTGTGTTTATCTCTGCCCATGAGCTTTTTTTCACCTTATTTCCTCCCCCGCTGTCCCATTGAGGACAGGGAGCAAGAGGGTGGCTGGTAGCCGGCTGAGGTGAGCCCACCACAGGTGACATCGCTTCACTGGCACCGCAGTGACAAGAGGGGATGAAAAATGTAGGATCTCCCTGCGAGATCCATGAGAATTGTGGGGTGACCAACAAAACCCAAACCCACTCTGCAAAACCCACTCTAATTACTCTGAGATGGCTCAGATACAAAGGCAATAGGTACCAGTAATAAAGCACTATGACAACTCCTAGAGGGCCCCTTTGGCAAGGCCTGGAAAGCAAGGGAAGGTATCTGCAGCTGGTTTAAGACTTCCCATCACTTGCAGCTGTATTCATATTTCTAAAAGGAAATTGCGGGGCTGCACTCAAGTTCTTCCCTCAAGGCATGAGTTGAACTTGCACAGTTGCTCATTTTTTGTTTCCCCCCTGCCTCTAATGAACAAGGATTTCTTGCGCGCGCACACACACACACCCCCCTCCCTTCTGCTCCATCAGCCTTTCCTTTCTCCACATACTGAGCTGGAATTGTTCCCCATGAAACCATACTTTAAACCCTTTTAGAGTACAGAAATGCCAAATGCTGCAGTTAAGATAGCTGGAGCAGGTGAGGCACCCCCCCACAAGCTTCCTCTCCAAGATATTACAGCTCTATCATACAGAACAGCATTAAATGCTGTTTTTTAAATGGCGCTGTTTATTTGGTCCTGGCAAGCAAGAGGTGATAACCAAAGGAATTACTGACAAATGGAGGGATGCTGAGAGGAACAAGAGCAGACATTCTTAGGAGATGCTAATCCAGCAACTGAAAGCGTCAAGCTGACTGGGGAGGTTAATGGAAGGAAGATTTGTACAGGAGAATCTACTCTAATCTAATCCTTCAACAGCCATAATGCGCTGACACTTGGAGCCCCCTTCAGCAAGCCCTATTTTTGACGTTCAGGGCATTTCTTAGCAGACGCAATTAAAGCTCTAATCTTAAATCTTCAGGAGACAATAAATCTTTGGCCTCAACGTTAGAGGAGATTACCTCGTGTAATCAGTCATTTCCTCTCCTGAGTGGCACAGTGACATCAGCTCCCATACCCGGCCTCAGCGTTGTGTGTGGAACTCCCTCCAGCAGTTTGCCAGCTCTCTACAGCCTCAGCAGATGTCATCTATGACTCTCCTGGGCCTCCAGCACATTGGTTGCACTCTCCACTAGTTTCTTTTCTCCACCCAGCACCTACCAGTGGCAGTATCAGACCCTCTGAAAAGGGCACCCTCTGCAATGTATTTAACTGCATGCTTCAGTCTAGAGCAGCAGTTTCAACTGTGGCAAATGCCACACCACAACCATCACTGTCTTCAACAGATTTGTGGAAAGATCAAAGGAGGAATATGAACTTTACAGAGGAACTAATGGAGGCATTTATTTAGAACAGGTTTTTTGCAGTTACTCTCTGAGGAACATAACGGCCGCCCAGAAATATGGCTCTCCCTGCCCTAACCTCAGCATTTTGCTCAGATCCCCTCCCCTTTTCACACTAGTCCCTACCAGAAGGGAAAGGGCTAAGCGTGGACAACAAGGCAACCTCACCATGTTTTAAGACTGGCACACCAGCCAGCAAAGAATGAGGACTTGCTGTTTCAGACCACCTGCATATTCAGCCTCTTTACCAATAAATTAGGGTTGGTTCTCTTGGGAGGTGCTTTTTGAAGCCACAGGAACTAAAAGTACACTTAGAAATCAATGAAAGCTGAGATTCTGCACACGCTAGCAAATCTTAATGCACCAAAGAAACGCACTGTACAAATTAATTGGAACACATAGACCATGCTTATTCAACTCCCTTTTCTACAGATATCTTCTCACAAGGACTGGATTGGCATCCTTTATGGTCCCTGAGTTCTCTGTATTTCCAAAAGTGCTATCACCGCTTTACTTAAAAAGCCATCATCTGTCTTTTTTTTCCTGTCACTCCCAACATTTTAAGAACATCTCAACAGCCTTCCCCACAGTGAAGACACACTGACGTAGCACAAGACAAAGAGCCAAAAAGTCACATTCAGAGGGGCACACACTGAGGCTTGGCTGCGTGACGGACCAGAAAGGGCCGGGGCCAGATCCCAGGCAGCACAGAGGGAGCTGGAGCATTACAGCGCTCTTGCATTAGCTGCATTTTCCCCACCATTTTGCAAAGCAACCAACAGTTTGGAGCTGCAGACCGAAAGACAAGAAAAACTTGCCTTGGTGGTTATTTTGTCCCTCACAATCCCCAAAAGCTATACATCCCCCTCTGAGGGTATATCAGGTGTTTCATTGCCTGGCCCAGCAACAGAAGCAATCTGACATTTGGTCCCCTTCCCAAAATAGTTTGGATTACAGCACTGTTATCAACACATCCAATTTTCAAATGCTGGACTATGACTAGTTCCAGGAACATGGCTGCTTCCCAGAGCAGCTCTGAATAACATGAAGAACCGAGAGCATCACATCTGGAGAATCACAGAATGATAGGGGTTGGAAGGGACCTCTGGAGGAGATCATCTAGTCCAACCCCCTGCCAAAGCAGGGTCACCCAGAGCAAGTTGCACAGGAGCGTGTTCAGGCAGGTTTTGAATGACTCCAGAGAAGGAGACTCCACCACCTCTCTGGGCAGCCTCTTCCAGGGCTCTGCCACCCTCAAAGTAAAGAGATTCCTCCTCATGTTTAGACGATAGGGTTGGAAGAGCGAGCAGCTCTGGAACAGGATTTCATTTGCATGACTGCCCACTGCAGCTCTCCTCACCAGCACTGAGTGGGAAACACAATTTTCAGTTTGAAATCCAAATTGAAGGTGGATGAATCCAGTAGACTTGAATTGAAAAATAAAAACCAGACAACAACCACCCCTACCACAAAAAAAAACCCCAAAACTGACATAAGTGGGCATTTTTTTATGGGTACTTAAAGGAGAATCAATGAAAATATTTAAGTCAGTTTAAAAAAATCAATTCCAAAGAAAAAAAAATACCAGCAGTTCCGTTAGACTACTAAAATAAAATGCTTTAGCCTCTCCCCAATAAAAGCAGTCCAAAACCTTCAAGTTTTCTCTTCAGTTTTTCCCTCCCTTATCATTCACTTCACCCTCTGCCTTTTTTGTGCATCAAACTATTAGTCTGCTCAAAATTCTTTTTTTTTCTTCTGCAAATGTACCATTTCCAAGTTGAACTGAAGTCTTATTTCAAACGGCAAGCTTCCAAAAAAGCAGCAAAGGATTCAAGACACCACTTCTGAGCTCAGAGCAACCTTACACCCGTAATAAGACACACTTCTCCTAAAAGGCAGCCAGACTAAAAGGAGATCGTCCACAAAGCGCAGTGACCCATGCGGTTCTGACCTGTGGTGCAGAGACCAGGTTGGCCTTGGGGACACGGGAGAAGGATGTTAAACAGCCCACCAGTGGTTGCAGCGCAGTTTCCTCCTTGCAGCATCTTGGAAGCACCAAGAAGGACCTGGATGCCACCTAGTGCTGTTCCACTCAGGCCTTAAATTGTATAGAAATGTAAACACTATTTTTTCCCTTCTTTCAGAGGTTCAGCACATCATGCATCAGGTGCCTTTGGAAGATCCAGGGATGTGCAGCCAAAGCCTCCTGTGCACTCAGGAGCGTGCTGGGTGCCGAGCGGACAGTTGCAGTTCTTCTGCTTGCAGTTTCTAGCAGTGGTCATCACGGCACTAATACACATTACCAGAAGAAAAATCATCTAGAATAAGCAAAGATTGGTAAATTACGTTAGGATTTGTGGAAGTGGGGCGGGGGAAGCACCAACTGAGCTCCAAAATTGTTATCAGACCTCTTCATGACGCAGCAGCAAGCTGTGCCTTACAAAGCGGCTCTTCTGTGGAATTACCTTAGGGAGAAATTTATTTACACATGGAGGGAAAAACCCTTCCTATAAACATGGAAGTATTTCACTGGAAATTCCTGTAGAAAAGGAATTGTCACATTGAAACTCCCTTTATTTAAGGGTAAAGTCATTTAGTTTCAAGCATCCACCAGAGTTCATATTTTCCAGAACAGCCTTCCTTCAACCTCTTAGTTTCCTTCACCGAATGTACCCCTTTTCCAAATCTTTAGTTGTATCTGCAAACTCCATTTCAGCTATACACCTTGCTTTGAGGAGCCTGGAGGCACAATAAAGCTTCAGAGAACCAGAGGTTTGGAGAGGACCCAAGCTCCTTCCAACCGACGAGTGCTGGCAGCCAGTCAGCTGAAACAGTGGCTACAAATACCCGTGTTCCTGGTTCCCGAGTTCACACCGTGAGATTTTTTTGCATCACAGAAACCTCTGAACCAACACGGTGCAACTCCAGCAAAAGCAGGTTCTGCCAACCTTTGCTGTCAACCCCCCTTCCTCAGAATACCCAGCTGGGGGCAGAAAATATTTCTCTGATCTGATTACAGGAACTTCCAGCTTGAGGGTTGAAAGGGTTATTGGTTCCTGTGCCGGACACTCTGCATGATATCATTTCAATCTGACTTACCTCTACACCATCTTTTTGGGAAGTGTCACAAATGGTCTCACCCGATTCAGAGCGGGAAGATTTTTTTAATACTTTCATTGAGGTGGACATGAAAAAGATTCTTGTTGATGCCAGTTTCCCACAGCAACTGTTGCCGTGGTTATAAATCATTTATTGCCCCCCATCGGCCAACAGCTGAATATAAGGAATGAGTTTACTGTGTGCGAGAGAGCATGACAAACACACAAGCCTTCTGAAAAGTGCCATCAGGCCCTGAAATACTGTCGTCTGTTTTATTGCAGGTGCTTTGGGAAATCACTAAAATAACCAACAGACAAGTGCTGTCTGAGGCTGATGAATGCAAACAGTCCTCCAGTTCAGGGACGCAAAGATCAAGGGGGTCCTAAGCTTGTGTGTGCAATTACCGTCATGGGAGGAACCTAGAGACAACCCTCTTCCTTTAAAGCCCTCAGGGAGCTTAAGGGAAATAATTTCTACTCAAGGACAAAATGCGCCATTAATTCCGTAAGTTATTCCTAAATAACTTAAGAGCACTAAGGTACTGAGCCAAGGTATTTGAAATAACGTAGTTAACCCCATCTCCATGATTAGAGGAGCTTTGGGTAGGCTCCAGGTCTGACCATGACTTCACTTTCCCTCCTAGATAACGTGAGATTCACTCACACAAATCTTATTTATCTCTCATACCTCCTCGCCGAGCAATTTTGTATCTTGCTGCCAAAACAGAAGCAGAGATGAAGATACTAGGACAAAATTTTCCTCATACAGAGGCCCAGGCTCTCTTCCAAGCAGGATTTTCTTTACAATCTTCTTGATTTTGCAAGGGCTGGGTATAAGGTAGTTTTGGAAAAAGATCCAAGAAAGAGACTATGTTTTAGGCAGCAGTTGAGTCAAAAAACAATCATGCTGGCAACAACCAAACACATTTTGCAGTTTATTTCCTCTGCTCAAGCGCAATGGCTTCCCACGTTATTTCTGCAACACCAACAGGGATGGATCTCTCTTTCCAGTTCAAAACAAGCCCTTACAGATGTTTAAACGAACTGAAAAACACCACAGCTGTCCCAGCATAAGAGCTGAGGCATCCAGACACCGTAACTTAATGTTACCAGTCCCTGCTTTACATCGTCACCTCCAAACCACAGCTCCAGCAGCCCTCCCGGCTGTGTGACTCCTTCACACCCAGGACCTGCATGCCGGGAAGGAGATGGTGAGACTGATCCCAATCCTAAACTGGAAGGCTATGGCCACCTGGCAACCAGACAAAGTAGCAACCACCCACTTTCAGTAGAGTGGAGATGTAGGAACAAATTTTTCCTTACGGGGTCAATCATACTGCTCTCTAAAGCAAAACTGAAGTTTTAAGCCTCCCACCATAAATTAACCCACAAAATATCTGGCTTTCTTACAAGCCAGGGAAGCGGAGAGTCTTCTGGATGGTTCATCAAGGTCCCACGGCTGTGAGGTTGGACACACTTGCAAGGACACAGAGTGTCTGCCACAGTCACCTCTCTCCAGCCCCCTCCTTCCAGGGAGCGGGGAACCAACATCCCAAAGGCCACAGATAAGCTTCTTAGAGACTTAATCTTAGTTTATGCATGTGTTAAAGGGTTAAAAGGTGAAAACAGTGGACAGAGTGAGTTTTCCTTACCACCACACAGTTCCCTCCCACGCAAAGAAGGGTGAATACAGCACCAATCCCTTGTGTCATCACAAAACAGCCTAAACTATAACTTGGCTATCAAGCTAAATGCCATCTCCATAATTTTCATGTGCAGTTTTCAAATGCTGACATGCTGATGTTCCCAGTAGCCAGGAATTTCTAAGAACTAGTTGTGCACCCTAAATTTTTCCTTCTTTTCTCCCTTTCCATGTCTTCCTCCTCCTCTGCTCCATCTCCAACTGCATGTTTTGCTTTTGTTTGCTTCTTCTTAACCAATGCCACCGAGATAGTTATTTTGGGACAGAGAAGCTATTAGCAAAAGTAATTTAAAGGATGAAGAAAAAAAAAAAAGTTTTGTTTTTTAAAACCAATTAAATCACTTCCCGTAGCACACAGGGAGTCCAAAACATCCACACTCCAAGCAAGTGGAGTCCTTACACAGCAGGACCCTTAACAAGACCCTTAATCCAAGCTCTTATGCAGCAGGACCTTTAAAAGACACAGCTGCACATCCCACACGGGCAGCTCTTATTCCCGTACCAAACTTCTGAGAATCAGATGCAAAACTGCTATGTTTAGCAAAAGAGGCAACAAGCACCTCTTGCACCAAGTCCTGGTGTGGTACTAAGTCTCTTTGGAGTAGAACCTTAACGAGAGGCGAGACTGGGAGCCACACGGGCTTACTGCAGGATGCATTTAGCAACAACGAGATTGTGCCCGCCCTCAAAGGCTGGAGTCACACAGGTTGCACTTGCAGCCCGGGAACGCGAGGACTTTTTGTGGAGCTGGTGTGACACCCCTTGGCCACCTGTGGTATCGCTCCTTAGCGCATTCAAAGTTTATTTCCTTCTACATCCTGGAAATAAGGCCACCACCACATGAAAAAAAATCGCTTACACTGTGAAGCGGTGCCTGGAAAAACCTTAAATACACACCTACAAATGGGACACGTTACTTATTAGGCAAATAAAAAGAAAAGTACACCTCTGAGTTTCCACCCCGTTGATTTGTTGACTGCTCAACCATGGAGGCTTGCTCTGGACGCACCTTGGACTCTTTATGCAAACCCTTATCCAGCCTCCTCTGCTCCAAATGAGTGGGCAATCTGTCCTCCTGACTCTCTTCACTGCTCCAAAAATACCAGGATTAGGGCTGCAAGGGAGGACCTACCCCATTTTCCAGCCTCCTTCTCCAGATGCTGCTGCACCTTTGGGAGACAAAGACACAAACGGCGCAGTCATCAACTGGCCGAGAGTTGGCTTTACAGATAAATAGTTGTGAGGATTAGAAATGGCACAGAACTGCCAGTTTTCAGCTCTAAAGTGAGGGAAATTTTTGGAACAACCAGCCTGACTGCTTGCAGCTGCCATACCCAAACGGTTTCACACACAACAGCTCCTCGAAGATGCTACAGCCTCAGAGGACAGCATGACCCAGCTGCCGTTAACACCGGAGTAGAAGACCAGAACTACCAGCTCGTGATCTGATATTAAAAGAGATTTGCAGAATCTGAGCGTCAGCGAGACAGAAGACCGAACAAAATGTTCTCAAAATCCCCCTCCTCTTCCTGCTGCCAGGTTCTCCCGCAGCTCCACTCCTCCAACAGTTTCTGGTGCACTGTGAGGACAGACACAGGTAACACTGAAATTCGAAGTGTGATGGGGAGGGGTGGTAGGTCCACCAAGAAGATGCTCAGCCTGCTCGGACCCCAACCCGGGGCTGCCGCTTTGACATCTGGAAAGGCTGGAATGCAGATGCATGGAAGAACCTTGCAGAACCAAAATGCAGCTGCTCCACCTGTCAACTCCACATCCCAAACTCTCCACAGACTGGCGCTCATCCCAGATGCCACAGATCTTCATTCACATCCCTTGATGATCCCAGACTTGAAGCCTGCACATAGGAACATCAGTGCCAGTTAAAAACTTACACATCGCTTCAGCCCAATTTGGTGGCTCATGTGAGTACAGACAGTGCACGAGTGTTGGCATTTATTTTCACAGCATCTCAGAAATTAAATAAAAGCCCAGGTTTACGAATTATTAAGACACTAATTTACTGTCGGTTAAAACCCTCCATAGACTGGAAGCCTCCAGCTGCTGCCCTTCTACCTCCAGCTCTCCAAAGACAGAGCATGTCCCTTCCAGCTTTGACAACAACCCCCTGCGCCTCCAGACAACGCTGTGACCCCAATGCAGTCCCCGAGCAGGGCACAAACCCACAGACAGGACTGACACATAGGGAGCTAAGAAATCAATAACAATTAACGCTCTGCAGAGCACTGTAACCTTATGGGTTGGTTTCCTCCTCCACCAGAAATCTGCTTTCTACAAAGAACGTTTCATTCTTCACCACCACCCTTAAGCTACCTACAGTCTCTCTCAACAAACACCACAGGACAGGTACTTGGTAAAGGAGATGTATATTTATTCACTTTACAAAGAGGGTGGTATTTAGTTGCAACAGCTCCATTTATAGACAAATATATTATTGTACATTATAGTGGTGAATGGCTCAAACCTTTACCTTGTTTTGCTCTTAAAAATTTGTTTGCACCACTTCAGCTTCCATTAGCTGAGCAAATAGCTGTCCTTGTTCTGCCACTGAGAGATTAAAAATCCGTAATAAAGGTATAGCTGTGCGCTACATATTCACAAGCATCCACCTTCTCCTCTCCCCTGCGTTACTCCCCTCTCGCCACCCGATCCAACACAGTCTGTCCTCTGGGTTAGCATTAAACTTATATACAGCCTCCATTAAAACAAAATTAGGAGCCAGTGATAGTTCTAATGTCCTTCTGAAGCACAAGAAAAGTCATTGATTTATACATAGAAAAGTCTTGAGTTCAAATTTGTTAAAAAAAGAAAAAGCCATTTTTAAGTCAGGTTGGCATTTAGATATTGCCAAGGCATGGCTAAACCAATGGAGGGGGGGTGGGAAGAAAAGAAATTAAATATTACAAAAATATCTTTTTTTTTCCTTTTTTCTTTTTTTTCTTTTTTTTTTTTTTAAAAACGCAGCAAGATGCCCACTTGCTATTGCTAACTGAAGCATGGAAAGAAGGTATATAGATCGGTTGTCTTTGATCCTTGAATATTTGAAACAAATTCAATGTAAAGCTGAACCAAGTTTACCACACAAACAGCGGTGGCAGATTTATTTCACTTGAGATACAAATGCATGTCCACGTGACAGGCATAATCTGACCATGGGGTGGAAGAAATGTTTCTATTAAGTAAGCGCAGGGAAATAGGGCGAGAGAAGGCTGGCATGGTTAAACATTCTGGATTCAGAAACGCACAGTGCCCCACATGTGCCTCCACACACAGGCCGTGCACGAGTCTGCACTCCCCATATGCAAATATGGCCTCTTTCAGCAAGATGATCCAGAATTAGACAGTTTGGTGGCCCACTGGTTTAAAGTGTTAAACTTATTCTTTCGTGCTGCTATTCTTCTTCACTTTCATTCTCTGGGTCCAAATCAGAATCGCCATTGATTTCCTTTTCAACAGTCATGTCTTGTTCATCAGATTGCTCCTCTTTCTCTTCATCTTCTTCCCAGTTTTCCTGGGGAAAAAACAGACAGGAATGTTTGAACCTTTGACAGTAACACAATTTCTGTTACAAGCAACTGGGAGAAGATCCCATCCAACTCCACTTACATCAGAGTCTTTATCTGCAATCATCTCATCGTCTGAGCCTTCCTCCTCCGACGATTCTGCAAAGAGAAAACAATCCCTCAGTCCAGAGAACAGACTTTAAAATGTCATTGTGCAAACAAAGCCCAGCTCCACATGCTGCCAAGTCTCCAAACTATGCCATTTCAATTCCAAAACTAATTCTACCTGAAGATTTGGTTGATCAACATGAATTAGAAACAAGTCACTTTCATTACAATTACACAGGATGAAGTTGCAGTAGGAAAAAAGGCGAAACTGGAAGTGTACATGGACACACACTGGCATCCACCACCTTGATGTCCTGCCCAGATTGTACACGAACAGGAACATGATGAACAGCCATCAAGTATTGTCTGTCACAGGAATTCAGGAGCTGGGCTACCCCCAAGATAAAACACTTACCATCCTCGTATACCAGCTTCGCCGTCTGATTAACCTCGGTTACATCCTGAACTGCTTCCGATGCGGCAACCTGAATGGAATTGGCAGATTAGCCTTAGACGCAATCATATATTCCAACCTTAGAAGTCAACAAACGTAAACGAAGCCTACATCAAGTTTAACACGCATAAATTCATTTACAGCAGTAGTTTAACAGCAGAATAAGTACGAAGGACAAAGTAAATTTTTAGAGGCATTGCTCTGCAGTGGCCCAGTACCTCCTGTTTATTTCCCTTTAAAACGCTATGGGTTGGTAGACACATTTAGCAGGAAAAAAAGCCATGTAACACTTCCAGTGAGCACAAACTGAGTAGACAGTTTAGTTGGAACTCACCTGGGTGACGAGAATAAAGAGTCTTCCATGAAGACGAGAAAGCTTTTGCAAAGTTTTTACTCTGCTCTCCATTAACTGGTACAGCATTCCCAGCTGAGGAATAAGGTCTGGCAACTTAGGAGAAGAGAGGCATGAAGAAAAATGAAACTTTTGACCAACACATCACAAATGTCTTATTTTTAATCCTTGCTCACATTATTCTAAACAGAAGTGAGAGCTGAGGGTTCAGAGAAACTACCTGCATCCTCATCAATAAACTTTTAGCCGTGTTTAGAAACACATCTAATTTCATGGCAATTCTTGTACTACTCTGCCTTTCCACAGTCACTGCTGTAAGCAGGTGTTGAAGCACCACTCGGAAAGCTGTGCAAATGGGAACGGAACATACACCACTGTACAAATGCAGCATCAGCAACGTACGCAAGTTTTGTCGCACAGCTGTCCTATAATAAATAGAAGAAGTGCCTTTTTCTCACCTGAGTGATTTATCCATCAGTTGTAAAGCAAGGCTGGACTTCACTGCAGAAGCTACAACATTACTTACTATCCTGCCAACTCTGGCCCACCTTTGCCCTATAAATCAAGCCAGCCCCAAGACAGTCTCAAGATGAGCATTACAACAGCATGGCAAATACAGTTCTGTAAGATTTAGCGACACAGGCTGGATTACTCTCTTACAGTAGTTTTGCCCCCTAACTCTCACAGGGATGACAACTTATCTTGGTTTGACTTCAGGATGCCTACAATTATGTCATGAATGACTAAGACCAACAATTTATAACCAACGTGCAGCAATTTGTCAAAAGCGGCAGAAGTATAGCCCTCCATATGTTGATTTGTGCACTGCTGTATGTGGAGAGCAGGAGACAGTTTCCTGAAGGAAGAACATACTTACATTTAAGCATTTAAATCTAGTTTTAGTTACCTGCATTAGCATTAATGCAAAATACTTACTGTGGAAAGGTAGGATGCGTGTAGAGTGAAAACAGACTTCAGCCATCGAACCATTAGTGAGGCACTGGAAAAGAAAAATAAATGATATCAAAGAGATACTGGCTGAGAAACACCCATGTTCAAGATGCTAAACAGCTGTATAGAAAGCGCTTCTCTTCCATTGTATAAAAAGATAAATGCAGGTGGAAATATAACAGTTTGGCTATCCATACGAAATAACTGTGATTTATTTTTTCGGAAAAGAACAGATATTTAAGTGAGGGATTAAACTAGATGTGTCCAAGGGTTTGTGCTTCTGACATCTTTTATGGGAGGTTTCAATGAATAAAAGATCAAGGAATGCTAGTTCTTTCTCCACCTACAACGAGGGAATTTTTATTTAAAAGAACTTCTCAACTAACACCACAGTTAAGGACAGCTAGTCTCAGTAAAACTTTGCACCCACAACAAGGTGAGAATTTTTATCTCAAGTTGTTGCAGCTTAATTACAGTTACTATGGAAATCAATCACGTAGATGGAGCGAGGGACCATAAGGAACACAGTAGAAAAGTTTCAGGTGAATGAAACTGTAGTAGAGTTGTCTCTTACCTGTATGGGTTGCCCTGCAATCTCTTCGTAAGCTAAAAGGACAAAAACAGTCAGCAGTAAGTAAAAAAACACATCATGAGTTTTGAAACCCAAAATCACATGTGACAGTCCCAATATTGGGGCAGAAAGACCGCAGGCATTTGAAATTTGCTGGGATTAACCATCACCAGGCTCCAGAATATTACATTGCTGGCTTTACCATCCTACATGCAGGCTGGTAACTTGCAGAAGCCGAGTTTCATTATTACCATAAAATTGGAACTGTGAACAGGCAGCGAGTGTATCCAGAGAAAATTTAATCTGGCAGGAATAAGTAGAAGGAAATCCCTTTGTTTCTATGTCTCTGGGTATCTGCTTAGTAGAGCAGCTCTTAAAAGGCTGACAAGTTGGGGAAAGAACTGCAGGTAGTATCAGGTGAAGACTACTTCACAGAACAAATCTCAAGCTCTGGAGAGGACAGTTCCATGAAGACCTGCCATCCACTGAGATTATGTAGTCAAACACTTGCACTTAGATTTGTTGACAAAGGTCCTGGTGAAGAAATGCTGCTTCTCATTAACATAAGTCTAAGAAGGTGTCACAACACATGCTTAAAGGAAGTCTAACCATTCAAAACCAGGCCATTTGCATAATTCATTAAAGATTAGTACCACAAATTAGAATTAAATCTTACTTGTGGCCAGCACATTAAAACACGAGAAATCTAACCATTAATTTATGTGAATGACATTCTATAACACAACAAGTGCAACTATTCAATGTTCAGCTGAAAAAAGTAATGTCTATATAAGGCTAATCATTAAAATACTTCTGTCCAAATACAGATTTTATTTAATATCACTGCTTATTCAAGCAGTTCAGAAGCCAAATCCCTTTCAAAATTATTATGAAGTGATGTTGCAAAGCTTCAATACAGCAACTGGGCTTCTGAATTACTTTCAAAAGAGGAAAGAAATTGCCCCTCAAGTGCTATCTAAACTCACTGCTGTAAGTACGTACTCTATTTTTCTTTCTTTCACGTGAGTATCTAGCATATTTAATGCTCATATAACTTGCTCTGGCTAGCATTACTATTTTCATGTTTCAAATTATCCATTTTAATAGTTTAAAAGAAGATGTAGTGGTAATTCTTTGTCATGGACTAAACCTCTTCCTTCTCTTTTTCCCCATCTAATCATTTTAGATAATATTACATGATCTAATGCGCTTCCTAACTTTGACAATGGCAGTTTGTCCTTTGGTTAAGCTTCAGCCAGAGAAGATAAGAGCACAAATTAAGAATAATTTCTGTCCTGTAAAGCTACCAAATGAATTTCATTGGTAAAAATAGACAAGACACATCCTGGGTTTTCCCCAGCTGGAACACAAACCGAACGTGGCTCGTATGACAGAACAAGAAACACAGTCTCTCTTACCTCGTGCAGCAGTGGAATGACAGCATGTATAGGCATTCTGGCTACCGTGTTCTTTATTACGTGTTCCTTTCTCGTGTTAAGCACTCTCTGTTAAAATGAAAAAAATACAATCAGAGAATCATTCGGTTTTAACATGTGTATGAGCAATGAGCATAATCAAAAAATCCTGGCTTTAAATCACTTTTTCTACTCCCCTACCTTTGTATGCTAAGATGAGGGTAACAAGTAAAAGAAGATTTACTATGAAAAGGAGTGCCACTTTTCAAGTCAGCTACAATTAACAAAATAAGCCACTTGGTTAACCCATCTCATTGCTTCTAGCCCGCTCACCCTGTGTTAGAAACAAAGCATCACAGGCACATTAAAACTTCCCTTGTTATTTTCTGTGCTTGCCTTCGGTAAATAAATGCCTTTCACCAGTATCTGTGACAAGTAATTTCTATTCAGCACCAAATTCTGAAGATTCTGTTTTCCTGTCCCAGAACTGTTATTTCCTTCTAGTGCAACAGTAAGCTTTTCAAGTGAAACTGCTGTCATCTATGCATTTTTCAAACAGTGTCTACTTGGAAACCGTACACTCAGGAGACTAAGCACAGATTATGCTTCAGCTCAAGCAGAAGGGAAGATGGCTGTAACATTGCTTGTAAAACATCTGAACTGTGACACAACAAATTTATGATAAACAGAAGCGCCTCGAAGTTCATGGACTGACTCCGAAATCAAGGCAGATAACAAAAAAGTAATACCGCTACTATTCACTTGTAATATCACTGCCTTGAGCAGCAAATCAGCACAGAGCAGCTGGGAGAAAACAGCGGGTTCTTGAGTGTTCAGTCCCCCCAGCTTTCAGGGAGGCTCCCCACGAGCCTCAGCGAATGGATTAAACAGCACACAGTGATCTCGGAACACTTACATTTAAGATTTCTGCATCGTTGCTTTCCAAGCCCTGAACCAAAAGTACCGCAAAGCTATCTGTTTGTGGAAGGCCACCTGGAGTTTTTACTTTGCTCACATCGATGTCCAATGCCCCCAGGCGCTCCTCGATGCTTTCCTGCAGAGGGTAAACAAAGACAGTGCTGTTTCAGGGCAGTTTCTCAGGAACATCAGCTGAAAGCCAAGTACCTAACCTACAGCGTTCCCTCTGACTCTGCTAGGAAATATCACAAATTTTGCATATTTTTTTAAATGTACTGACAGAGAACAGCCCGAGAAAAGAAGATGAAGTTTTGACTGAAAAAGCAGTAATATACCTCAGCACAGAAAGACAGACACAGGCTTGTGACAAAGTTCTGCAGGAACATGGCAAAACTACAGGAAGGGCACACAGCTTGAATCAGGGAAAGGTTCTGAGCCGAAGGAAGTCTCTTTCATACGAAAAAATGGTATCACAAACTTCACTTCCACGCCAAACAAAGCAAGTGTAAGCTCACCTAAAGAAGTTATAATGATGCTTTATTATTCTAGTTGCTCCATTATTGCTGTGTTTAAAAGAGGAAGCACTTTACCTCTGTCTCTCCTGGTTTCCTCTTGTTTTTCTTTTTCTCCTTTCCCGAGGATGGAGTTTTGACAGCTGTACTATGTCCTGGAACGCCAGGCACTAGAACTTTGGTGTCTGAGTTCACAACGGGAGTCTTTACCTGGGAAACATGAGATAACCACATTTGCATGAATCGCTAGTATCTTGAGCTTTCTTCCAATTTAAAATATTGGTTTTATTCCAAGACGCTCACATACCCAGTAAAACCAGTCTGCCACAACCCATTTTCTTGGCATATATACTAGGAAAATCAGACATTTTTAAGAGCAAATAATGTCATATAACAGTCAGCTAGTTTTAGTCATTAACTAAAGCAACAGTCTCTTTGGAATCACCCGTGTATCATTTTTCTTACAAGCTTGTTTCATAACATTCACAGACCTAAGTGTTTGTATCTAACAACGAATATTTGGATGTTTGCTAGCAATAGACAACCAGGTGTACCAACAGTCAGGCCCATAAACCACATGCTGATTAATTCAGCTTCCACTGGAAGGTAAGAACTGATCACGAACAGCAGCACAATGTAACACTAGAAAGTAGTTACTATTTATTTCAACCTCACAGATTTTCTTCTAGGGATTGCTCAGATGCAGAACCTGGGAGTCTGAATTAGACTATGATCACAACGACAAACAGCAACCTCAGGTTATACCAAACAAGCTCTGGTGTCTGTTCTTCAATGAACACAAAGGAGATGGAATTTTAAAGGCAATATATTTAACTACCAAGTGCTCCCCTGACCCACAGAGGATGTAAGGGAGGACACACCACTTCCAGAATAAAGAATGCTACCTGCTACTTCCAGAACACTTCTTTAAACACAGTGCTTCCATGCAGGCCTTTTTCCATGCAGGAAGTACCTGCCCAAACTTCTGTACTTGTGGCAGCCCTGCTGGGTGCCCACTGAAGTGATAAAAATATAATTTACTACAGTGAGGAAAGCAACTTCCACAGGCTGTGTTTAGAAGTAAAAAAATCTGATTTTGTGGCTCAAGAATTTTACTGTAGGAGAGCAACGGTGTTAAAATACTTCCCCCTTTGCTCACCACACACTAATCACTGACCTTCTCCCCACAGGGCATGCTCAGACAGCCAAGAGAAATTCGTCTTCACTGGAATTCAGCAAAAAGCGAAACCAAGATGGGTATCATCACCGCATGCCAGGGAGTTCCTACACCTCTCACTGCATTTCAGCTCTGCCATCCACCAGCTCCACGACTGAGGAACCAACACAAAACCCCCCCAGCTGATGGAGCACCAGATCCAGTAGGTAACTCGAGGGTTTCTCACTGATACTTCAAGCGTTTCCAATCTTCAAGGCCTCGAATATGCACACTGATTAAGAACTTCACAGCCTGTCTCTAAACCCCGAGGGGATCCTGCATGAGAGAAAACAGTGGCAAATGGCCTCGGTGGACACTGTTGCCATCAAAGTGTCAAGCTCACATTCCCAGGTGCCACATCCCTTTGAGTAGGAACACATGAAGGCCACCTCGAGAAAGAGCGAAAAAGGACGTGCCCTTTAAGGCTCCACATTACATTTTGTTTAGACTGTAAAGCAAAGCCATCCCAACTTCACCCCAAACCATCAGGGTCAAAGAGGCTGTGGAAGGACTGATCTCAAGCAGAAAAGAAACCATCAGCCAGTCCTGTCTATCAAGAAGACCTGCTGAGAACAGGACTTGCCATGAACTACAGCAGCATACCTTTGTGCAAGAGCACACTCAGATGCAGAGCAGCCATGAAGCACACTGTACCCACACATGCCTGAGTGCTATGGACATCTGTAGCTACCACTTCAGCTTTGAGCAGGTCTATCCAAAAATCCAACCGCATTTTAGAAGAGAGCAGTGAATTCTACCCATTTCCAACACAAAACAAGAGGAGCAACAAACAAATCGCATTTCACAAAAAGCTCACCTTTGTTACAGCAACATCTGTTTTAAGTGACAACACTTTCTGGATGTCCCTTATCAAACATACGTGGGATTCAGTGGTGTTCAAAGACTAGAACGACAGGAACAAAACCAGTTAGTATATTTGAAACTGACCCCTGTGATTCATTACGCTATTGAAAGATGAGAATAAATTCAAGAGGTATAAAGTAGAATGAACTTCTTTTTTTTTCACTCTAGGACAGCAGCCGCTTTGCACATCTGCTGTTTGTTACCAGATCTCTATGCTCTCCAAAGAAGCTCACGCAGATAAACTGAAACAGTATTTAAACCAGCTTCAATGGCCTAACTCAGTAACACTTGAAAAGGCAAGAAACAGCCAGCAATAATGTCAAGTTGTATTTTAATTGAAAGAATGGAAGAATACAAATTGCCTTTCAAAACAGCTCAGGGGCAACAGTAATTGCTCCCAGAAAAGGGGGAAGGAATAAGCTTTGTCTTGTTATACAGATTTTAAAAAAGTAAAAAATAAAAATCCTTATTTATAAAAAGTCCATATTTATAAAAATAAAAATCAAAATCCCCCCAACTGAGAGCAGTACGCAGTCCATATTACAAAATCCAAAACCTCTCCAATAAGTTTTACATACCACTTTCTCTATGATGGGCTGTAAGAGGTTTCCATACACAAGCAGCAGAGACTGTTTGTCTGAGCAAAACGCAGCTGCTAGAATAGGGACTGGTTTTGGTGTGGAGTCCCCATCATTTCCAGGCGTTGCTATCTGGATAGTACAGTTTGATGTTAAGGGTTTTTTGCAATAACTGAAAAAAAAAAAAAAAAGAAATGAAAAAATTCCAAAAGGTTTAGCTTACACACTTCAATATCTTGCACAATTAAGCACCTTTCATTAGCAGGTCGTCAGCAAACTCAGCCAGTTTACAGCTTTTATAGATGGCTAAGATGACGAAGACACAAAATCTTGGATAAAGCAACACTTAATACTAAAGTGCAGCACAGCCCCCAGTAAATAAGTTCTCCAAAAAAGCGTCCAGTAATCTGAGACAAAGAACCAGCTGGAACCTGGTTTGTGAACAGATGCAAGAGCTTAAAGGCAAGCAGCATGACAAGACTGAACTTTGCCTTACAGTAATCCCAGACCTTTCCATTGACAGGACAAGGGTTTTAAACTGAAGGAGGGGAGATTTAGATGAGATCTTGGGAAGAAATTCTTTCCTGTGAGGGTGGAGAGGCACTGGAACAGGTTGCCCAGAGAAGCTGTGGCTGTCCCATCCCTGGAGGTGTTCAAGGCCAGGCTGGATGGGGCTTTGAGCAACCTGGGCTAGTGGGAGGTGTCCCTGCCTATGGCATGGGGGTTGGAACTGGATGATCTTTATTTAAGGTCCCTTCCAACCCAAACCATTCTACGACTCTATGAATACTAACTTACCCATTTAAGATATGTTCAAATAAATGCAACTGCCCATCTCTGCACACAACTGCTAACTTCACAGGCTGAAAGAAGGCACAGTAAAAGATTTTAATTAGATCAAAGGAAAAACCTCTCATAAGTACAGGACATCAAGAGACAGTCGCATGGCTATGACTCGACTTTTTTCAGTAACTAAACACATTAAAGAGATAACTAAATCAGTAAGGAAGATCAAAAACACTAACATCTCAGGAACATTTAGTACAATTATTAGGAG
Source organism: Numenius arquata (assembly GCF_964106895.1). Lineage (NCBI taxonomy): Eukaryota > Metazoa > Chordata > Aves > Charadriiformes > Scolopacidae > Numenius > Numenius arquata. Next base: position 49,505,321 of record NC_133577.1, read on the forward strand.
ACAAAAAGGTAACTCATAACTGTACTTTACTGTATCGCTACTGATAGATCTAAATTTGAACAGTTTGCACAGTAGCAGACATATGTCATCATAAGCAGTAAAGTTCCAAAAATATGGTACCCAACATGTTTAGAGGCAGAGGGCTACAAAGGCGCTGAAATTGTAAATACGCTTACAGGAAAAAATCTGAGTACCCCGAGCAATTAAATGGCAGGCGTACATTACAGAATACTCTTATCTCCAATACATGCATAAGAGGCTATATAAGAAAATACAGCTTGAAATAATGTTTTTAAAAAAGGAATCTAAAGACAGAACAAGAATTTTTGAAAGAATTACTGAAACATTTTGTGAACACAGTCCACATGCAAGCGTTTTTCATAAGACAGCTACTTTGAAAGACTTGTACTTGCTGAAATTGAGATAGTTGGGGAATGCACCCTGCTACTTTAACTCATTAACGGCTAATTCCAAACACCAAAGCTACTTGAGATCAGAAAAAATAGGACCATACCCAAACTGGGTTTTTAGACAGATTTTTTTTGTGTTTTTTTTGCTGCCAAGTTCTAACAACAATTTCGATTCTAACTGTTCTAAATAGGAAACAACTGATATTCCTGCCATCAAAAGTAAAATTTCTAAAGCAAACACTGAATTTGCACTTAGTAGCTTTGAAAATTAGTATTTCAAACTACCAGCTTTATAAATGCACCTGTAATATCCTTACACCCATGAACTGGCAGGCAGATGTGATCTCTGCGTAACAGAGCCCAAATACAAACCAAGCTTCTTTCTTTACAGCCTTAAACAGAAACTGATGTGACAACTGAACACTGATGAACATATTTGGTTAAAAACTATTGCTCCTACCTCTTCTTTGACTTCTGATACTGTCAGGTCAATAAAAGTTGGTTCATCTGTTACTGTGAAAGACATCACAGCATTCTTTTCTTTCCTATCTGATCTGATCTGCCTGGAAGAGACAAACAGCATGCGTTAATTTACCATAGCACAAACAGCACCCTCTGCATCTGAAAAACATTATAAAGCCTGTAAATCACCAGCGACTGTGGTAGTATCTACTCGACCCAAAAATACTCATGCTGTAATTTCAGCTTTCAGCTTAGAAAGTGTTCTAAAATCCAAGTGCAAAGTAAGTCCCAAATGAAATCTACCAAGAAAACAGCATAAACCTTGCAGTAAGGATAAAGAACAATGATGCCTATGTTCTTGGCATACACTGGCAATTCAAATGGCAACTCGAAGGATGCTCAGACACAGCCAAGGAAATTCACATCTTCATTCAACAATCAGTGAGTTGAAAGCACTATTTCAGAGATCATCACTGCATTTCTCCAGAGTGCCCCTTCTGCTTAATCACAGGACATACCTGTTGAGCCTATCCTCAACACTGATCATAATCCAAGTTACAAATTATGAAAATCTTACATACCATACACTCAGTAATCGGTCATGTATAGCTCCAGACAAGAAATAAAGCCCTGTAATTCCATCAAAGGGCTTATTTTCATTCATAGGTTTCACTGTGGTAAACATTAATGATGACACTGATGTAGCATGGCCTGTGAAATGCTAAGAGGAAAAAAAAAGCAATCTTTCAATGACTGCCATAAGCAATCGCATGGCAAAATTTAAAACATTAGTTAAAAAAAAAGTTAGGAAATATTCAAGTGTTAGTAAGGACATTTCAATAACTTTTTTAGTAGTGATCAGCTTCCTTGCATTTCTGTATTTCAAGGAAACTTTTCCTGACCCTCCAGATATTTATCAGTATTTTAACAGTTAAATGGGGAATCAGAGGTTTGCTCCCATGCCTTCCAACTGTTTCAACAACAAATCTGATAATGCTACCAGTTACATGAAGCTTAGAAAAAACCCCTAAATGCTTCAAGGAGGGACTCATGTTAAGAATCAGGGAGCTCACAGAATTGTTAGGGGTTGGAAGGGACCTCTGGAGATCATCTAGTCCAACCCCCCTGCCAAAGCAGGGTCACCCAGAGCAGGTTCCACAGGAATGTGTCCAAGTGGGTTTTGGATGTCTCCAGAGAAGGACACTCCACCAATCTGGGCAGCCTCTTCCAGTGCTCTGCCACCCTCAAAGGAAAGAAGTTCCTCCTCATGTTGAGATGGAACTTCCCATGTTCAAGTTTGTGCCCGCTACCTCTCGTCATGTCACTGGGCACCACTGAAAAGAGACTGGCCCCATCCTCCTGACACCCACCCTTTAAGCATTTATAAGCATTGATAAGATCTCCCCTCAGTCTTCTCTTCTCCAGACTAAAAAGATTCAAGTCCCTCAGCCTTTCCTCATAAGAGAGCTGTTCTAGCCCCCTAGAGTCATCTTCGTAGCCCTCTGCTGTACCCTCTCCAGCAGTTCCCTGTCCTTCTTGAACCCGGGGGCCCAGAAGTGGACACAGTGCTCCAGTATTCACGCACAAACCCATGCCAACAGTAACTAATACTGTGGTGAACTGAGGTCTCCTGCTAGAAGGGTATCAGAAAGAGACACAGTGAAAAAGAACAGCGCATCTATCTTTCTGCTCCAAACTTGAGAAAGGGTGCTGGCAGCATGCTCAGACACAGCCAAGGAATTTAATGTCTTCATTCAACTCTCAGCAAGTTGAAACCACAGTTGAGAGTATCATCACAGCACAGCTTCCAGCAATCCCAAAACTGCCAACTGTCTCCTCACACTCAGTGAAATTTTCAGATGTCCCATCAGGAGACACTAGATATATAATGTCACTCATCAAGAACGGTATTTTTTTGCACCTAGTTTAACAAAGGTACTTACTCTGTAGACTTCTTTGGTCTCCAGGTCCCACAGTTTTATAGTTCTACCGGCTGACAGCAGCATTTTCCCATCTGGACTTATGCATAGAGAGGTGACACTGCTATTGTCACCTTTCCACTTGCTAGAATTTGGATGGAGGGGTTTTGTACAAAGGGAGAAAGATTGAGAAATAGAAAAAACGATATTCATTAGCACAATGTCAAAATGCCCATCAACCATGCTGAAAAATTTAAGGCAAATATTATTTAAAAAAAAATAATTTAAGCAGTCAAAGATGAGGTCAAAACTATCCGGTTTCTGCTCCTCTCCTTCAAACTACTTTACACAAAAATACAGCAACTAAAAAACGTGAAATTGTTTAATATGGAACTGTTGACTTTTTTTTTTTTTAAAATATTTGCCTGTTCTGTTCTGAATTCCTCTTTCAAAGTTCTCTGCTACTCAAAAGAGGGTAAGAGGAGCCATACCATTTGAAGACTCCTCTTTGCACTATAATCCAAAAAGCTTACATCAGCCCATTCAGAAAGGCCTTCTCAACACTAAAATTGAGAGTTTCAAGGCCCAGTCAGTTCCTGGTCCTCCCCCCCGAGTCTGTCAATGACACAGACAATAATAAACTTCACCTTAAAGGTCTATGGTTCAAAGCACTATTAAATAAAAACCCATCACATTCTGTTTGCAAACAAGTGCTCTGGAAATACTTCCAAATAACTTTCACACGCCCAAGGAGGCAGCGCCTCTCCCATCTTCCAAAACAGAGCTCATTTAGTCTATCACTTTTAATTAGATTTCACAGAACCTGAAAGTTTTACTCGCTACAAACCTGACAAACAAAATTACACCTTACAGAGAGTATGACAAATTTTTGTAGTCTCTTCCAAAGAAAAGTTAAGAACTAAGAATTTCAAACCATTTAATAATGTAAACCCAGGAAGGTATTTTTAAATGTACTAAAAAAGACTAGTCTAAACTAGATTGCCAAGCATAAAACACAGCAAAAATTCATTAGTTTTTTACTTTATATAATTTTACAGGTAAGAGTTTTAAACAGGATATCACAAAACAAGAAGCTGTGCGAGGAGACATACAGAACACCTCTGAGTATTCAGAGTATTTAAGACACGAAAAAGCTATAACCAGAGAAACAAGAAGTCAGAGAATGATTTAGACCACCTCTCTCCAACACCTTGTCTTGCCTCTTCAGAATCTCTCACAACAGCCTGTCCCTCTGCCAGAGGTTTCAATGTGTGCTGCAGACCTCCCAAAGTGGTTCTATGGATTATTTCTACAGAAATTAAGAAAGTCAAGCCTAAAGGCATGTGGTTTCAATTCCCTGCCAGTGAATTCCCCATCTAGCAGTCCACATCTCTGTAAAAAAACATCTAGAAGCCTGCAAATCAGAAGAAGTTGAACACCACTTCTCTACCCCAGGTGCAACATCATGAATTACCTGTGGAATGTGTAAAGGTTCATTTTTAGGTCTTGACACCTGTTAAAGAATGCAACGTACATGCAATCTACATGTACACTAGGCACAAGCAATTCTTTTCAATAATTTGTTCCTCCTCGTCTCATCAACTTAGGCAAATTTTTAGAGAATTGTTTCCTTCTACTCTTCCCAATTTCACTTACCTTAGGTACAACTCATAATACCACCAAAGAAATTTCATGTAAAAAGTATGATATTATATTGCTGGTGTACTTTTAATGTATACACTGCAGGAATTATTTTTTGTTGCCATCTTTAAAATTAAAGAACACTCTAATTACCTTTTCTAACCACAGCCCCCTCAAAAGCAGTAGTATGGGACAGGGGCGGATACCCAGGATAAAGCATGACAGGAAAAATTCTCACATTTCCTGAGAAAGCAGCATGACTGCGACCCATCTCAAGTACTTGTACATGAACACACACACTATGGGATACAAACAGGGTGAATTAGATGTCCATGGGCAGCTTCAGAGCTTTGATCTCACCGGGATCACAATAAAATAGTGGGAGAGTTTGCAAGACAGGAGTGCTGCAATAAATGGACCTTTAGGAAGGCACTTCAGCAAGGACATGACAGGAAGGAAAAAGGAGAGAGGTTTCTCCACACAACAGGGTAGCAAAATTCCTCCGAAACAGGCAAAGGTCCAGCGGAGAACTTACAGGTGTATGAGAAGAGACCCATAAGGGTGATGTGGTGGGCATCTGCTACAGATTGTCCAATTAAAAAAGAAACAGATAAATCTTCATAATCCCATGCCCTGGTTCTTCTAAGGGGCTTTAACCACCCCAGTAACTGCTGTAAAGGCAGCACAGGAGGGCACAAGCAGTCCCAGAGATTGCTGGCAAGAGCTGAAGATCTTTTCTTGATCCAAGTGATTTACAATCACACTATGAAAGGTGTGTTACTGGATCAGGTACTCAAAAAAAAAAAAAAAAAAAAAAAGAAAAAAAAGGAAAAACTGGTCAGGGATGTGATGGTTGATGACAACCTCCAGCTACAGCAACCACAAGACAATAGAGTTTAAGACCCTAAGAAAAACAACCAATATAAACAGTAGAATTACAACCCTGGACTTCAAAAGAGCAGACTGAGACTTATTCAGAGAACTGATTGACAGGATCCCACTGGAGTCTGCCTTAAAGCGGCCCATGAAAGTTACTTGCTCTTCTAGGATAACCTCCTCAAAGCAAAGTAACATCAATTCTGAAGAGCAGAACGTCACCAGCTACTGCAGAAGGCTGTCTTGGCCAAGTGGGTAACTCCCAACTCAAAAAAACCACCAAAAAACAAACAAACAACAAAAAAAAACACACAACAAAGAAGTGTAGAGAACATGAAAGTGGAGATAGGTTACACAGAAGAATACCAAAATATTGTCCCGCCATGCAGGGACAGAATTAGTCAAAGCTTAACTGGTGTTTAACCAGCAGGGAATATGAAGGCCAACAAAAGGCTATCAACATACAGCACATGAGCAGCAGTGAAATGATGACTGAGGAAAAGTGTGGGCCTGCTGCTGCATGGTATAGGGACCCCTTCAGTACACAGAAAAGGCCAAAACACTGAAGAGCAAAGTCTCTCAGGCCTCCCATGTTCCCAAACCTAGCACCAGAGACAGAAGGAACAAAGCACTCCCCACAATAAAGGGAGATCAAATTAGGGATCACAACAGCAAATCCAAGCCATGCAACTCCTTAATACTGAATGGGATGCATCCAGAACTGCTAAGGCCAGGGTTATTACAAGACCGCACTATCATTTTGAGTGGCCACGGAGCTCAGGAGAAATTTTTGATGACTTGGAAAGAAAAAAAAAAAAAAAAGAGACAAAATATATCCACCAAGAAGGAGAATACAGGAAACAACAGGGAAGGTTATACAACAAATCCACCTGGAAGCCACTTCCAGGCACACAAAGGTGAAAAAAGTGACTGGGAAAATCCAGCATATATTTACAAATGGAAAATCAAGCCTAATCAATCTGATTGTCTTCTTAATGAGACAATGGTCTTGGTGGGTGAGAAGAGCATCAGATACGCCATTTAACTTGACTTTTGCAACACTTTAACAAAGTCTCACACAGTGCCCTTGCAGCCAAACTGGAGATTTATAGACCGAATGGATGGACTCCAAGGAGGGATAAGATCTGGCTGGATCATTGAATTCAAACACTTGTGATCACTGGCACGAAGTCCAGCTGGTGGCCAGTTACTGGTGTCACTCCCTAAGGGCATCCCAATACTGTTTAATATCCTCAGTAACTGCCCAGGTCTTCATTAATGAGCTCAAAACAGGACAGAATGCCCATGTAATCAGTTCTCATTCAATAGCAAATTAGGCATAGCAGCTGATATGCTGGCAGGCAGTGCTGCTACTCAGGGGCATCTCAGCAGGCTTGAGAAACAGGCTGTCAGAATCTCAAAGGAAAACGTGAAGTCCCGTACGTGGGGTGGAAAAATCCCAGTACAGGCTGAGGACAAACGGCTAGAAAGTAGCTTTACAGAAAAGCAGCTTGCAGTCCTCATAGTCAAGTTGAACATGAGTAAGCAAGGAGTCCTTGTGACATGAGGTCAACTACCTACTGATTTGCATTAGGTACAGTGTAGTCAGCAGGTCAAGGAAAGTGATTCCTCCCCTTTGTGCAACATTTGAAACTGCATCTGAGCACTATGTCCAGTTTGGGACACTACAAGAATGTAACTGACATAGTCAAGTAAATCCAGTGGAGGGCCATGAAGGTGGCTTAGGGACTAGAGCACGGAATGGAAGAGTAAAAGGTGAGGGAACTGGGTGTGTTCAATCCTAAAGCGAGAAGGCTAGAAGGAGGTTTTACAGCCATCTTCTGCTACTTTATGTCAGGGTCTCAATTTAATACAACCTAAGCATGCATCTCTTTTATAGGGAAATCAAAGAGTCTATCGACAATGGGGCTGCCTGCAGTGCCCACACCATTTTCAGCAAGAGCTACAGTACCAATAACAGCAGTGGGAAATGTCACAAAAAAGAAACAACAGCATAAGAGAATGGTCAAAGTGTCACCACACACTTTCATGGAAGTAAGACAACCAGGATCGTTACTAGAAATCTTGGTTTCTTCTTTAAAGTTTAAAACCAGTTTGACTTTATTACAAAAGAAAGTAAATGCCTACACCAGACATCTTGTTACTCTGCACTAAGGTCCATTTTGCCCAACAGTACTGTGAACAGCAGCAGCCTGCTCAGACAGCCAAGTGGAACCGTCTCCACTGCACATCAGGAGTAAGCGAAACCAAGTGGGTTATCATCACAGCAAGGCCTTTTGAGCAAAGCCTGGTGCAGGTAACTGATTTAACTGGGATGAGGTGTTCCAATATCTGCTCCCCTATACTTCCAAGGATATTTTATAGAATTGATATTTTCAGCATCACAAAACTGACTGGAAGCCCGTGTCCCAGTAAAAGTTAGCATGGAGGGACCCAAATCCCTCTCAGCATAATTACTTGTTCCATCTAGTATTTCCATTACACAGAGGAAGAAACTACACAAAAGCAAGTGTGAACCAAAAACCAGCACCACTTACCACTTTACTTTGCAGGTCTGTGTGTTCCATTCCACAATGTGTTTGTCATCTGAACAGCTATACAAGCAGCAGTTGTCCTGATGCCATCTCACACAGTTTACTTTATTGTCATGACCACCATCCTATAAAAGGTGAAAGTCATTAATAAACGAAGAAGTCTTGACTACTGAGTCTTCCACACACCAACAACGTGAACAAGCTGCTCTTTCAAGAACTAAATTAGAATCATTAGCAACTTGAAGAGAGAATGGGGTTTTAAGGAGATATATATGTATATAAGTTAAAGATATTTCATATTTTGATACGTACACATAAGTATTTGAATTAATTCTTGTTCTAGCTATTCAGGGTTTACAAAAAAAATTGTCCTGCCCGCTATTTTTATACACAGAGCCAAACACAGTACAAAATTTGCTCAAAGGAAAGGCTAGTACAGATGCCTCGCTGACAGTCATCTAAGTGCCTGCTTGCTTGAGTACATTCAGACACGAGTAGCCTTCCCTTTGTACTCAGCATTCAAGAGTGAGCCATTATCAAACCAGAAAACCCTACCAAGAGGTATCATTCACCTCTCTTAACAAGCAAAATCTCTGCAGCTCAAATATACCCTTTAATCGCTTACAAAACATTTCCTGGAGTTTATAAAATTTCACTATGTGAATAGGCACCAGCCAGCTCAGACTACTCCCACAAGTGTCACCGCAAATCAGCTTTGAGCAAGACAAAATACAGCACAGCAAGACATTCGGTTTAACAAGGACCACTAAAAGGGACAGCTCTTACTCTAGCAGGAACAATCTTTTAATTCAACCTATCCGTGAAAAACAAAGTACTCACCAAATGACATCTGCTATCCTGCTCCTAAAGAAGAGCAGGCAGCATTTTCAAACCAACTGAAACTGTAAATTCTAACCTAAAACTCCCTTATTTTGTTCACAGTTTTCAGATATAAATAAAGCATTTCCATAGAACAGAGCTGATATTCATTAGCTTGTCTCACTTGCATGTATCATGATTTTAAGCAGTCATTGCTTTCTCTAAATTCATGTACATTTATCACCCTACATACAACTAACGGTTTTGAAGCAAAAGAATGCCCAAGTATCTCAAAGTATCACAGAGTCATTCATACAGATTTATTCTGCTTGTTATGTAGCCCAAGACTAAAACCAAGGTACTCGAGAGTAACAGGGAAGTTATCATTACTGCTATTTTTAATGCAAAATAACAAACCCATGCACAATGTTAAGATATTGCACTAACTTCGAAACCAAGATTTCTCAATGTGTACGTACTGCCAACAATAGAAAAAGTACCACTTGAAAAATCCCAAGCACCTGAATTACTGCATCTCTATCCATATCCACAGCTATTAAGAAAAAAAAATCTGAATAATTAGGTTAATTTATTCCATTTTTAAACAGCATAACTGAAACCATCAGTATTTGGTAGCATGTGATGAAGACTGTATTACTTACTAGCTTGCTCTGTAATTCTCCTTTTACTGTGCTGTACAACAAAACACTACCAACTGCTGTACCAATAGCCAGGATATCTAACTGCTTGTCCACTTCTGCAACTTCAGACTTCCGTTTTTTCCTCTGTGGGCCATCCTGGAAAATCAAAAAAGAGAAAACATTAAATAAATTAGCCTGACCAGCTAATGCCAGCGTTAAAGCAGAAGGGAAAAACACTTCTGGTGAGACCCCATCAGCCAGTACAAACTCTGCTAAGACACAAAATGAAGACACTGAAGGGCACAGCAAACTAGAGAACCATCTTGTACCTCCAGGTAAAAGGTAATGAAGTTGCTATGAGTCACTTGGAAACGTTTGGTGGAGGCCATTTTGCCAGCCTAACAACCATGTACATGAGAGAAAAAAAGACACATTTAAGTTTTTCACAGAGTTTGAGTCCCAGAGGCAGAGGTAAAGATCAACCCCATCAGAATCCTTCATCCCCAAAGTGGAAACGCTTGATCAAGAATGATCAGTTTATTTTTTGTCAAAAGCTATTCAAGAGTCTTGTGAATATTAAATACTCATAATGCTTTTTAAAAAGAAAGCACTACCCCACTCCGCAGAGGGAAGCAACCCGGACTAGAAGCTGAGTGCTCTGCCCAGGTCCTCTCGTCAGTACCAGGGGTCCTCCTATGATCAGGCAACTCTTAAAGTCTTCACTCTCGTGCTTTGCAAGTGCTATCAACCAACTGCTTCAAGGAGGGTCTTAACTTCATCTCTCTCGACCAAAAATGGGTAAATGCAGCACATCGCTGGGAAGGGGAGAAGGAACAAAACTGGCTCTTGAGCACGTGAAACTAAAATAAAGGCGGCAGAAGCAGCCACTACTTTTATTCTCACCGGGTTAATCCCACATAACTAATCACACACACACAAGAAAAAAGAAAAGAAAAACCTGTTCAAGGACTTCAGAAGAAAAAAAAAAATCATCCCTAACACTACTGATCAGTTTTTAAATTGGACTTGGGTAAGTCTCCTTACATTTGCTATGTCACAGCAAAGCATTCTCTCCAATTTCAAAACAAGAAATTATACACAAGCCAATGCTTCCTCTGCTTAACAGATATATTTGCACTGATGAGCAGCCAGAAGAAGCCAAAGGAGACTCTGATAAACCATGATCAATCAGCTCTGTGAAAGCTCCACGTGCTGTAGCTAATCTGTCACAAAACAGACATCACACAACGAACATAAATCATTTTTATTCGCTGAGTCCAGAGATACAATGCCAATCAGGATTTGGAGGTTTTCACCACAACTAAGATTTAAAAGTTTAACAGTGCAGGATAAATACTTTGGTTCTTCAAAGTAGGACTTTCTTTTCCTCTGTATTTAACACAGATAACACCTTGTGCAAGGAAAAGTGTTTTGGTTTAAGCCAATAAATACCAAAATGCTACATACTTTTACATCAAAAGCAGGCTCTTGAGAAAAGAGATTACATTGGGTTTTTTTGCAAGCATTTGTTTAGGCTTCATCTTTCCTGGGAAAGAAAAGTGTTTATAAAGTATTACGAAAACATAGGTGCTGAGAAACCATTACAGTCTCAAAGCACAACCAAGTAAATGAATGAGGTTTTTTAGACAATATCTGAGAAAAGACTCAACTAGTTCAATTTTTGGCAGCAATGGCAGCTAAGCCATCTTGAAACTGCTGTCTCACATGCAAAGACAAGGGCCGCAAAACTAGCGGAGATATAAGTACAGTTTATGTGTTTTCTGATACTTTTTGATCTCTTTGTGTAGTTTTACTAATTATGCCACACAACCCCACTGCGAAGCAAAGCCACAATTAAGAATGGATTTTATTCTCTTCTCTTGCGTAAATCTTTTAACTAAAATTTCTTCATTCTCCATTTCAGTTTGTTATGGCCAATTTCCCTTGAAACAACCCAAAGGTACAACAAAATCCCCACTAAAGTCCACAGTTACTTCCAGTGTCCAGAAGAAAGCTAGAGGCAGTGAAGGTTTTTCCAATTATTTTTTCACATGTATTTCTTTACCAACCTCAGCATTATTAGTGCGTTTTGTCAGGAATTTTTACATGAAAGAAATGCCAGTGGAAAATTCAGACACCTACTAATACTGGAGATGATTTGAAAAAAAAACAAACCTCTGAGAACTAAAAAATAATTAAAATATTTTTTGAAAAACCAATCAATCTTCTCTATCCTGCCTTAGATTAGTACATAGACAGACTACCAACCGCAGTACAGATCCCCGTGGAATTCACTTGTGGATCAGGGTCTTAAATATAAGAGCACCTTGTTTTCATGGATAGGATAGGACAGGGGAGCTGAACTATACCAAGTATCAGTTTCCTTTTGATTGGTTTTTTTGTTGTTCTTTTTATTTCAGAGCTATGGAAACTCAAGCTTATTTAGAAATCCTTCAGCTTTGCCTGAAAAAGCACAGTGTTTTAATTAGTAGAGATGGTTAAAAGTTACTTGCAAGGGGACTGTGCACCTTATTTTTCCATAATGCCCTTACTTGAGGTCAGCCACTGAGACTTTTGTCTTTAAAAAAACAGAAATCCAATCTCAGCTGCTCACAGGTAAAGCAAAGCACTTCAAACACCAAAATGAGGGGAAGCCAAATAAGCCTTGAGAGTTGAAGATGACAGAGCGGTTGCAACTTATTAGGCAGAATGTGGAAGAAGGTATTTTCGAAGTCAGTAGTCCACGTCCTCTTGCACAAGGCACCACTTCATGGAGCAGGAGATGGTGAACATCACCAGCAGAAAGCACGGACACTACACATGCCCGTGTGCAGGGAGCATCCCAATAAGCCACCACTGCATCAGCAATTCCAGGGCCTGCAGTTCAAACTTAATTTCTAATATTCCCCTGTAACACATGGCCTTCATTAACATGGCAGCAGTCCAAAACATACTTAGTTTAGGTGCAACTTGACCAAACACCATTTATAGGTATCTATTGGCACAGTTTTACTCCTGAACACCTGACACTGGTACTACCCAGAGAGATGTCAACTCTCCAGGAATAAAAAAGGGAAAAAAAAGACTAAATAATGTCAGAAAAAAACCACACTCAATAAAATATATTTGGCAGAACCATGACAGCTTTAGTTCTTCAGTTCAGTCTAAGGACAAGTTTATGGCAAATTACTCCAAAAAACGGTATGTTTTCCAGCTCCACTTGAAAAGGTACCAACTTTCAAGCAGCGGACAGAACTCAAACTACTGCAATAATTAGAAAGCACTGAGAGGTAGCCAAATGCCGTCTGATTAAGTTTGTTTTTCATACAACCCTAAATCAGGTTAAATTGGAGTGTCTATGACTTTTAGGGGTTGGTCTCTAGAAAAGGCTTACTTTTTAAAAGCCACTCAGAAACCTCCTGTGCTTGACGTAAAGCACCACAGCAGTGCACTGTTAGTTTAAGTTTTATTTCACACAGGATAGATTAACCCTATTTCCACATGCTAGTTTCAGTTTATTTAAGAGTGAAGAACCACTTACAGAGTCCTGCAATTAATGCATGTATCCTTTTTTCTTCAAAGTTACATGACAAACGAGCAGGTTCAGGCCAATCTAATACTAATCCCTTCTGCCGCATTCTTCAAATGTTCTGGGAGTTTTCAAAGTTCAGGGACTATGAGAAAAATGAGACAATACTGTCTTCCTTTCGATTGGTAATGTGTGTTAAGCATTTTGAAATATCTCTTACAGTATTTCAAAGACACTAAATTATTGATACACCAGAACACGTTTTAAAAAGCCGTCCTACTTCTTATGATAAAGGAAGGTGATTTCACAGATCTTATCCAAGGGATAATTTTTTGTCTCAGGAAATGGTATATTCTAGCTAAAGAAAATAGGATTACTTCAACATAAAGAGGATGCAAAGGTATCTTACTGTATATACTCCAGATATTTTCAGGTCGAGCGTTCACCTGAGGTGAAGTTAAATAAAACAAATTCAAGGTGGAAAACATCTAAGCCCTCTAACGTCTGCTCTGAATAAAGCTACTGAATACCTTCTCGCAGGACTCCTGAGCTTGAGAAGAGACATCACGGACAGCGTAGCAGCTTGCCTGGAAATGCTTCCAAGGGTAAGGGAGTATGGAGAGATACTGCCTTTACTGGAATGTGAACTGTATGTAAGCTAAGTGGACACGCAGCAGCCGACCTGCTCTGCAGCATCACCTTTTTGACTAAGGTGAGATGTGCCATGAAGTAACATACCTTGCTCCTTCAAGGAAGGCTTCTTCCATGCAGGTGATACGAAAGACAAATGATTTTACACAGTCAGTGCTTATATTGATAGCCCCCCCACCCCTTTTTTTTTTTCGTTGTTTTAAAAAAAATAAATTATAAAACCTCCACCACTGCTGGCCCCACCAACACGTGAAATTTAATTTGCCCCTCTTCGTGAGGAGCAACCCTGCAATGCTCCTCTGAGGGGAGCGGATTCCCCCCACGCACACACACACCCCCCCCCCCTCAACCCGGGGGGACGTCACGCGTGGCCATGCCTCACGAACCACGGCGGGAGGGGGGTGTCCCACAGCTGAACCCCGCGGAGCTCCGGTCCTCCCCTCCCACGGGACCCTCACCCCGTTCCCCCACACCGGGACGCCGCCTCTCCGCTCCCCGGCCCGCCCGTCCACGCCGACCCCCCGCCACATGGCGCCGGGAGGGCGGGGTGAAGCCGAGCGGGCCGCGGCCACGCGTCCAGGCGGTTCGGGGTGCCGCCGTCCCCTCCTTTTTTCCCCCCGGGGCGTGTGTGCCCCCCTGCCCCACCTCTTCCCTCACAAACCCACACCCCGTACCTTGCTGGGGGGCGGGCGTCCCCCCGGCGGGGCCCAGGCCAGGCAAGTACAGGCAGCGCTGAGGTGGGCGGAGGGCACGTACTCCTGCTGCAAGCGGCTGTTCGCCGTCTCCCACACCCGCAGGCGCCCATCCGGGCCGGAGATGGCGAAGAAGCGGCGGTCGCGGGGGGAGAAGGCGCAAAGGGCCGCCGCCGTCGCCGCCGCCACCTCCCCGCCACACGCTGCCGCCGCCATGGCGCTTCCCTCGCCCGGCCCCTCCGCGCCGGCGCATGCACCGGCCGCGTGCTCGCCCCCGCGCGCCTGCGCCGCGCGCCCCGATGACGCCGGGACGGCGTCATCGGGGCGCGCGGCGCAGGCGCGCGGGGGCGGCCGTTAAACGTCCCTTCCCGCCTATCGTTCACATGCGGGTCTGGAACGCGTTGCGGCGGGCCGCCTCCTCCGGCCTCTCCTCCGGCGATGGGGCGGCCGCCGGCGGGAGGCCTCGGAGACGGGCGTGGGAGACGTCGCTGTCGCCGCTGGAGCGGGTGAGGCGGCTGCTGCCGCCGGAGGAAGCGGCGGCGGTGGGGTGGTGCGCGGCGGCCCCTCAGGCTCCCCCTGTGGAGGAGAAGGAGAAGGAGGAGGCCGCCCCTCAGGCGCCTCCTGAGGCGGTAGGAGAGCGTCCCGGCGCTTTCCGCGCCGGGGAGCTGGCGCTGGCGGAGGTGCGGAGGAAGCACAACACGACGCTGAAGCTGTTGTGTCGGCTGGCGGCGGGTTCGGTGTTGGCCAGCCCCGGCGGCATCCTGCCTCACCGCGACATCATCGGGCAGCTGCCCGGGCAGGTGCTGCGCACCTCGGCCGGAGCGCGGTTGCTGCTGAGGCGGCCCTCTCTGGAGGAGTACGTGCTACTGATGCCGCGGGGACCCACCATCGCCTACCCCAAGGTACCGGCTGTTTGCTGGGATGGCTGGCGACTGGGAAGTCACCGGCCAAATGTTGCCCTTAGTTTCCAAGCGTATTAATGTGCGGTGTTTTTCTCACCCGCAGGATATAAGTGCTCTGTTAATGATGATGGATATCCACCCGGGAGACACCGTTTTGGAAACTGGCAGCGGCTCTGGTGCTATGAGCTTGTTTCTGTCAAGAGCAGGTGAGCACCTGATTTTAGAAAACAGAAGCAGTGCAGTTCTTCCCGGGATTGGGAAGCCTGCCATACCAGGAAAGGCTGAGAGAACTGGATTTCTTCAGCCTTGATAAAAGAAGGCTTAGGGGAGACCTTATCACCATGTTCCAGCGTTTAAAGGGTGGCTACAAAGAAGATAGAGTTTCCCTTTTTCCAAGGGATGTGACTTGGAAAAGACAAGGGGTAATGGGTACAAGTTACTCCTGGGGAGATCAGGGAGAGGCTGCTGAGAAACCCATCCCTCGTTTTGTTCAGTTTTCTGAATGGATTCACAGCGGGAACCCATAGGTGAGGCAAGGACCATTGGTTACTCTAATCTATAAAATGGCTTCAGAAGTCACGGAACCTCACTCGCTGAGCTGCTGATTGCTGAAAGCTGTCTTTGCCTGTTAAAAAGCAGCAAGGAGAAGCTAATGGTGTGATAGGTTTGAGAAATCAGGAGTAATACAAGGACAGAATGCAGCAATGTGCTGTCTGTGCCTGGATATCTTCCGTGAAGGACATCGTGTATTGGACTCACATGGTAAATTTCAGGATAGTAAATTTATACTTAAAACAAGTAATAGAGTAATTTATTACAGTTACAAACAATAACAGGAGAACAACACAAGCCTGTGTAAATCAAAGGGTACACTTGCAAGCTCATCTGAGGGGCTGAGATCAGTGAGCAGGTGTGGGGCCTTTCTTTGCCTTTCCCCAACCCTAAGAAGTGATAGGGGTTTAAAGAACTATGTGTGGAAAACAGCAAACCTTTGTAAAAATGAGGATTGTCAAAAAAATTTAAAACCAGCGGTCTCAAATCCTATGGGCACCAGAAGCAGTCACCGTCTGTCAGCTTTGCAGCATCTGTGAGCAGTGAGCAATGTTGCAGCTTTCTCGGCTGGTACCACTGTGGCTGTAGCAGAAGAATCGTAGATGGATAAGGTCGTGGATGCTCAAGTTGTCTTTTGTGGCAGGAGTTACTTCGGGCGGATACCTTAGGAACAGTTTGTACTGCTCTAATTGTGCTTTATTTCATCTGTGGATTGATGGATTTCAGTCTGTAGAAGAACGAACCCAGCACTTTATCTGCATATATTTGTTTTAAATATAAAGAAAAAATAAATTGTAATGATTGTTTGTGATTTTTTCCTACAGTAAAGTTGAGATTTAAAGGTGTACATTTGTTATTTACTATGCTGCTTTTTTCTAAATTCTTAGTAAGTCTAGCACCTTTTCTTTGTTTTCAGTTGGGCCCAAAGGACGTGTTATAAGTTATGAAATCAGAGACGATCATCATAATTTAGCTAAGAAGAATTACAGGCACTGGCGTGCTGCATGGGAAATAGGACATACAGAAGAGTGGCCAGATAACGTGGATTTCATTCTTAAAGACATTTCAACAGCTGCTGCAGATATGAAATCTATAGCACTTGACGCAGTAAGTCCAAAAAGTCCCTGCCATTTGACATCTATCTTTTCTGCATAAATTAAAACTTCTAGTGCTCACACTCACAACAGGATTCCCATAGCTAGTTTAACAGGGAGAAAACACAATCCGATCTTCATCAATGAAAGAAACATTGTGATTATTTTTTTTTTGTCATATTACAAATACTGTCAAGGTTTCAGTTGCAGGTTCCCAGATGGAAGAGCGATACGGCTTTAGTACAGAAATACTACAATTAATCACTGCTGTCTTGTAAGCAAAGACAAACTTACATGCCTTAATCAGATAATACAAGAAAGTATTTCAAACATTAAATTTAAGAAAAATACATAAGCTTAATATGTAAACACTTTGCTATCAGCTATATAGAAAGCACAACGTAACTAAGGCCCAAGTTAGAGCAAGGAACGCTCTTGCTTGTTCTGTTCCGCTTTTTATATCCAGGTTTCGTAAAGAGACGTGTGTAGGGGAATGCAGCTGGATGTTAACCACTCTTCCCCATAAAGCAGACAAACTACTTCCATTAATGCTTTAAACAAACGGCAATTGTGTTAAATGGTTTGAGCAAAGAAATAAAACATGTAGCATAAAAATATCACCTTTTTTAAAACTTTAACAATCTACAGGAAGGGTCACATATTGCATATCCCATTATTTTACAGTCTGACTAGTTTTTTAGCAGAAGATGGATTAATTGCCAAGGACAGAAGTTTTGTAAATCTTGAAACAAACAGCAGGTTAGACATTGAGACTGTCATGTGATCCTTTCGTCATAAAAATGCCCTTAAATGTTTATGGGGGTTTTTTTGCATTTGTAAACTGGATGCCCAAAGGTGTTAGTAAATGCAGTCTTCTGAAAGCTTTTATTGATGTCAGCACTATAGAATTTAATTAGTAGGAGGTTTAATGGTAACACAGGACTCCTGTGTTGATGAAATGCTACTTGCTTTTTTAATAGAAATTCATTTGGAAGTAGCAAGGACACTGTTTTGTAAACATGTGGCCCTCAGGTTTCTCTAAGGTTTTGAGAGGCAATAATCAAACTGGTTTGTGATTGCACACTGCTGTTGTACGCATTTGCTTTCTGTAGATAAACATTGTTTTTTCAAGTGTTGTTACAGAAAAAAATGATAGATATATTAATATTTACTGGTAAAACACATGTATCTTTCACTTGCAGGTAGTTCTGGATATGCTTAACCCTCAGTCTGCTCTGCCCATCGTACACCCAAGTCTGAAACAGGGTGGTGTGTGCGCTGTGTATTTAGCAAAGTAAGTATTTACTTCTGGCACTCGTGCATTTATTCAGGCATCACCTGACATTTGGTTATAAAACCAACCCAATGTTTTCATTAATGCTGCATGTATATTTGAAATGTTTTAACAAAATTCTCCCTGCCTCCCTTTTTTTTAGGGAGTTGCACTCCGTGTATATTACATTTGGCCAAATCCTTTGGCCTTTACTTTGGGAACAGTCTTATTATGGTCAGTGGAAGTTTGCACGTAATGACATCCTCAGAATAACTGCACTGTTTTCCAATTCACTAGTCAGGTTGCTAGCGCCTTTAACCTAAAGTTGAAGGACTCATGTAACTTCAAAGGTTAAAGAACGTGACAAAGGCAGTAGAATTGAGGCTTAACGGTGTATGATTTGAGTTTTCAAAATACTACTTTATCCTTTGTATTTCTTCAAAAGCATCACACAGGTTATTGACCTTTTAGACAGAATAAGGACCTGGAAGCTCCCTTTTTTGTGTGAAAGGATCATTGAGGTAACTCACAGAAATTGGTTGGTACTCCCTGCCAAACTCAAGAATTGCAAATCGAGCCAAATAGTGGAAACTCAAGAAAATATTCAAGAACCACCTCAAAAGGAATACGAAGAAATCCACATTCAGGATCAAGTAGTTCTTAAAGAAAGTGAATACAATGGTAAGAACGTTATTGCTGATGAGAGATCCTGTTACTGCAATTTGATACTCCAAGGATATAATGACGGCAAAGTTTGTAGGAAGAAGCAGTACTTTTTTCTTAGGTCAGCTGAGATTGTTGTGAAGAATAGTCAAGCTTCTGGGCAGCCTAGGGCTTGTCAGGTTTGAAAAAGGATACGTTAGCAGTTATTTAAATATCTAAATAGAAAATAAATTGCAATCTGCAAATAAAGCATGACTGCCCTTCTACTACTTCAAATTTTTTTTTTTTAATAAAATTGAGTCCTCTGTACTCATCCTATTGTTGCTTTAGAGGACGTTGATGGGCTTAAGGATTTCACATAAGAAACGTTACCAGTGTGCTCTGTTTTGTAATCCTGCTGTTCTGGCAAATCCCAAAAAGATGCTTCATACTAGTATAGATTTGCCAAATCCATAGTAGAGCAAAGACATCTGAATGTACCGATAGGTGACAACAAAGCACTTTAACAGAAGTAAAAAGGAAATGAAACTATTTCAAGGAAAAATAATCCATGTTTGTTGGCAACTAGTCTGTGTGTGTGTTTTAATCTTGTTGGAAAGAATTAAAGAAACTTACTTCTCACAGAATCACTTTCTGACGAAGCTGAAACGTACTGCTCTGTGCCTTATGTTGCTAGACCATCATATTGGCAGGAAGCTCATTCAGGTGAGACACTTGGAAAATGTTTTTTTATCTTAAATGTTTAGTAATATTTTTATTTTCAAAAAGATTATTTTTTGTACTAGCATTTGACATGTTACTATATCATCAAATCACAAAAGTTATAATAAAATAATCATTGTATATTGAAATACTGAAGTAGTAACTTCTTTTGTTCTTTAATTAGCATTCCTTGCCAAGCTGAGGAAGTATCGACCGCTGCTTTTGTGATGCTGCTGAGATGTTAGCTGCTAATTTATTGATGGTATCACAATCCAATAAAATGTTACAAAGTAGCTGCTACGTTTTTCAAGTTGTGTAACTTTTAACTAATGACTGCTTTGACTTCTAGGTATAAAGTTTGAAATCCCACCTACTATTTAAGGGGAAAGTTTTACCAGGCTCATCAGGTATGGTGTTATAATGCAATGGTGGAGCATGTTATCTGTTTCTGCCTCGTTGAGCGTATTTCATTCTTCATTGCTTGCAAACCAATCCATGGATTTGTCTTGGTTCAAGGTGCTGCCTCGTCTCCTTTTGCCGGACAGCCTCCGGCAGTCTACCAGAAATAAGGAGAGAAAAATGTATTAAGAAAATAATCGATCAAAGTCTGCCCTTTGAAATGCAAGTGAAGCAGCCAGTTGGTGGCTACCAGTTTCTTTGAGAACAATGTTCCTCAAGCACAATTGTAAGAGAAACTGAAATTCACTGAATTTGTTCGCTTGATCAAGCTGTGCTTATTTCAAGAAAAAGGCCAGTTATTAACAGGTATTGCTTTGCTTCACTTCCACCACCCATGCTGAAAGTTGCCCAATTATTTGGGAACCTTATATAAAGCATTCTCAAACAGTCAAAATAAACAACTTTTTTGTGACCTCTGTCAGATATGAAAAGCAAGATCTCTGAGGTTAAAATAGATTTAAAATTAAGTTTTTTAGGGTCTCATGTAAGTCTTCACATTTACATGAGGTGGTTTAGCACATTATATTTATTAAATGATGTGTTGTAGACACCTGGCTTGTTCTGTATCTCAAGGAAGATTCGAATGCCAAATTTGTCCAAGCTGAGGGATCCCTTGAGAATCACAGTTGTACCGAAGCTGTCAAAAGCACACTCTTACTATAATAGTGAAAATTTGGATATTAGTGAGAATGTAAGCAAGTAAAAAATAGAGCTATAAATAACTGTAACCCTGTATTAAGTAAGTACACTACGAACTTTGCAGTGACCAAGCACATGAAAGTATCTTTGCAGAACTGAGGCCTTTTACAGCTCCCCCAGGAAGTTTACATCTCACATGTGTTCCCCTCTTAATAATTAAACAATAAGCTTTTGCCCCATAACTGCTGTATGTCATGGAGGCTTTTCATACAAAGGCTTAGAACCATTTTGAGTAGATTAACAGAAAGAAATTACATAAAACAATTTTCACAATAAACTCTTGTATTGTTTTCTACTTGTACCCCAGTCTTCAAAAGAAATTGTTTAAACTCTGTCAACAATTGACATAGACTTAAAGGAAAATGTGAATTGTGATTTAACGTGTGTCCAAACTGATGATGGCAACAGAGCAGCCCACCCTTCCTAAAAATGGCACTCTTAACAAGAGCAATTTAATTCATGTAACACATTCTTTTAATTCACATGACGCACACCAGTAATTTTACTGTTTCTTCTAGCCAATCTTAAGTGTTAAAAATAGGATTCTCCATTGAAGTTATAATGCAAGAATAGTAATAAACGCCTAAATAGCCTGGAACGCATCCCAAAATCTACCGCAGTAGATGACGGTAATTTGAAGAGACTCGGAACATAAAGTAGTTGGTACTTACAGGAAGTCAAGAGACAAGATGTGAAAACAAAAATGAAACCGTGGCAGTAAAAGCACAGCTCTGCCAAGGTAACTGCATTTGTAATAGGGACGTCGGCTCACAGAGAGACCGCCTCTTGTCATAGCAAGAAGACACAGTTGTCCCTAGAGTAGCCTGAAGGGCAAATACGGCCTCAGTTGCCTAAACTAATTTAAAATTATTTGCAATACTAAACCATACCTTGGGCACAATTAAAAGGAGAGTCAACAAGCATTTTTTCAGTTGGGAAGGTGTCCTTCAAATTCTGGGATGAATGTAATTCCATCATCTCCAAAGCGCCAGTAGATGAGGAAGAAGATGATGATAATCCCAGTCGTACAAATCTTCCTTTCTTACCACAAAGCAAGCAGTCTGTAGGAGTAGCACTAGGCCCTCGGGGCACCTGTACTTCATTATTGTTGTAGTTTCTCACAGCTCCACTGTGGTGCACAGAACGTTCTCGCTGCCACGCGTAATGTGTTGGAGCAATAGCCATCACCTACCAGAACAGCCGTTACGTCAGAAACCATAAAAGCAACAGGAAAACATACAGCTGAAAACAAGGGATCCAATTAACGTATGGCAGAGAATTAACACTGCGTAGCTGAAATGAGTATCATCTGTTATCTGTCTGCTGCTGTCTCTCTAGGGAGTTTGCTACCTTAGGCACAAGTAAGTGAACCAGTTCTGAATGAAACGTGGAAACACATCAGTTTACACCCTTGTATATATTCATGTGAATCATCACAAACACCAGCTTGTGCTTTGTTTGTTGGACTGAAGATGGTGTCTTTTACTAACGACTAAGCATAAATTAGTCAGATCTTCTGGTTCACAATGTCACTGAACTGATGACCGTTGGAAGCTGGGAAAAGCATTCCAGAGTTCCCTTGTTCCTTGTACTTTTCCCATAAGCATCTAATCCCATCCCCAGAGATGGGGTTCTAGAGTAAAAGAGATTTTCTTTTCCACCAGCAGTAGTAAACATTGTGTTCTTAGAACATGACAGGGCTTTTCCAGACAGATACCTTCCATCTGAAAAGTGAGGAATGTCTTATTCCCCTCCTAATATGTTTGAAAAAACTGTAGGTTGTAACACTGCATTAATAGTACAGAATGTTACAAGTGTGTCCTTCTGAGTTTTTTTAAATGCAGTGAAAAACCCTTACCTTAAAAAGCCTATTGAAATTATATTATTAATTTTGAAGAGGTTAAAATTTCACCTGAAGTGCTGGGATTTTTATTTGAAGGTTTTACTTGCATACAAACTTGTAATTTGTAAAGCAAACACACACACGCACAAGATTATTTCTGAAGTGAAGTGAAACAACTGATGGTAAATTTTAAATAAAAATATTTGCATAAAGCAGAAAGATTCTAGTCAATAAAAACTTCACTTTTAACAACAGTGCAATGTAAAATATCCTAGCTATTCTAGTTTACCTTAAAAGCATGGTTTCAAAAAACGTATTTTAAATGCAGAAAAAAATAATCATGGAGGATAAATGGACTATTATATTTTAGCTGCATCTTTTCTCTCCCATGGCTTGTCTACGCACTTTAGGGAAGAGGTAATTTGCATAGAGCTTGATTGTTAGCTCGTATTAATTGCTGTAGTTTCATCATCTACAATATTAAAACCCTCCCCTACCTCTTCACAGCAGCGTCTGCTTACAATAGCCCTGTAGTCAATTCTACTCCACAGTTGATCTTTTAACTTTAAGAAATCAGGGAAGAGCTTTCTCCAGGCTTTTCCCAAAGCCCATGGGAAAATGTCATACTTTGATTCTTCATCGTCTTCTTCAACTGTATTTGCCAGGTACCTTCAAATATACATATACTTGTATCTGTAAATGTTCAGTCTTAAATCACTATATTAGTATGATTTTTAACATTAAAGACATAATATTGAAATAGTTCTTTTTCCTAGTATTGTGAGAAAAACTGCTAACAACATACAGCCTTCTCTCTCAAGTACAGTAGTTTCTTAATCAGAAAGATCTGTATGCATCCTTTGGGTAAATAAAAACTTAACTTAAGCTATGATAAAAATTGCTTTACCCTAGAGTCTCCTAAATTAGTAGATATGCAAGAACTAACATATCCTGACAGCTTTTTCCAAACTGGCGAGATATCCTTGCACTAAAATGAGCAGGTTTTGTCTGATTCTCTAAATAAAGCTTAGAACTATCTTATGAAGTCTTACGAACATTTTACATTTTCTACTTCATGGATTTTAACTACTCTTGGAAAATTGCATTGCTGGCATTAAATTAGCAGCAAACAACTAAATACAGGTCTACTTTCATGTATAAATGAAAACCTTAAATTTTTTTTTATTTTTTTATGTCCGTATTTCTCCCTCCCTTCACTATGAGCTACTTTTGGTTCTGGGTCGTCTTCTTAGACAACAGGAAAATACTTATTTCCTCTGTATCCACCTGATACTAATCTCCTGTAAATCATACCTGAACAAATTATGACTTTCAGTCTCCTCCCCAATTTTCTCACTTTCTCCTAACCCCAATATTCCCTCTAGTCCCAGTCTCACCAGCCCCTTTGTCCCTTTCTAATCCTCTTGCTTTTCTGGCCTGGCTTTTCTCCCTTCAGCATGGAGTCAGATGAGAATATCATTTACAGGGGAATAAACAGCCATCTTTCTCCCTGTACTAGTGTGCAAATCAGAGCAGCTGAGAAGTGCTGTTAGAGAGAAAGATGAGCTGAACACCATAACACTGTGAAAGAAAATGCTGAATCATTCTGTAGGTACAGCCAAATATAGAGAGATTATATCGACTTGGTAAAGACAGATTCCTGACTGCACCTCCGCTTCAAAGTATAGAAATTTTACAACTGTTCAAAACAGTTCTCAGAAACTCTCTAGCAACATTTTTACAGTTGACTCAAAACATGGTGACAGAGACTTTAATAAAAGTTACTCCCGGGGTGCGTATCCCGAGGTACTGAAATGATGAAACATTTCAGTACAAATGACTTACAGGCTGGCAAAAATATAACCCGGGGTCTTATAATAGGAAATGTGAGCAACCTGTATGTTGCCATGTATTGTCCTGCATGCATTTCTTGTAATGCTTAAAAAAGTTCGCAGATTTAGATTTTAGTGGGCAGAACGCCACATCAAGGCAAATGTCCCCTCGCTGCTGCTCAAGCTTGTCTCACACAGGTGGTCATAACAGGAAGAATGCTGAATTGCACTATTTATATATAGTATGTTGATTATGTTTCTATACTTCATATAGGATCCAAACAACAACAAACTCATTAAAGAAGTCTCATCATATATCTTAGTTATCAAGTGGCATAAACAAAGGAATAAAATAATGCAAAGTTTATGCTAATAAACCCAGATAATTTAAAAGTACTTACAGAGCGACAAAGAAATTGATTCTGGTATGTTCATTTATTGTGAAGTTAGCCCTCTTGAAATAAACGAAAGTCATTGCCAAGAGATACTGTTTTAAAATGTAAAATGAAGTATCAATATATTATTTCAGTATATAATTTCCTAAAATGCTTCACATATTCATCTTGCACCAAGATATTTCGATCATTTCTATCAGTGAAAAAAACACAAATTGAATTTTTTGAAGCTTCCATACGAACACATTAGAATAAAATGACAGTTTGTATTTGCATTACAGTACCGAGTGACTACGAGCAGATTTTTCACTCTGTATCTGTTCTGTTAACTAAGAAGGAAATGCACTCACCTTGTCTGCAATTTTACAGCAACAATCCATCCAAAGGAAGTCTTGGATAAGATCATCATCTGCAACAAAAGCAAGCTGTAGCATTTCAAACACCAAAATTGTTTTTGTTAGAAAGCATTTGTAAATAAATAACAGATGGTCCTTTTACCAAGCTGAATAACAGCAAAGAAGCTAGAGAACAGAGAAATTGAGGGGAAAAAGAGTTTAGGTATGAAAAGACTTAAGCAACAAAAGGAGACAAACCACCAGAAAGGCAAGGTGGAAAATCTAGTGACTGCATTTCATTCATTCTCAGTAGTAGTAAGTGAAGTTGAAAAATCATCAGTATTTTTTTCTATTTATGTAATTTCTTCCTGCATTAAGCGGTTCCATCTAATAGAATACCGTTATTTCTAATGAACCATTCATCATTGAGATCTCTGCACCCTGATTACCTGATAATAGCCTTTATAAGGCAATACTGGCTTAATTATTTGCAGTCAGTGCATTCCTGTTTGTGTACATGTACTATAACAGGATTACTGCAAACACCCTCTGATTCACTCCTGTGTTCAAGGTTCAAATAAAAACCACGTGTAATCTTCTACTGTTAATCTCGTCACTAAATTAAATTAAGTACAAAACTCTGTATGAAGAGACACAAATGCAAAAGAGATGCTACAGCTCCTCAGATTTAATTCCCATTCCAATTCCCCTCCCAAATGATTATTCCCACAATAAATAACATGTTTGTAAAACTGGGAGTCCAGCCTTTTTTAAGCCTTGTGTAAAACAAGGCGTACATTGTTTCACATGTATTTGTTGAAACAGAAGAGGAAATAGAAAGGAAAAGGAAGCAATCATAAAAGGAAGTATTGTACCACCTGGGTTTCATTTGTAATTTAAAAAGATACTTTTAATCAGTTTGGTACCCCTTCTTGTATTTTTAACTTAAGCATTAAATATTTATACAGTAAAATATAACAACAAAATAAGTTTAGACAAAGACATGGCCATTAGTGTAAAAAGCACTCCCAAAATTATTGAATTTAGAAAACATACTTGCTTAATAGTTTTCTACTGTTCACTCAATACATTGATATCTGTCATTATTGACCTACCAAATAATTTAAAGAAAGCTGTCATTTCCTGACGCTGAATAACTAGACATGGTCCCTTTGGACATTTATATTTATGACTAGGAACCTTTTTTTCCCAATTTTCTTCATGGTCTTTAAAAGTAGGCCGCTTTAGTCTAATAAGGTTTTTTTGCTGATGTGATCTGGATGCACTTGATTTTACATGAACAGTGACAGTGGGAGGTGTCTGACACACCAGATTGTGTCTCATTTTGGTAAGTAAAGGTTCCTGTTGAAAAAGAAGAAGATATTAACTACAAAAATAGTCAGTTTGAGCAATAGTTCTCTCTTTTGTTCAAATGAAACATTTCAGTAGAGCTTGTACGTCAGGTGATACAAAAATTAAATGTATCAGTACTAAGTCTTGGGCCCTCAACTAATTATGTAGATTTCCTTAATGTAGTTCTAATTTGATAAAGCTTTTTTTTCAGTGGAAGGAGCCTTTAGTCTTTTTCTATTCAAATTTTTAAAAAATGGAAAAAAAAATCCTTCCCAGAAAAAGTTGTCATTTGCCAGATCCCCATAGCCCTCGTAGAACTACCAAAAAAACTCCTTTCCTCACCTCCAATTTGACTATTTTTAAAAGAACATGAATAGAATTAACATGACAGAACCATAATTAAGTGAAATACCATTGAAATTCAAGTCTTGAGCTCTGAATTTTTATAACATTTTGTTACAGCCATTGGGAATAAAAACTTATCCCTCAAATAGGACGTACCCCAAAGGCATGACCAAGGGAACAAACCTGAGGTGTTGGTAACTGTGAAAATCTAGAAGACACCAAATGGAACGTGAGGAAAGGTATTTTTAGACGGAAGCAAATGCATTTACGTCCTGAGCGGATCCCTCCACAGAAGACAGGGCTGTGGGAGGCCGGCTGCAGAGCAGCCTACCCGGCTCTCCAGTTCTTGGTTAGCTGCTACATAAACAACAAAAAAGCTCCCCACGCCTGGATATGATTACGCTCTTTGGTTCCCAGGAGGCCGGCCCTCTCCCCGCCGGCCCCGCTCCCCTCACGGCCCTTCCCTCGCACCACAGCCCCCTGCCGCGCACCGCGAGATGGCGCCTCTCGCAGCCAATCGGAGCGCGCCAGGCAGCCGCCTCAGCCAATCGGGTGGCGAGGCGCTCTTACTGCCCCTCCCATCCTCCAGCCGCCTGGGGGCGCTGGGCTCCCGCGGAGCCCGCCCGGGGCCTGCCAGCCAATCAGAGAAGGGCATGGCTGTTGCTAGGCGGGCGGGAGCGCCTCCCCGACGTCCGGCATCTCTCGTCAAACTATGGTGGCCATTGCTCCTCCGTCCGCCATAAACTACGCTTAAACTTGCCTGTAACCTCTCAGCCCGACAGCATTGTAAAAATTTCCTTAAAACATCTCCCCAGGAGATCCAGGACACGAAGGAAAAGGCATACCTCGCTTGAAAGATCATTAAAAGTACAGGTGCAATATACCCTGCTCTTACTTTTCCACAGAAGCAACTAATGCGATTAGTCTAAGGCAGTCTATTGAGATGTAATAACAAGACTGAAAAACTCCCTTCACTAGTAAGATTCAGTGTGAAATCCTACTGTTACCTTTTGTTATGAGAGCCAAAGATTGATTCTAGGAAGATGGAAGGACATACATCCAATTTGTTTCCCCTTGTTGAGGCCAGTTAAAGTGTAACTGGTCTCATTTGTTATGGTAATGAGAAGAGAGACCTTTTTACTCCTTCCTCATCTTTTATTAATAACTTGTTAGGTGCATTCATGTAGGTGCTCTGAGCTACTGAGCATATAGGTTGCATTCAAAGAGTTGTGGTCAACATCTCAATGTCCAAGTAGACACCAGAGACAAGTGGCGTTCCTCAGGTGTCCATATTGGGACCAGTACTGTTTAACATCTTCATCAATGACACACACAGTGATATCGAGTGCTCCCTCAGCAAGTCTGCAGATGACACCAGATGAGTGGTGTGGCTGACACCCCTGAGGGACGGGATGCCATCCAGAGGGACCTGGATAAACTTGAGAAGCAGGCCCCTGTGAACCTCATGAGGTTCAACAAGGCCAAGTGCAAGGTCCTGCACCTGGGTATTGAACCCCTGGTATCAGCACAGGCTGGGAAATGAAGGGATTGAGAACAGCCCTGAGGAGAAAGACTTGGGGCTGTTGATTGATGACAAGCTCAACGTGAGCCAGCAGTGTGCGCTCGTCACCCAGAAAGCGAACCACATCCTGGGCTGCATCGAAAGCAGCATGGCCAGCAAGTTGAGGGAGGTGATTCTGCCCCTCTGCTCTACTCTCTTGAGATCCCACCTGGAGTACTGTGTCCAGCTCTGGGGCCCCCAAGATAAAAAGAAGATGGACCTGTTGGAACGGGTCCAGAGGAGGGCCATGAAGATGATCAGAGGGCTGGAGCACCTCTCCTATGAGGACAGGCTGAGAGAGTTGGGGGTGTTCAGCCTGGAGAAGAGAAGGCTCTGAGGAGACCTTTTAATGGCCTTCCAGGACCTAAAGGGGGCCTACAGGAAAGATAGGGAGGGACTCTTTTATCAGGGAGTGGAGCAATAGGATGAGGGGTAATGGTTTTAAAGTGAAAGAGGGGAGATTTAGATGAGATCTCAGGAAGAAATTCTTTCCTGTGAGGGTGGTGAGACACTGGAACAGGTTGCCCAGAGAAGCTGTGGCTGCCCCATCCCTGGAGGTGTTCAAGGCCAGGTTGGATGGGGCTTTGAGCAACCTGGTCTAGTGGGAGGTGTCCCTGCCCATGGCAGGGGGGTTGGAACTGGATGATTTTTAAGGTCCCTTCCAACTCAAACCATTCTATGATTCTGTGATATTCAGGGAAAGATTATATCAAGTTTCTGATCACATACTCTAGAGAGAGAAAAAACATATTAAGCAGTTAATGTATGAACTAACATCATCTCTGTATGGAATATGCTGAAATCAGGAAACTTGGCAGCAGGGCAGAGATTATATCAGTTGGGCAATAGTTTCTTTGAGGTTCTCTGTATCCATGTGTTCAGGTTGAGTTACCCTGCATTAAATTGTTCTTTATTTTTTTCATTATACTTTTCATCTAAGCAACTCAAAGCACTCTTCAATTAATTACCATTCATTTGAAAACTGTGGAAAAACAAAGAAACAGTAAGTTACAGGAACTTTCACATAACCATCTAAACCCTTCAGGCTAGGAAACAAGCTTCTGTCATTTCTTTGCCCTACTGCAAAACATAAAACTGCAATGACAATTGTGAAGTGCGTGCATTCTTATTCTTTACACCTTCACAATTGTATTCCTGGGCTTTTCAATAAAAAGGGGCTTACAATGTAAATCTTTATCCACACAGAGCTTTCCAGGGTTTGTATGTTTTTTTCCTGCAGTTCTCCTCTTGCTTTGGTTTTTTTTTTTTTTGAGCTGGTGGTGCTGCAACAAAATATTAAAAGATTTTTTTTTCTTTTTACTTTCAAAAATCTGTTACAATCAAGTTATTCAACAGGTATTGTGACTCCCTAACCCCTACTGTATTGTCCCCTACCTCCCAGTACCCAGGGCTCTGCTCTGAACCACACCAGCTGCACAAACTTGGCTCAGACTCTGAGGAAACCGAAATTGTGAGAAAAAGCTGTGAGAAAGTCTGCAACTTTACCTTTTTTTCCTTGCAGGTCTCCGCAGCCTGAGGTAGGATTGTTGAGATGGGGATGTCTCAAGGATTCGACTTGCAAACAGCATGCAGAACCATCAGGGTGGAAAGAGGTTGATGCCTGAACACAGTGACAATAAGGAAACAGAACTTTACCTGACTAAATCCTCTGCACGATATAGTGGAGTTAACTGGTTCTCAACTTCGCTTATTATTAATTATGGTTTTCAGAAGGTTGTCGAACCATTCATCTGAGAATATGTGGAAGAATGTAGCTGATTCCCAAGTAGTTGTTGGACATCAGGGGGCACTGTTTCACCACCAGCAATTTAAATGGAGACGCTGCAGCATTTGTCTAGTATTACACACTGAATTTATGCTGTACTTAATTCCTAGTCCTTCCTATAGGTGGACATTAAATCGATTTAGCTACTCTTCATCTTTATATGTTATCACAGATTGAACTGATTTTTTTATATATTTATATATATATAATGACTAAGACCTGGGTTTGAAAGACCTGGGCTTCTTACAAAATCTTATTTTTTGAAAAAATAAATCCATAAATCATAAATCTCGATTATATGAGATATATAGTTACATAGGTACCCAGTAGCTAGATCCAAAAAGGCAGATGCAGAGCAGTTTGCTTCCTTTAAACAAAAAAAAAAGAACTTAAAAATTTTAGTGATTGAGTTGCTTACAGACAGATTAAGAAGCATCACTGAAGAAAAACACAGGGCTGGTATCTTAATAAATGATATTTAGGCTATATATCCTTTTTTTTTAAAATTTTTTAATATTTGTGAGGTAGGGAAACAAATGCCTTTGGCCTCTGATGTCCTTTCCAGTGAAACTTTTTTTGTTGTTTAAGAAAGATAAAGTACCATAGGAAGAACACCTGGTAGTTCTTTTCATACAAAGGCATGACGAAGAACTATTGGTCCTTTTAAATACAGATCATTGTTCAAATTAAAATACCTGTTTCTTAATTATAGACTTTTCCTACTTGTTGCAGAGTGTGAAGTAGAAAAAAAAAAGTCCCTCTTCCCTGCAGAGACGACTGATGACCTTGTTGGGGGGATCCCAGCCTCTCCGTCAAATATGCTCTGGATGAAATGCACATGGGATGAGAGCTCAATTTCTAAAAATCATAACGAAACTGAAGTATTCACCTAAAAAGCAAACTCTGGACATGCGGTTAACTCTTTCAGAATAAAGGGTGTATAGCAAGTCACACAAGTTTCAGTAAATTAAAAAGGAACAGATAAACCACCCAAACCCACATCTATCACCAGAAACCTGTTTTTTAACGTGGGAAGAGTGAGGATTTAGATGAGTTGTGTGAAACAAATCGTTTCAGCATCACGGTGCCTGGGCTAGGACTGAGCGTAACAGACAATATGCCGCACCTGTTTGCTACTTGAGAAAGCAAAAAAGGATACTGGAAAGGCAAGGATACTGGAAAGGCGCCTTACAGCTAAATCCTTGCTTTTGACAAATGTTACAGTATGATTAGAACTACAAATGGTCCAGTGCCACTTAAGTATCTGTCATTGATGGATGAATGGGCAGGAAAATTGTTTTCAGCTTTGTTTCCTTGAAAAGAAGTTCTAAGCATACAGCAGGGCTTTCTAATACCTAAGTCCAAGAGCAGCTGTAGTTATTCTCAGGTACGGAGAAATTCAGGAACTAGAAGAAAAAAATCATTTGGAAATTACGTAGAGAACAAGAAGGGTACTGACTAGACTAATACAGCAAATGATAAAAGAATGTGAAAGCTGCCAGCAAACACAGTGCATGTTTAAACACGCTGCTTCTGCACACTTCCCCACAGCCGAGTCCTCTGCAGCAGAAAATCTACATCAAGTACTGGGGACATGCGTTTAAACTTGCTCTTCATTTCTACTGTAAATAGACTGATATATCCTGTATGAACTTAATTAATTCAAAGCGGCAGACAGTGGAAGACTTTAAGATTTATTTTTAAGGATTGGCACTTCCATGCTGGTTGTAAATGGAACAAAGTAATCTTATGTGAAGAGTTCCAATTACTTTGTCAAAATAAATAGATGAGACAGACTACATTAGGTCATCACCATCATGCCCCGAAATGGCAAGTGACAAATGATTTATCTCTCAGCAGCAGTAACACACAACTCTCAGTGCATATTTTACATTAAAGGGAAAAGAGACGATCTGTACAATATTCCTTTAAGTGCTTTTTTTGAACCTTCTGACGTCACCCACCATATTCTAACTTTTTACAGCCACTGGAGATCCTATTTTGCATTGGTGAGTATTTATTTAAAAAAATCTTAAAAAAATCTTCTTGATGGCAATGTAGCTGAGCCAATAAAACTTAAACAATTTTATGCAAAAAAACCTTTTTATAAAATCACATTAGCTGAAAATATTCCATTCGCATCTCACGAATCCTGCACATGTATAGTCTCACTGATGTAATACATATGCACACATCAGTACACAAAACCATGAAAGATCTAAGCAACTTATTATGCAGGAAATATATCTTTCTTTTTATCTAGGGAAATCAAAAGTAGAAAAACATTGCTGCTTTCAAAATAATGTCCTATTTTTTTTTTCCTGAAGATGAGTTCAGGACTTTTTAAAACAATAGTCATTTGAGAGGGTGAAAATAGGTGAAAGCCTTCAAACTCTTGGCTGGCTGGCTTATGATTCTGAAACTCAGCAAAATGTGTAAATTGCATCAAATCTTTCCCATCTCTCATTTTCAGTTCCAAAGTTTAGATTTACCTCTCAGTTTATTGGTCACATAATTCAGATCACAAACTCTGTCAAGCGCAGGGTATCTATTTATGCTCTGGTTTTACACTGTTGAACACAATCGAATCTTTGTCCATGACCACAGCCCCTATAATATGAAACAAAAGTAGTAATCAAGACAGGACAATTTCTCTATTGTCAAGAGCCTTATTTCCATGGCATAGCATTCAGAAGACTCACCCCATGAAAGGATTAATCAAGAGTAATGTAGCTATAATTTCTGAAGGGAAAATTATTTTCGTATGCAAATATTTTGGCTCCAATCCCCTCATCCTGCTAAGAAAGGAACAGCATCAAGTTCAGTAGTGGGAAGGCAGAACATCAAGGACAGCCCTTTGGAGATTTAAAACAGATTAAGTTAAAATGTGAGCTGGAAAGAGTCTGGAATTGTTTTTTTTTTTCACTCTCATCCAATGGCCCAGGCTCCACACAGTTAAATTAGAGTAGCCACAGTCTGTTAAAACATTGAACGCCCCTCCCAAGAAGCAATGGGCGTTATAATTACTCCACTGCAGGTCAAAAAGCTTTCTTGTTTCTCTGAGTTCAGTAATCACCAGTTGTAAAAGTTCTCTCACTCAGAGGTTGAAGCAATAAAATGACTCGTACAAGGGCTGTAAATTAAAGTGCAAAGAGAAACAGATGGACTTTGGTAACAGCTATTGCTAACTGAAAAAATCAGGGAAACTCGTGAACTAGGAAAGTAGTTACAACACAAAAGCAGTTTATTTCACCAAGGAAAAAAAAAAAAATAAAAAACAACCAACCAAACCCAAAAGCATCCTGTGAGCTCTCCTAACCCCACTCTCTGCTGTCCGTCGTGTTATGCTAAATGGTGTCTGTGGGATGAGATGTTTCTGCTCAGCTCATGGGTGTATTTATTCACCTTTGCTTGGGGTATGACTACACACGCAAGTTGGAGTGAGGCAAGAGTGGGTAGGGATTTCCATCATGTTAGATGCTCCCTGGAAACCGCCCCTGTGCATGCCGTGACCCTGTTTACATTGAGGAATGTCTTCTGCTTACAGCTGGGTACACCTGTATCTATAGGGTGTTGCTCTGGCTTGCCTTGTAGCAACCTGTATATATAGACAAGTCCGACACAAGCAAATTTAATGGCAGACACCTCCAGGTTGTGAGAAAAGCACTTAATGTGCCTTCTGATAACACCATCCTGAGAGACGGGACCACCATCTGTCTGTATAACCATCTACTTTGGTTCTGCCTACAGCGCAGAGATGTCGCCATGCGATAAAACATGTTAAAAACTATTTAGGACTCTTTCAAACAGTTCTTAACAGGTGTTTTGACAAAGTTCTGCCTGTGTCTTCTTCCACAGGGAATGGCTAAAAGTGAAAAAAAAAAAAAAGTGTCTTAGATACCAGAATTGAAACAATTTTAGTGTAAATGGAGCTTCTCTTACTACAACTTGTGATCTCATGTTTTCCTCCAAGCCCTTTCCAAACTGTACTAAACCAGAGAATCATAGAATGGTTTGGGTTGGAAGCATTAAGATCATGGAGTTCCAACCCCCCTGCCATGGGCAGGGACACCTCCCACTAGACCAGGTTGCTCAAAGCCCCATCCAACCTGGCCTTGAACACCTCCAGGGATGGGGCAGCCACAGCTTCTCTGGGCAACCTGTTCCAGTGCCTCACCACCCTCACAGGAAAGAATTTCTTCCTGAGATCTCATCTAAAACTCCCGTCATTCAGTTTAAAACTATTGCCCCTTGTCCTATCACTCCATTCCCTGATCAAGAGTCCCTCCCCATCTCTCCTGAAGCCCCTTTTAGGTACTGGAAGGCCATTAAAAGGTCTCCTTGGAGCCTTCTCTTCTCCAGGCTGAACAACCCCAACTCTTTCAGCCTGTCTTATAGCAGAGGTGCTCCAGCCCTCTGAGCATCAACCAGTGAGTGTTCTGCGGGATTGGGCATAGTATGAAATCAATATGCTTGCCTCTCTGCTACTAAGTAGTCTGGGTGAAGAGTTACTAATTTTTTTTACATCTAATGCTGCACATTTTAAGCTGCTTCGAATGCTGATGATAGATGTTTTAAAAATGCTGTTGCTGTAAGAGCCATAGAGATGTATTTTCAGGTAAGTAAAGACAAGCATGACAAGCCTCGTTACTGACCCCACCCACTGGAGTTAAGACTAAGCCCTGGCAGAGAGGTGAGGATGCCAGAGCATATCAGACAGGTTGGTTTCTATAATCCTCAAAGACGCAAATAGAACATACATTAATTGCATGAGCGTTTCTCTCCTGTGGCTACACCCTGTCTAGTTTTATGAACCTCTGAACCAAGAGCCCTTTACCTCTTAGTAGATACTCTTACTTTCAGTCAAAGGTCTCCAGAACCAAGCTGTGGGCTTCCGAAGCTGAGCTGTATTTGACCAGCTCCATATGGCTGAAACGTTTAAGCTCTCCATGACTCCAAATGTTCTCATTATTCAAATCAAGATAATCATACCTGTTATGTAGTGTTTTTCAAACCTGCAGGAAAAATAAAATACGCAGAAGCACCACTTCTTACTACACTTCTTTGAGCAGCAGCATACATTGGTTTGTGAAGGCATAGAATCTTCAGAAACACAGCATGGACAAGATACTCTAGATAATTTTTAAGTATTGTCCTCTTCCTACAGTCCTTTCAAGGCTTCATCCTATGCAGATGGTAAAGTCTGTAAAAAAAGTTGAACACACACACACACACACACACACACACTATAAAACTGTAGTAATAAAAAGCTCCCGAGCAAGTCTATAATGTAGATAATGTCTGCCGTCCAAAAACACTGTTGGCACTTCGGAGCATAAGGCTGTTTCTGGTTGTTTCTAAATTTGTCAGCCTTAACCAGTTAAAAGTTATCATGAATTTTCAAAAGTCATCAATTTTCTTGGGAAAACACTAGTAAGACTATGTTTTGCTGTTCGATATAGTACATGACCTATTTTCTAGGGATGAAACTTTGGTTATCTTCAGAAGGGTACACCCAAAACCAATCAGGTTTGCAGCCTCCGAAGAATCTCAGTTAGAGCTAGATTGCCAAATACTCCAATGGCCCTCACCTGGCTCCCTCCACTCATCTCTCTGATCTGCTGACCACAGAGCATGTCACAGCCCCACCTTGCCGTTTCCTGATACTTCAGGAGTGACTCATACGTCCCTGCAACTTTCCCTGAAAGCAGATTTTGTCCCTTTTCTGTGCCTGGGGAGTATCACAAAGCCCATTTACCCAATTTCTAAGGAAGACCTGGAAATGACCTCGTAAACACCTAGGCCAGATCCCAGTACCGTGCTAATTCTGACTGGCTTCAGAAAGAGCTGGATTTGTCTCCTTCGATCTGATCCACAGTTCACCCAAGTCAATAGAAAATCTCCCACCGGCATTACTGTCTCTTGAATACTTTAGTGAACTGAACTTTATACTCCAAACAGATCTGGAGCAGATGTAAACTACAGAGCGAAAGTTGAAAAATACATGAGTTTTCCAAATGTAAGTTTACATATTCTCTAGGGCCTGGTGATCAAAACATTTTTTTTTCTTTTTTGCTACATCATAAAGCCAGTGTGCTCATAGCATTTAAATTATAATTTGTCTGAGCTGTAATTATGCTTTAGTAAGTGTAAACCACAAGTAGCCTACACTGCACTGCCTGATCAGCATTCAGCTATTTGATAAGAGGAGGTATCTCCAACAGTTGATACAATTATCCTGTTTATAACCAACAAGCAAGGCCCTACCCTTAGATCTGTACACTGAGGAAAATTAATATAGACTATCTATTGAGTAAGGTCAAATATTCCAGCATAAAGAGTTACGTATCACTACAAAAGGTACAAAAAAGACACTGCCTTCCAACTCCTTAGACACCATGGTATCTGTGTAATGAAACTACTTTGACATTTGGGCCCTTTTATCTCTTTAACCATATGCTTGCTCATCAACTGTCTTTGATTCTACGGAGAAGCTTCCCTCAAAATAACCTGGAAAGAAGGTAAAATTAATGCCATTGTGAATGGTTGCTCATTTCCGTTGCTTTGCTGGGGAATGACATGTTGAGCAACCCTCTCTGCTTCTAAAATACTGAGCAATGTTTAAGCAGTAATTTCTTCAGATTTGGAATCCTGGGAAAATTATAGATAATGAGCTCTTTATTTGCTCCTGCAAATTGGAGACAAATTAAATGCTGTACTACAAAAAGCAATACAATGCACCTATCTTTGCACCACAGTTATGGTATGGCTTTCTACAGGTGATAACTAACAGTGCAGGGAAAACATAAATAGTAAAAACACAAAACACACTGTAACGGGCTTCTTTAGTCCACACAAATATCCTAAGACCACTCAACCCTTAGACAGTAAAGGTTATGGCTATTTTTTGGGTACTGACAGCAAAGACCCAGCTGGCATTTCGAGGTGGTTGAAGAAGCAGAGCTACTTTCAGTGGTAGCCACTATGAGGTTTCAAAACTGCAGACTAAGGCTTGGATTTTTAAAATTCGGCACAGAGGTTTACCTACACAGCACAAGGACCAGGAGAACAAGGAGGATTAGCTTGTACTCAGCCTGTGTAGTTCTTCCACTTTTACAAAAAAAGGGCAAAAGCCTATTGTAAAATTTACAGTTCCTTACTATCAAGGCTTACGTAGTTCAGCTTGGTGATTTGTTAACAACAGGGTAACTCTTCTCATCTCAAACAAACCAGTACATTTACATAGAAAATGAGCTTTACAGTAAGACAGGCATTTCTAATCCTATTGATCCTGCTCATCTTTCTGAAGAATGCCATCATTTGACAACAGCAAAGTGAGAAGTCTGTATCCGAGACTTTAAAGTCTTCCCAAGTTTTCACATTGGTAACATGCTGCTATTTTGGGTCGTTAACAAGTGTATCAGAAGAGTATTACGAAGCCACACAAAACCACAAGAAGAATCAAGATAAATGCTGCAAAAGTCTAATTCGGGCTTTACCAGAAGACCCAAAAAACAGTCATTTAACTCGGCCCCATCTAAGATAGCACCTACCTGA
Organism: Numenius arquata; assembly: GCF_964106895.1. Lineage (NCBI taxonomy): Eukaryota > Metazoa > Chordata > Aves > Charadriiformes > Scolopacidae > Numenius > Numenius arquata. The sequence goes on from NC_133577.1 coordinate 49,542,867, forward strand.
TTTCAGCAGGGCACTGTACACAATGATAAATACAAAACCAAAAATACAACACAAACACAGCTGCGCACAGAGACAAAACCACAAAGATCGCTAACCTGCACTTACATTTCAGAATATGCAAAGGTTTCAGTTTAATTAACGGAGTTCTGCATATACAAAAGCAGCAACAGCATATACAAAAGCAGCAACATGTTTTTATTGTACAGTGAGTGTAAACACCGGTAAGAGGAAGTTCCAACTCTTTGGAAACTGTTGATTTCTCATAAATGCAGGAACAGACTTAAGAGGGATGTCATTCAGGTTTTCTCCTCTAACTTGTTTTTCTAGGACACTAATCTATCTTTCAGAAAGATCTATGCGTATTTTTTTTAACTGAATTAATAAACTGGGAAAAAAAAGCTTCAGAAAATGTTTTCGGTGTACCATACCTATCTTTTGTCTTCCATTTTGGCATTGCTTTTACACTTTGGAAAGCCGTTTTGGAACCTGCAGCAACCTTTCCTGTGTTTCCTCCTCGGCAGCTCAGCAGGGCTCAGGCACCACCTGCCATCTTGTAGATCCCCACAAAGCCCTGCTGCCCGGAGACAATGCAAAAAGCACATTTTTCTGCACAAGGAAGCGCAGGTACCGCAGCACCAGAAGCCACTCTTCAGGGCAGTCCCAAGGGAGAACGACCTAGTGTGTATTTTAGAAAAAGAGGCAAAAAAATTCCTTAGTTTATATAGACAGGTGTTCTGTTTTTTCTTAACTGAACCGAGGGTTTATCAGGATTTAAACACCCAAACCCTCACCGAGTAGTACAAAGGGCACCACAGGACGTGACTAAAACTAACTATACAGTGTGAATATTTATGACTGGCTCCCAGATTGCGGGGGCGAGAGAAAACAACCACCCACCAACCCACCCCCGTTTCTCTCCTGAGGGGACGGAGGGCACAGGGCCCGGCGGCCACACGGCCAGGGCTGAGGCCTTGGGGCCGGCGGCCGCCGGGACAGGCCTTCGTGGGCCCTGGCCCTCTGAAGGTCACCAGCGGCAGCGGGAAGCCCCGAGCCGGGACAGGAAGCGGCTTGTCCCCCCTCCCCGGCCTGTTTGTCACAAGGCAAACACACCCGGGATCTTGCCCCCATGACTAAGAGTTTCTCCTCGACGGCGGGGGCTGCCATCCCTCAGCTCCCTCACAACGACGCCCCCTCCTCCCCTCCAGGGCGGGCGGGTCGGTTTCACAGCCCCTTTATGGGGACCGACAGTACCTCAGGATACCCCTCCCCGAGCCACCGCTCCCCCTCCCCGGCTCTTACGGAAGAGGCTATATTTGGGCCGGGACAGGGAGCGGCGACTCGCCCTACCCCATCCAGTTTCGCCCAGGTGCGGTGAGGGGGGTGGGGGGGGGGCGGTGGCGGTTTAACAGCGCCCGGCTGGCCTGGGAGGAGGAGCCGTCGCCTCCTCCGCGTCTCAGGTGTAACCGGAGCCCGGAGGGCGCGGCGCAGCCACCACCACCTGCGGAACCTGTTGGGCGGCTCACATCGGTTCGGCCGCCGCACAGGCACCGCTCCCTCTCCTCCTCCTCCGCCCGCGCCCTCGGAGGACTCTTCCCCGGCCCCTCCGCGACCCGTCGCCGGCACCAGCCATGAAGCCGCTCTGCGGGGCTGCGCTCTTGCTGCTGCTCTGCGCTGCTGCATGCGCCCAGCAGAACTGTGAGTGCCCGTACCTCTCTTCCCTCCGCTTCCTCCCCGCACCCCCTTTTCCAACCGGGCTCCTCCACTCCGCCACCCCTTCCTGCCGTCCTTCTCGCCCTCCGCCGGCCGCTGAGCCGACCCTCTGGGCACCCTGCTCCGCCACAAAATGGCGCCCCCTCTCCGCTGGGGCCGATGGCGGGTGGGGAGGGGCAGCCCCGCGGGCGGGAAGGTGAGGAGGGGGAAGCCCAGCGCCCCTTTGTCCCCGGCCGGAGCGGCCCGGGGGGAGCCGGAGCGTGGCGAAGGGTGGGGAGTGGTGGAGTATGGGTGCCCCACGCCTGCCCGGCACCGTCCGGTGAGGGGCGGCTTTGTCTCTCCTCACCGCGGTGCCCCGGGGTGTCTCCCCGGGGGACGGCCGCGCTCACGGCCCCGCTTTCCCTTCCTTCTAGCGTGCATTTGCCAGAAGAACAAGCGTGTGACCAACTGCCGGCAGGTCAACGACGTCTGCTGGTGCGACTCGGTGGGCTCCGGCGTCTCGGTGGACTGCGGCACCCGTGAGTACAGCGCGCCCGGGGGGAGGCTGCGCTGGGCCCGGGGGTGCTCCGTAGTACGGGGCGGTGAGGAAAAGTGCCAGCTAAACTCGAGGAAATATGTGAAAAACGACCATTGAGTTCCCGGCAAATAATGGTAGCGAGGAAGGAAAGCTGCTTCCTGGTTTCCCAAGTTAACTAGTGATGGAAGATTATGGTTCCTCCTGTGTGACTTACGTGGACGTGCATACACTGGTGGAGGCTCCTCCAGCCTCCTTTTATATTCGGTTTCTAATGGCAAGGATTTATCAAAGATTAATTTATAGCTTCCTTGTAAGCACGTATCATGACTTTTCCTACCAGTTCAGAGATGGAAGAGTCTTGTCTCAAGACCTGACTCTTGGTTTGGCCTCAGCCAAGCTGTAGATGATCCTGTCGCTGTAAGAAATGGAAAGTGGCTGGACTTCTTAAGGTGTTTGCCTTGAGAAGCTGACGTACCCCAGTTGTGTTGGCTTTATGCACCACCTACGTGTTACACACCCGTTCCTCCTTGTAATGGCTTCAAATCTGGTTCCTTCTGATGTAAACCTGTGTTTTTACAGACTTTAAGAGCTCTGTTTTGAATCTGCATGGTTGGATGCTGCATAACATGACTTTCTGGTTATTTTTAGTGACTTCAAAATGCCTGTTGATGAAAGCGGAAATGAGAGGCTCAAAATCAGGTCGTCGCGAGAAACCGAAAGATGCATTTGAAGATACTGATGGCCTTTATGATCCTGAGTGTGAAAATACTGGTGTTTTCAAGGCAAAGCAGTGCAATGGAACCACCTGTTGGTGTGTGAATACAGCTGGTGTTAGAAGAACTGACAAACATGATGCAGACTGGAAGTGCAATCAATTAGTCAGAACAATGTAAGTCTTTCAACAGGGTGTGCTGTGACACTAAAACATTCCTGTATTGGGCTCTGTGATTCTGAGGGCTTATCTGTATGAAGGATGTGCTGGGATTGAATGAAGACAGAGCAATAAACACTTGATTACTGCTTCTTTTTTTTTTTTTTAATTCAGAAATGAGTTATTGAAGGGTTTTGGAGGGGGATTTCTTTTTTTTTTTCTCTTGCTGCTCCCTCTTTGTCTTGCTGTTCTGCTTTTTTTCCTGAGGTTAGACTTTTAGTATGTGTTGTTATATGCACATGCTCTGAGAGTATTCATTGTACTTGCTTATTACTTCAGGGAGATCATCATTGAAATGAAACATGCAGAGAGAAACACTCCGCTGCACTCTGAATCTTTACAGAGGTAAGTGATGATAACAAGATGGTATGGCAATGCCTGTGTGCACAACTAGATACTTAGTGTATTTCTGAACAATTGTTTAAAAGCCCTGTCAGACCTCTGAACTAATCTGTAAGACATCTTAGAAGTGACCTACAGATCCTTCATAGAACGCTTTACTACTTATTGGAAATAAATTAACTGCTAATGAGACTCACTTCTTTTTAAAATTGATTTTTTTTTTTTTTTATCAAGTCAATATACTGAAGTAATTTAAAAAGTCAGACTGCCCCAAAAGTAAACTGACAAAGTTGGTGGAGGGACTGCTAGAGGCAGCAGGAGAAAATACAGTTTAGCTATTGTTTTGGCTAACACAAAATCCTACTTCTCTCTGTTAGAGGTCGTATAGCAAGAAAAACGTGCTTGTAGCTATTAGATTCCTCCCACTGGAACAAAAGCTGCTATTCTCTAGCTTCTCTTCTGAACTCTCAAAGCTGTTCAGACTCTTCTCTCTACCACTGCAGTAATGTATGTGTTTATTTTTCAGTAAGTGCATCTTCACTGTTGGGAATTTGAACAGAGCTCTAGTATAATTCAATAATGAGTGCAGTGGGTTTGGTTGGGATGGAGTTAATTTACTTGGTAGCAGTTGGTCTGGTGCTGTGTTTTAGACTGGTGACCAAAACAGTGTTGATAAGTCATCAGCGTTTTCGCTGTTGCTGAATGGCGCTTAGGTAGTGTTAAGGCCTTCTCAGGCTCCCACTCTCCCATCCCACTGAGCAGGTTGGGGGTGGGCAAGAGGTTGGGAAAGGGGGGGGACACAGCTGAGACCACTGACCCGAATTGACTAGAGAGACATTCCTTATTGTATAATGTCATGAACAGAATCTGGGGGCAAGTCTCTCCCAAGTAGCCATTGCTTAGAGATTGGCTGGGCACTGATCTGCTAGTGGTGAGTGCTTCTGTGTCACTTGAGGTTTTCTGTTTCCCCCACTCAACCCTTTCCCTTACCAGACTGTCTTTACTTTGACCCATGAGGGTTTTTTTTCCTTGCTTTTGACCTTTGCTTCTGTTCCAAATCCTGCTGGGGGAAGTGAGTGAGAGACCAGGTGTGAGGGTTTAGTTGCCAGATGGGGTCAGCCTACCACAGAGACTGCAGGAAAAAACCCCAATTAATTACACTAGTCTCCCTGCTTCTGAAAATAGATGTGTAAAATAGTACTGTTTTTAACAGTTATGGCTTTAATATCCTTACAGATTCCTCAAGGAATTGATTACCAGTCGCTACCTGCTGGATGGACGCTATATAACTAGTGTTCTGGTAAGAGGCGCTTAACTTTTACTGAAGTATCAGATTTTTATTTTGTTGTGAATAACTTTGAAAACTCTTGTTTGATAAATGCAGTACAGCCTGAGTCTTATTTGAAGATCTCAAAATAGTGACACTTACTGAGCAGGTAGCAAATAGCTGTATCTGAACTGAAATACTGAGAAATTACATATTGCTCTCCTCAGTCTGTAGATTAATCTTATTTTGCTTCACTAAAAGAGTGGAATTTGAATCATACTGTAAACAGTTGGCTTGAGAACAAGTACCAGAAACTTGATTCAGGTTGTGAGTTCACAAGTTGGATCATAATATTTTACTGTGTTATTTGATAGTTGGACCTAAATCAGCCACTTCTTAATACCATACTATATTTTTTTGCAGTATGAAGAACCTTACGTTACTATTTACTTGAAACAAAACTCCTCCGAAAAATCTCCCAGAGATGTGGATATAGCTGATGTGGCCTACTACTTTGAAAAAGATGTAAGTGTGTTTCAGGTGAAGTCTGCCAAAGAGTAGATGTGTATTTTGCATTGCACTCAGTAGTGTTACTAAAGCTAAAGCAAGATGAACTAATTGCAGTGCCTAGATGAATGCTTACTGCAATGTGAACTAGCAAATCTCTTTTTTTTCCGATGTATTCTTAGGTCAAAGGTGACTCCATCTTTCATGACAACATACTGAACATGAGCATTGATAATGAGAGGCTGCATTTTGAGAAGACGGTGGTCTACTACGTTGATGAAATAGCGCCGGAGTTTTCCATGAAGTCTCTGACTCCTGGTGTCATTGCTGTCATTGTAGTAGTAATAATAGCGATAGTCGCTGGAATTGTTGTTCTGGTAAGTGGTAACAGTGTAATTTGGGAAATAACATATCAGGGTAATTCGACTCCGATAGAAACATCTTCCTCTGTAAACTGGAATCTTTTTTGAGACTTGAGAGGTGGGAAGGAAGCAATGGACATACCATCACTGTTTCAGGTCAGGACTGAAGGGTGTTGTGTGGAAAATGAAAGTACTAGGAAAAACTTATTGAGGAAGAAAGTACCTCCTGGTTTAAAGTAGTAAAGAGTGACTGATGGCCTCTTGTGTATCTTGCTCTGGAAGGATGGGGAAGGGACAGTTTCAAGGTCGGAGTTTTAAAGTCACAACCAGATAAAGTTTTCTGTAAGTAGACTTAACTAAAACTTCACAATTATTCTGTCCTTCTCTTGCAGGTCATGACAAGGAGGAGGAAAGGGAAGTACGTGAAAGCAGAGGTAATTAATTTCTGTTTATGTGTTTATTATTCTGGCCAACCTCTTCCCCGCACCATAACAGAGTCCAGAACCTCCTAAGTTTGTTGTATCTTAAAAGTTTGTTTTGGGTTCAAGGAAACTGAAAATATTCAAATTCTGTTAACTAGTTTGCACCTCTATAGTTCACCCTGTCTGTTCTGGCGCAGTTTCAAAGGCAACTCATTATCTGCTGCATTTCCCAGGGGTGGGGGGTGGTGCTGACAGCAACTACTATTTTTACATGTCTATAGCAAGGGCTACACAATCCACAGGAAATACTGATAGTCTTGTTCTGTCCTGAACTGTTGAGAAGTAGCACAAATGTTGATCTCACTCTGCCTTCTCCCCTCCAGGTAAAGGAAATGAATGAAATGCATAGAGGGCTGAACGCGTAATTAAATTGCCTGACAACAGAGTAAGATTCCAACAAGAAGACAACGGAAACATTGGAGGCATGGATCTTAACTCTTCAAAGATTCCTCCTGAAATCGAGGCAATTGTGCTCACTTAATGATTTGTTAAAACTCTATAACAGCCAAGACTGGTAACTGTGCTACTGTTTTTACCATTTGTTGAGAGTTAAATCTTAAACGCCCCATCTTACTTAAGTCAAACTTAACTACTGCTCCCTGATTTCATGTTTATTACGGTGATTAAATGAGTTGTCAACTGCTGTTACTAGGGTTTTGGAGCATACATGCTTAAATGGTTATTTTACCCTTGTGGGAGTTTTATTGAAGATAAAATGGCCTTTTTTGTAGCCATGTTGTGAGGAGACTGGCTCCTGTATAACTGAACATGATGTTTTTATGGCTGTTTGTACATATTTCAAGTTGCTGTAACTTTTTTATGACTTGAATTAATAAAACTTTGAAACAGGCTTCTAGTTCTTCTATGTTGAAATGATGACAATCTGGTGAATTATCGTGCTTATGAATTCTGCAGTGTAGTATTTCCTTAAAGCAAGCAACCTCAGCATAAGTGAAAATCTTCTAGAGCTCCCATTACCGAAGTTTATTAGCCATCTAATATCTCAAAAACATGATTTTTTTTTTTCTTAAAGCTGTGAAAACCATTATTTGTCCTATTTTCCACTCTTACTGTGCAACAGGAGTCAAATGATAAAATATGGATTGTTTGTATAAAAAAATAAATATGCTGTGAATGTAGCAATTTCAGGAATGCATAGACTGCTCTTTCAATGCCTATGTATTTATAGTAAAACAGGCCTCTAATCAGAAGATCTGTGGTGTAGGGTTGGGGGTGGGTAGCCTTGGCATCTGATAGTGGAGCTGGGAAAGAACTGTTACCCCGTTCCTGTGATTTGCATAGCTATCCATTGCGAAGATGTTGCACAGCTAAAATCTGTTTCTGTTGTTATTACTGTTTGCTGTCACAGAAGCTGACCAAACTTAGGCCAGGTTATCTACCTCCCAGAGCTTTGGATAAAAGCTTGCTTTGGCAGTCAGTAGTCTAATGTATGTTGGCTAGCAAGTTAATATGTATAGTCATATATAAATCAGCATATCTGATTTATAAAGGAAATGCTGTAACTCCTGTTGCCAAAGAAATAATTATATACGAGATAAGGAACTGAATGACAAATCATATTATTAATGTGTTGGGTTTTTTTTGTTTTGTTTTGAGCCGCTTCCCTAAAACAGGAAAAGTAGGATAAATACCCCGTTCATAAAACTAAATGTGAAACATACTCCATTAGAGAGCTTGTGTGTGTCTGCTAAATATGACAGGGAAGTTGCTGAACAGTGTGGAACATACGTCTCATCTTACAGCTCACCAGTACGACCTGCCTTTGGACAAGGTGGCAGTGGACAACCATGTGTTCCTGCGCCCACAGTATGTTTTGGGAAGCGGAGACATGCATGTTGGTTTGCTCTTGTCAAGTCGGTGCTCCTGCTAAGCACAAAAATTTCAAAGTAGGGAACTTCCCTGGAGTGCTTTGCAGCCTTCTCAGGTGGCTTTTTCAGTGACAGCTGCTGTAGGGCAGTCTCTGGCTCTGCCAATAGATGCCACTCCCTTTCTCCCCAGGTATGCAGGTGATCTGCTGAGGTATGATGAATTTCCTACAATTCTGTAAGCTGTTAAACAAACAAGGCCTAGTTTACAGTAAGCTTGTCTTTTATCAGGTCATGTGTATTATTGTCTTCCCCAGTTCTTTGCTCTCCATATCCTATACTTTCTTAAATGTCTGCAATATGGTATCCTTATCATTCCTTTCTTAAATGTCTACAATATGGTATCCTTACCATTCCTTTCTTTTACCCAAGATTGTAATACTATTGTTTCCTCTCCTTTTCCTGCTGTCCCTACCCCCAATTTCATACCTTATTTTTGGCCTATGGGATAGAAAGAGATGTTGTGTGCTAGGGCTGGGCTAGGAGCTACACATGTGCTGACTTGACTGGCTGGTATGTACCTGCTGGGTGGCCTGGACTTTGTCCCAATTGCTTTGTTTGAACATCGTTTTCTCCCTACTTTTCCCACAGTAGAGGAAGGCGTTTAGATTCTTTCCATTTTTTTTTTTACCTAACGAAGCTTTTCACATTACATACGTGCACAAACTTAGTATCTCTATGGTCTTGTTCCTTGTCAAATTTGACTGAAGCTAGCCAAGGGGTTAGAAAACCACAAAGTTTACAGAAACTAATTAAAAAATAGAAGAGATTGTACTATATCTGTTTCTAAACTCATTTACTACAGTACAAACACAATGCTGCTCAGCTCCCAAAATGATGGTCAGTAATAGGGTTTTCCCTAGTTTCCTTTTCTAAATAGTTTTATTGACCTTTATATTGGCTTTTTTTTTTGTTGTTTACTAGACACTGCATTTGTGCAACAATCCAGCTGCATAAAAGTGTGTATTTATAGGGAAATGGAAAAGCTTGAGGGGAGAAAAGAGTTGAGAAACCAGTGTATCAGCATCCTGCAGCTAAATTGTGTTTTTACAGGGGTTTTTTTTATAGCTAGAGGAGACTAATGTGCTGAAAATAAAAAAAATGCATGTGATTTTTCATATGTAGAGCAGTTTTGAACTGCTGGTAAAAATTGCTACTGAAAAATAATAGCAAATACTAAGTGCTCTCTATTTTAATATTTTGAAAGTATTCAGCAAAGTTAAAAAGTTTCCTGTAAAAGAAGCAAACCAATATACCTTAATAAGAGTATTAGTCACTGCATCAGATTTTGATGAGGTAAATATTTTGATGCTTTCATTTGCCTAATTCATTAACTTCGGTGAAGCAGCATGATTTTTAAATCTAAAGTTCCACACAAAATTGTGATACTGTGTTCCCTCTCTTTTAATGTAATACCAATTATGATAAAGGATACGAAGGGCCAACTGAAGATTTATTAAATAATTTGAGACTGAATAAATGAGATTTTTTTGTTACAGAGAGGGGATGGACACAAAATGTACAAGAAATTATAGTAATATTTGTCTTAGTGCCTATGAACAACATGGGAAAATAGTGTTTGTATAGGCAAGTGCAAATCTATTACTTCCTTATGAATGATTACACTAGCACATATATATTAGTTATTATTACTGCTGAGCAAAATTAAATAAATATTTATGCAAAGACAATGAGAGACTTTTTAAGAAGAGGGTATGCAAATAACATGTGTGAGAAAGCATGACCAATAAAGCCTATAAAACTTTCCTCCAAAGATCTAAGTAATCCCTAAGCACGGTTTCCACAACTACAAAATGAAAGGTCAGCGTTGTGTATGTAGGGTCTGTTGACAGTAGCACACTCATTACCCTCCCGAACAATCATAAGTTTGGTAAGAGAAAGAACATTGTTTGTGAACAACAACGTGTTTATTTATATCCTTACCTGCTGGACTTTGGTTGCCGTAACATACATTGACTTGGGATTACAGAGTGCTTGAAATAGCCTGAAAAATACTCTAGGAAACTAAAAACGCTTGCAGCTCTGCTACTGTAACTTTACCTCTGCCAGTTGCTGAATTCTAGCAGCTCCCAGGAGAGGTTGCAGTCCCCACATGTTGTGGATAGTTGGGCCCATCCACACAGAGTTTTATGAACTTTGCTAATATCTTTGTCCTCCTTAACGGTGACATGCAACGGCAGCCGTACGCAAGGGAAAGGGTGGCAGAGAAAAAGGAGGTGGTGTGTAATGTTAAAGGCAACACTTACCAGGTCGTAGCATGTAAAAACTTCATACATGTAAGAAGTGGGTTTTTTCTTTACTACCCTCTAAATGCACTGCAGAATCCTTGTGTGTTCAGGTATCTGCAAAGTAGAAGCATGGCTGTGCCAAATTGATCTGAGTGAAAAAAGTGCATACACAAAAGTTAAAAGGTCATTTACAAGGCAATAGTCACATTTTCTGTTTAAACTTATATTAACTAAACTTACATTAACTAAATATTCTTATCTTGTTAATATTATCCTAAGTCTCTGCTGCATTATACATACAAACACCCCAGTCTAACATAAAATTTTGTGGCAACATCCCCACCAACTCAAAAGCATTAGAGCTGTCACTGATCACACTCCAATATTAATTAACCTTTGGTGGAAAATTATTTATTTTTTCTTTATTTTTCTTCTTGTGCAAGAGATATCACAAAGTGAATGGCTGTGGTCACCACACTAAGAGCATTAGCAGCTGGTTTAGGTGGTGGCTTTCTGCAATTGTGAGCCTGCAGCACAGCAGAGCTGCCTTGAGCAAACTGCTGGATGACAAGGTGGAACCAGCCAAAGGAGAGAGAAGCAAGGACTGCAACACACAGCAATTACAGCATTACCACCTCTTGTGAAAGGTGGTAATGAGGTCCCTGGAGCCCACCTCCTCTCCAACTGTTTGTACAGGACACATTTTCCTTCTCGTCCTACTTCTGCCTTATCCATAGTCATCAGTACATACAAAGACAAGCACTCTCAGCTATTAATAAAGTATATTTTGGGCTGACCTGGTATTATCACCTCTTGGCAAGGCTGCCTCACATTATGAATTATGTATTTGCTAAATGACAATTATTTAGGCTGAATTTTCCTACATGCGTACTGCCGCAAGCAAACACTTTTGGTGGAGGGAAATATTAGACCAGAGAGTTTAACCACTTCTGAAAATAAGGTTAGGAAAAGTACACTTTTTCATACTGAAAATAAGTCCAACTGCCCTGCCAGAGCAACGTCATTTTGCAATTGTTATGGAGATAAGAGGAAGATTTTGGGCAACTTGAAAGCTGCCAAAGCTCTAGTGACCTTATGCTTTGTTTCTTCCTTCCTAAGTCAAATGAAGGCAGATCTCACCTTCTTTTCTCAAAAGAACCACCCATGGTCCTTCACTGAGTGCATTTACAAAAGGGCTTTGAAGGCCTTTTCTGGAAAAGCTGTTTTACCTCAGGGGTACAGGACTGGGCTTTGGCTGAGGAAGGCTGAGGTGGGGACAGGCAGCCCACGGTGACACTGGGCGGGAACAGGTCAGAGGTGGGGGCACCAAAGCATTCCCTGTGGAGGGACAGCCAGGACGTGACAACACCTTCAGACTGCCGCATCAGGGTGGCCCCAGTGGGTAAAAGGACAGTTTAGTGTGAAAACCTGTAGTAGTCCTTATGTGGGCCTCTGAGGGCCTTTCGGAAAGCACCTGTTAACACCAAGAAATTATTAAAGATGAACACAACGATTCACCAAGTGGAAAGAAGCAAGAAGCCAGGTGAGAAATCTGGGGAAAGGTGCTCCAAAAGCGTGCCATAGCTGGGACCAGGGGTGGGCCGGGAAGAAGGAGGAAGGGTGAGAGATAAGATGGAAGATGCTGAGGTAACATAGGGCAGAAGGAGAGAGAAAGCAATGGGAGGCAGATGAGGGGATGTTCTGAAGCAGCAAGATGGGCAAACCAGAAGAAGCAATAAACATTTGCACAAGAAATGCTAAAGCATTTCTTCAATTCTAAGATGTGTTTTGACTACAGGTAATAAGATGCAGGCAGTTGAACTGGGGTACAAGAATAATGATTTGGAAGTGACTGGAAAAAAAAAAAGTGGACCAAGGCAAAAGAATTTCCAAAAATACTTGGTTTAACTGTGGTTTTCTCATTATTCTTAGTAATTACTAAATGAAAGATTGTGAGAATATACCCATACTGTTTCTATTCCTTTCTGTCTTTACATCAGAAAGAAAAACAAACAAACAAAAAAATGCTCAGGACAGGGCAAGAAAAAGATGATGAAAAATAAAAAAAATAATTAAGCACTCTGGGCACAGGAACCACCTTGTAGCCAGGGCTCAGGATCCCTCCAAGCACTGTCCGTCCCTCAGCTGTGTGTGTAAATTGTGTGTGCGTGTCAGGGCTTCCTTTTTTGGCCATTTGCCATGTTGCTCCTTGCAATGCGTGGGAGGAGTGACCCTCTCCCCCCCATAAGGAGGGTGAGAGTCTCCTTGCCCGAGGGGGCACATGGGTTTCTGGACACCATTTGCCCTGTAAGCAGAGGAGGGCCCATTACCTCCCAGTCTTCTGCCTCCTGGAAGACCAAGCAAGACAACAGCCCTGTATGCAGGCTGTGTTACAGCATTTGCCATCTGGCAGCCTCTGAAGCTCCTCGGCACAATGTGGGCCTCCACACTGCGGGTCTGCAGGACGCTCTCCTCTCCTCTTCAGGGAGCAAGCAGAGCTGATGTACCTTAGAAATGCGACCACCTCAGCACGGCTGCCTGGGGCTCCCTCCCTCTTCTGGGAAGACCTTCGATGACTGCGCGGCCTGCGCAAATGAGGCCCACGCGCCGCGGCTTTGACATGAGGTTGTACACGAAGACAGACACAACTTTTGTCATCGCATGAGTCTCAGGGCTGAAGTTAGGGCAGCACGGGGTGCCGGCACAGCGCCCTACCTCACCGGTGACCACCGAGCGGCAGCAGCTCGCCCCACCGGGCCCCTGGCGGCGGCCTCTCACGGCCCCGGCGTTGCCATAGCAGCGTAGGGCGCGCGGGAAGGCCCGCTCCTCCCCGCGCCCGCAAGGCGGGCGGCCGGGCCGCCGCGCAGGGGGCGGGGCGAGCGTGACGCGCTGCGCAGGCCCAGCCGCCATTGGGTGCCGCCGCCGGCGCGCGTGCGCCGCGTTGTGCGCGCGGCGGGCCGATGGCGGGAGGCAGCGGCAGCAGCATGGCGGCGGAGCCGCCGCGGGAGGCGGTGTGGCCGGAGGGCGCGGGAGCCGAGGCGGGCTTCGTGCGCGCCGTGCTCTCCCTGCCCGAGAAGCCCGACACCACCGTGCGCTTCTTCGAGCGCGGCGATTACTACACGGCGCACGGCGCGGACGCGCGGCTGGCCGCCCGCGAGCTCTTCCGCACCCGCGCCGTCATCCGCCAGCTGGCGGGGGCACCGGGTGGGTGCGGGCCCGGCCGCCTGAGGGGAGGGGGACAGCGGGGCCCGGGCGGGCGGCGGGAGGGGCTCGCGTCCCCTGGGCCTTGCTGCGGAGGGGCGGGCGGGCAGCGGGGGAGGAGGGGGCGGGAGGGCCGCCCGCGGCGGGGCGGCGGTGGGTGCCTCTGGCAGCAGCCGCCCCCGGTCGCCGGTGCAGCCGCGGCGTCTTCTCAAGGGCGAGACCTGCGGGGCTTGGGTCGGGTGGGGTTGAGCTGCGCGTTGTCGCGTTTGGTGGCCGCGTCGGGCGCGAGTTCTCCCAGGCGTCGGTTTTCAAAGACGGGCACCTTGCGAGGGCGTGAGGCGCCGCCGTCTGCCTCCCGCTGCCGCTCGCCGCGCAGGTGCTGGCGGGCCGCGGGCTGCTGAAGGCCGCAGCGCCCGGGGCGTTGCGGGGAGCGAAGGCTGCCGCCCTCGGTGTTGGCGGACGGCGGCGGGGGGGGATATTTAAGAGGTCTCTGCATTTTAACGTGCGCTCTGATTCATTGCCGCTTGGGAGCGAGCGTAACTGACCGCAGATCTTACCCCCTCCCCCTTCAGCCTCCCGCAGCTCTGAAATGATTGATAATTAGCAGCCGTTCGGAGCGGGATGCGTGCCACAGGTGTAGCTGTGCAACCCCAGGAAGAAAAAAAGCATGCAGCAGACAGCGTGGTTCCGAGCACATACTTCTCCTCACTCTACAAGGCTGTCAGGTGTGGGTAGTTAGTGGAACGCAGCAGGTTGCGTAGGCTAACAGCATGTTAATTACATTTTTCCAGAGCACTGGTAGACTCGTGACATTTTTCTGTGATAGCTGAGAACTGGGCTCACGAAGCTGTGTAGCGCAGGTAAACCATGGTAACTTCACATGTGCAAATTATCCATTATTAGGCGCTTGACTAATGATGGCCTGCAGAAGGGAATAACATAGTTAATTATGTATCGCATAAGATTTTCTCTTCCATCCACCCCCCGTTGCTTTTTATTTGTCTTGTGGTGTAAGACGGTGGAGCTTGCAGGCTTTGGATGTAACAGCATCAAGATAAATTATCCTGTGAGAACAGGCAAACCTTACTATTATCCTTCATTCTGAGGAATACAATATTGCAAAGTTACTGGCTCATACTTGGTGAAATAAACCTGTTCATTATGAATGAAATTTTTGTGTGTGTTTTAATGCAGTGGCATTAAAAAGAGAACGACGTTCTCATATACTTTTCACTTTCTATTGCAAGTGATGGCCTGATATGTAAAAAAAAAACAAACAAAACCCACAAAAAAACCCCCAACCCTTCCCCCAAACCACAAAAAACACCACAAAGAAACCCTACTTGTGGGGAAGTTGTAGAGCTCGATAGTTTCAAACATAGAATTTGATATGTCTTCCAGGCTAGAAACACATGCATCCCTATTATTTTTCTATTTCATGTAAAAGGGATCATTTCACAGATGTAAGCCTGTGACTCTCAGCTCTGATTTTAAAACACTGCGAACTATAGTCTTATTTAGCATATCCAGTTAAAAGCATAAAACTACATTTTGTGCTTTCGGGATGCTTTCAAATCACACATCAGATTCAGGCGCCTTCCACCCTGTTCTGTTAGAGGGTTCTGTGTTGTGGAAAAAAGACCTAGTTATGTGGAATTAGTTTCTTGCCTACTTCCAAGAAAGTCTTACTAGAGATCTGAGGAAAGAAGGTGAAAAAGTCCTACCTAGAATAAATCCATAAATTCTTACGGGTGTGGAAATGTGCTGTTTAACAACTTTCATGTAAAGGGAGGAAGGGCCTCAAATGTGATGAAGGCTGAAAGGAGGGGTGTGATAATCCCTATCTATTGCTTGTGCTTACTTTACATGTCATTTAGCTCTTGTGTATCTGACACCAGTCTTAGTTAATGCCACTTGGCAGAAAACTTAACATACCCACCCAAAATCCCAGTTTCTTTAGTGGTGGAATTATCTAACTCTGTGGGTAGGCTGGTGCCAGAGGTGACACAGGAGGTGGGGAGGCAGAAGGTACCGTTCTTCTTGGAAGCTGCATGGAATCAAATTTGTTCAACTCGTATCATCTGCCTGCACCCTTACAGGAACAGAAGGAAGAAGCTTGTCAATTAGGCACTTTTCTAAGTTGGATTTTAATGTAAATTTTAAAACTTTTTTGAGAATATGTTGTTTTTACAGTATATATTGTGATAAAAGGGCAATGTCTTGGCATGTGTGTCTCGCCATCTTCGGAGTGCGAATAGGGTGGCAGTCTGTTCTGTCAGCACAAGTGGCTTATCTAGGAAAGGAGAGATGTTACCCAGAAAGAAAACCTGTAGCAGGCTTCCACCACTCATGAGATGAAAATGCGTGAAATGCTAAGTAGAAAACAAAATCAAGAACATTGTAAGGAGAGGAGAAGGGTGAGAGGAACAGATCTTTTCGTATATATATCTATGTATAGATTTAGTGAAATTTGGGAATGAACATTGTTTTTATTTGGATTTGGAGTATGCTTTCTTCGTTCTTAATATTAACCAGTTGAATGTTGTGGGTTTGTGTTGTTTCATGGATTTTACATGTTTGATTCATTGATATTAGAATAGTGTCCTACCTGAAGGCTGTTCTTGGGAATTTTGATTACAGAAAATAAACTTTATGAACAAATTCAGGTATCTCATAATTTTCTTTTTTCCTTTTTTTTTTGTAGGAACTCAGAAGCTTGAGAGTGTTGTGCTTAGTAAAATGAATTTTGAATCTTTTGTGAGAGATCTGCTTCTGGTTCGTCATTACAGAGTTGAAGTTTACAAGAACAAAGCAGGGAGTAAATCTGTCAAAGAAAATGACTGGTATTTAGCATACAAGGTACAATTTTGCAACCTTTCTTTGTAATTATGAGATGAAAGAAAAAAAACCAAACTGTAACTCTTTCCTGAGCCCCTCAGCTTGGAGTTTTGGGATTTTCAGGGACTGACATTGGTGGTGTGATGGTAAATCGTGCGATCTGTTATATATCCCTGTATTTTCTACTGCTCTAAGGCTGGAAGAGCTTGTTCTGTACCTTTGCCATAGGTTGGGAAATAAGGGAAACCTGAAGTATAGTTCACCTTGTGCAGATGATATGTAGAATTTTAATGGTTAAAAAAAATAGAACAGTTGTATGTTTTGTATTGATGGGCTGTTCAGTACTTAGTTTTATCAGTTGTCCTTTTTCAAGAAAAAGAAGTATGTGTCTATATACACACTTTTAAAAAGTATATTTCTTTTCTATATAGGGTTCTCCAGGAAATCTGGCCCAGTTTGAGGAGGTTCTCTTTGCCAACAATGATATGTCAACGGCCATCGGGGTTGTGGGGGTTAAGCTGTCTACTGCTGATGGACAAAGAGTGGTAGGAGTGGGGTATGTCGACACTACCCTGAGAAAATTGAGTGTCTGTGAGTTTCCAGATAACGATCAGTTCTCAAACCTTGAAGCTCTGCTGGTTCAACTGGGACCGAAGGAGTGTGTGCTACCCGGAGGAGAGACTGCAGGGGAGATGGGAAAAATGCGACAAGTAAGGGAACTGTTGTGGCTGACAGTTAGACAAAACTTTCTCTAAAATTCTAGCTTATTAGCTAGGCTCTGTGATTTATGGAAAAATGAAGGAGCAGTATGTTAACTTGAAGAATGTATTATTTGTTTGTTGACTCGTTTGCATTTTAATCAGCGAAAGTTGTTCTAAGGGTGAAATCTTGTCTGTCATTCTTCTCTCTGCAACTTAGCAGTAAATAAATATCTCTTCAGGGTTTGCTTCAATGTGATGAATATCTGTCCCCTGAATATTGAAAGTAATTGAAAGCTATGTGTGTGTTTATGGACGACAGGTCATTCAGAGGGGAGGAATCCTGATTACAGACAGAAAGAAGGCGGATTTCACAACAAAAGATATTGTTCAGGATCTCAATCGCCTGTTAAAATCAAAAAAAGAAGAACAAATGAATAGCGCGGCGTTGCCAGAGATGGAAAAGCAGGTGAGCACAGAGTGTTTAGAGTGCTCTTGTTTTTTAAGCAGCAGAGTGGTGTGTGCATCTGTTGCGAAATGATCCTCTCTGTCCACACTGGTCCTGTTTGATGCTGGATTCCCCTGCTTCCGGGAAAGTATGTTGTACCAACCTATGGTATATTGAGCTACACCTTGTTGAAGTGTTTAACAGTTCTGCTTAGCTTGAGTCTGTGTCAGAGTTGGATTCCAGGGGCCCTGGAAAAAAAATGAGAAAACCCTTCACTTATCTCTTTAAAGTAGTAAATTCTGGTAAGCAAAATAGACTGCACAAGAGGTTATTCCTATTCATAATCTATCTAGCCTTAGGACTGAAATAAAATACTTCATTATTTTGCATGACAGGAAAATTGGTATTTGAAAACAAAGTAATGTTTATGATAATATGGTGTTTTATATCATCTTATGGTTCCAACGTATTGTTCAGTACTTGCATGTGGACTCAACATGTTTGTTCTTAGTTGCAAACAAGAGGTTATTTGCTTGAGATAAACATGTTTTAATTTGTTTTAAAACGTGCTCCACCGCTGACGCTTACTGCAGGTGTAAGGTACAGAGTTATTCTCCCTTCATGTGTCATTCCACAACAAGTTAAAATTGTTTGAAGTGTGTTGCAGCTAAACAAGTCGGTCATGCTGCTGCCTCTCCTTTGTGCTGGCACTAGCGTTTGTAACACCGAGCAGCGAGTCAGATCAGATCCTTGTTCTGGCTGAAAACTAACCCTGAAACCATGTCCTGAGATGATCCATGATATCTCGTTTATCTGCAATAACTTGTTTGTGTTCCTGAGCCAGAAAAATCCTGATAACAGCTTTGGAAAGCTGGTGAGGCATGCACTTCACGTTTTGTTTATCAGATTATGCAAATGTCTAGTTCGTTGTTCTTGCACCTACCTAGAAAGACTCTGCAGTGCCATAGGATGTCCCTATGAAAATGAAGTCTTGTCAAACAGGATGTGTCTCTTGTGGCTTTGCTGGAATTGACGTGACTTAAAGACTTCCCAGTTGTAACTTTCTAGGGGCGTTTATCAAATACTCCCCAATTCAAGAGTGTTTCTAACTAGAATGTTTCTGTTTGTTCTTTTTGTTTGTTTGTTTTTTAAAAACCAAAAACTTCAGGTTGCTGTTTCCTCGTTGTCGGCCATTATCAAGTTTTTAGAGTTGCTGTCAGATGAGTCTAACTTTGGACAATTTGAACTGACTACTTTTGATCTTAGTCAATATATGGTTCTCGATAACGCAGCTGTCCAGGCCCTCAACCTTTTCCAGGTAATAAATGCACACTTGAATTGATAAAAGTGTTTTGCAATATACATACTTAGTTGCTTGATAAGTAGCTCGATTGCCCGGCCACAGTTCTCCAGATCCTCATTGATGGCAACTTTTACATTTTAGCTTTGCTTTCAGCCACTCCTGTACAGTATGTGTTTTAAACACTGTTGCCACCTTTTTTGTTTTTTGTTAGCTTGCTTTGAATGTAAAAGGGAAGATAATCAAGGAGGTAGATGGGGCCACAAACAAGTGTCTATGTGGAATGCAGATGTGGGAAGAGCTTAGAAGTATGTCATGGCTGTAGCTGCTGAGGAGTCTGGCTTTACCTTTCCTTGGTTTTAGTCCGAGAAGTTCCCGTCTCCACTGGCAGGAGCAGGCTTGGGGTGTGGGAGGGGAGAAGAGTTCTGTTGTTTTGTGGTGTGATAGAGAAACTCCAAAGCACAGTTGCTTTACACACAGTTTCTGCAAATGCAAGCAGGCTCCCAGTCTCCTCCACACCTCCTACCACGTCTGGTTTTCTTGCTTTGCCCCTTTCTTTCTACAGTTGTAGGAAAATGTGGACTCAAAGTACTGTGTTGTATCAGCTTTTTTTCTTTTTTTTTTTTTTTTTGTTAGTAAACCCTGCTTAGTGATCTTTGCTTGGAGCTTTGCACTGGAGTTTCAGGTTTATAGGAAGAAATCACAAATATGGTCCCCTATTTACCTTGGATTTCTAGAGCAAGAAAGAACATATATTCTGCTTCTGAACTGGTGAACTCTGGAGAGAGATGTTCTCATTTTTTTTTTTTTTTCTTTATTTCCTGGTTCTGTGCCACTGTCTAGGAAATGAAGCAAAAATTGTATCTCTTCTCAAGCTTTATGGAGGTGTTCTAGGAAGTTCAACACTGCCTTAGCTACATCCCTTTATAAGTCCTTGCAGGTGCTAGGCATTTTGAGATAGGAAATATGCTGCCATGTCTGCCTTTAGGGGCTGTTGCGGGCTTTGGAACAAGGAATTTGCCGTGTAGTGGGAAGCTGTGTTGTTGCCTGGGTGGCAGGCTGTCTGTGGGCAGGTTGTTGGGGAGGCACTAAAGCAAAGGCAAAATATTTTGTAATTTGAGTTGCTCTGTGAGGTATGTAAGTAAAGTTCTTACGGTGCCACAGATGCAGTTGATTATATGAAATTGTAATGATCCAATTTGGATGTGCTGCAGTAGGTTATTTGTGTATGATATATGTACTCTGTGACGCTTTCTTGGATTCAGGAGTTTTTAATAATATAATACTGTCCAGAACACTGAAAACAGGCACATCCGGTTTAGAGATTAGATTTTCCAGGAGCTAAATGTGCCAGTCTACCTTCTCACTGTTGTGGTGGTGCTGGTTCTACATCTCAGTTGGTTGGGGGCATCCAAACCTGACCCTAGTTGAGTGGTTGCCTGCTGTTTTAATTGCAGGTGGTTTTGGGTAGAGAGGGTTGAGGTTTTCATTTTGAAGTTAAGAGCTGAAACAAGCTTGTACTGTTTCTTGCTGCTTTTTTTTGATGGACAGGACCCCTATTGTTTTGACCTTACAAAGGGCAAACTAGCAGATATCTAGGCTTATTTCCACTTTTCCTATTCAAATGGCAGACTACCCAGTGATGAGATACATTTCTAACTTTCCTATTCAGTCAGATAGTTTCAAAATGGCCAAACCTGTTCATTGTTCGCCATGTTCCAGGGACCAGATCCTGAGTGCTTTAATGCTGTGATTTTTGCTGTGCAAAATCAAAATTTGCCCTTTTTGATGGGTGCCAAGTTGAATACAGAAGAAACATTGATCTGTTCCTAGGTAGCAAAGTTAAGTGCCGTTTAGAGGGTGTCAGTAAACTTCACTAACATTTTTTTTTTTTTCCTTTCCAGAGTTCTGTGGAAAATGCTAATACTGCACAGTCTCTAGCTGGTTTACTAAATAAATGCAGAACGCCTCAAGGACAAAGACTAGTTAATCAGTGGATCAAACAACCGCTTATGGACAAGAATAGAATTGAAGAAAGGTAACAGTGTTATGTGTTTTATAGACTTACACAAGTTAGTTACTATTTTACAGAAGGCTTGCTCTTTTTAAGCACAAAATACTACAACAAAGAAGTAATGGTGGTGGAGGGTTTTGTGTGCTGTCCTCTAACACATTGTAGTTAGAGCAAAAAGTGTTTTTCCCTGAGATGAAAATTGACAGAATACTGTTAGATTAAATGCTTTATACAATTATGACCTTCTAAAGAGGAGGTATGATATGTTTAGATGGTCAGATGATTTATACTACAGGCTAGTGCCTCACTATTATACTGCAAATGTTCAAGCTGTATAATAATATTTTGATGTCACTTCCAGTTTACCAATTAAAAAAAACAAAACCAAAAACCCCAGTAATTAAGCGGTAGCGACCTCTTTGCATTTCCAGAAAAAAACTACCTTTGGTTGCAGAGTGGCACTCATACCGTATCTTGCTTAGATATTGTGGCCCAAATATGGGTGGTCTTTTTCTTCCTTGCTCTTTCATACTGGTGCCTGTCACCATGCATCTGCCCTACCAGTAGACAGCCATAGCAGTCAATACGAAGCCTTAGAGAATCTGGCAAATCTCTGCTGAGAATGTACGGATAATTTTCAGTCCTTCGGAAAGGAAAGCTGCAAAGGCCATATTCCTGCAGTGTGTGTCTGTGTTTATCTGTTGTGTTCACCATGCAAACAGAAGTTACACATTTTTAAACTCATACTAAATATAGCTATATTCTTATCATCTAAACTCAAACTTCATGCAACTCAAGCGAATGGGAGGTTATCACATTGCAAAATGTATGTTAATGTGTACCTTGACAAAGCAGAAGAGGCCAGAAACCTAAATTTAACTTTGATACCTTCTCTAAGGGTAATATTTCAGATAAGGCATTACAGGTATGTCTGTATATGGTGTTGGGCTTTAGCACAGATCACTACTACCAAAAAAGAATTTTTGGCTTGGTCACATTGATGTTTAAAGAAGTTATGCAAAGAGTAGTTTTCGCTCTAGATTTCTAGAAGCTGAGTTACTCTGCTTCTCTTCGACAAATTTTTCTACTTTTCCTAAAAATTTGCAGAATGGTGCTTAGTAACTTAATCAGAACACACCTAGAAATGTTATTAATGTGACACTGAAATATTTTTACCCAGGTTTGTATCTTACTCTGGTGTGTGTTACAAAAGACTTTATCATTGGTTCTTCTTGATTACGTGCCCAAGATCATCTGCTTCTGTCGGTTTTGGATTCTAAGATCTAAGTCAATTTAAATTTTACAGTTATGCTGGTTTTAAGATTTGGGAAGTTATTACTCCCATTTGTAGTTTTCTTGTGTCACAGTAAACACTGGAAGTGTCAGACTTGTTTGCTTACTACTGTGGACCAGAAGTCCTGCAAGTTTGGAAGAGAGAAGGTATTTTCTTGATAAAGCTGGGATTAAATGATAGGCAGAAAATAACTTGACCTGTTTTGTAGAGTTACGATCATCTTCACATTTTGTGCTGCGATTCTGTGTGGCTAATGTTGACTGCATTTAGAAAAAGCTATATTTAAAGGAGGAGGGGAGGAATTAAATGGAGTTAAGCTCTTAGTGAGGCTTGTAAAGGTTGGTGTATGCAAGTGTTAGGAGGTTGAAAGAGG
Source organism: Numenius arquata (assembly GCF_964106895.1). NCBI lineage: Eukaryota > Metazoa > Chordata > Aves > Charadriiformes > Scolopacidae > Numenius > Numenius arquata. The sequence continues at coordinate 49,565,286 of NC_133577.1, forward strand.
TCCATTGATAACCTCCTGTGTCTTGCCCAGCCACACAATTGTTGGGGTTACAATTTGTTGAAAGTAGTTTCTTTTAGTTGGTACTTACAGACACTGAATTACTATAGTCATACTTTTCAGTTTGTTCTGCAGCAAACTAAGGCTGTCCAAGTGCATCTTGTTTTCAAGTACTGCTTTGATGAATTTAATTCTTTGGCTTTGGGATAAAAGCAATGCATTTTACTCATAAGCAGTTGGTGTGCTGTCATCCCAGTCTTAATGCTTTTCAAAATGTGTAGGACTGTTCTTTTTTTAATCCGAAGGAATAAGCATAATAAGAGAAGCTGTTGGTGGGACCGATGAGATGTATTGACAGGTTCAAATACCTTTTGAAAGATACGCAGTTGCCAAGTTGTTTTCTGTATGCTTTACAGTATATTGTGGCTGTTTTAAGAATTGCAAACTATAATTTAGAATGTATAGGTGGTTTGAGAAGGCAGTGCCTAGACTGCTGTTCCTTTGTGTTTCCTTTGTAGTCAAGGGGAATTACTGATTAACATGGCACGCTTCAGGCTAAGAAATAAAGGATCCCATTTAACACTAACCAGGGCAAACCAGTTGGAGTGATGTTAGATGACAGTGTTTTGAAGTAAGCCAGTTGTTTTGCTTATACAGGAGTTATTTTTACTTAACTTTTATTCCAGTAGTGTAGAATTAGATGACTGTTTATTTAAAAAACTTTAATTTAAAAAGTTAGACTCTTGCAACCTTCTGCTGAGACCTGTAGGTGGTGCAAGTAATCTTTTGGAGCTAAATGGATCAACTTTTCAGTAGTTTGTAACCTGCAAGGTGTTGTTAACGTTTATGAGTAAAAGGAACAGTGTTACATCACTAGTCCATATTAACCATCAGTATAGTAACAACACAGATTAATGTGCATAGTGCACATGCTTCAGATAAAATAATGTTTATCTACTGGAACAGCTCCTAATGAGAACTAAAGAGAACAGGGGTTCCTGATACTTGCCTGTCTTGAAAGACTTAGGGTTCTGCCCACGTCTCGCTGGTTTTCCATGATTAAAAAAAAATAATTATCAATCGTAAGTATGCAAGATACAGCCCTGCTCCCATGTGGTATGTTCGGAAAGCAAGTACGTGAGGTTCTTGCTGCTTGCCTTATAGTCAGCATGTTTCTGAAATTAAATGTAGTTGCAGAGACAGGAAGTGTGAATGCATATATTAATTGCGTAACATGATGGACTGTAATACAGCAAGTAACTTCAGTGTGTAACTTTAAGATACTGGAAAGTCTGAGAAATGTGGCAGAATGTAAAATAATGCTTGTTCTGTTATGCCCTGAGAAGGGAACTCGTGCTGAACTTTTTTTTTTTTTTTTTTCTACACTGAGGGAGAAACTCTATTTGACATTAGTGCACAGAACAAACAAGAGATGCCAGCTGAACCTTTTTAGTCTTCTATACGTACTGTGGCCTAACCTCTTACATGTCTCTGTCCTGTAGTAGAAGAGGTGCAGGAGTCTCAGTTCCAGAGGAGTTAGAGGCTGTACTTCAGCATCACTTGTTCTGATTCAGTTTGCTCCTGTTTGGAGCTTTTCTCTTGTGTTCCTAAATACGCTGCTGCATTGGGGGCCAAATTGCAGAAACCAGTCAGAAAGTAATAGATTTAGGAAGCTCGAGGTGAATCAGTGGCTACCAGGGTAAAATTCCCAAGTTTGTAGAACATTCTCATGAATCAGTCTTGAATGAAAATTGAAGTATTGGCTTGCTTAAAAATGAAAAAAAAAATAAAATAAAAGGCAAGTTGTTTCTAGCTAGTGTAGGCAGGCTTGACTGCCTTTCCAGGGCTTTATTTAGTAGTAAGTTAACCTAACATATGCTTTCTTTAGTAGATAAACAGAGGGACAAAGTAGGGTAATGTATATGGGGTAGCTCAGACGGCATGTAACTGGGGGGGTCGATCATCTCGGGTGCAGGCGAATACCCAGCATGGATGAGAGAGGGGCCCGTGAAATGAGAACTCGGTGTGCCTTGCAGAGGCCTGTCCCCTCCCTTGGGTGGCAGAAATGTGACGGCGTGACCGGAGTTCTTCAGGCAGGCTGGGCAGGGAAGATGGAGGGGGGGGTGTTTCTGCAGAGGTAGGTCCTGGACGCGCGGAGCTCTGCTGCTGTGGGGACAGCAAGGGCCTGTCACAAGCTTAAGGGTCAGGATTAGAGAGGGGACAGCAAGGCGGGGGGGCACGACAATGAGCATCTACAGCACATCTTGCCCCATCAAGTTGAGGAAGTGGACAAAGCCACCTTGAGACAAGAAGAAGAAACCTGGTCTTGGTTCTCTGGGAGGACTTGAGCCACACCGGCACTTGCTGGAGTGGAATATCAAGATGAGGAAGTGAACAAGGCCACCTTGAGACAAGAATAAGAAAAATGATCTTGGTTCTCTTGGAGGACTTGTGCCACCGCGACATCTGCTGGAGTGAAGCAGGATACCTATCTTTGCACGTGCTGGCAGACAAGTCAGTGGTGTTGTGACCTTGCACAAGGGTGACCGCGCACTGGGCTCCACCAGTTAGAGCAGGTTGAGGAATGTGGTGGTTCACATCTGCTTGGTAGGCGTGAGGCAGCATCTAGAGTGCCGTATCCAGTGTGGGACTTTGCAGGACACGTAGATGGACAAACAGGAGCCGGTCCAGCAGAAAGGCACTGAGCAGGATCATGGGCTGCAGCATGTGGTATACGAGGAGAGGCTGAGGGAGCTGGGTTTGTAGCCTGGAGAAGACCAAGGGGCAGACCTACCTGCTGGTTTCAGCTGCCAAGTGGGTGGGAGTCATAGAGAAGGTGAAGTCAGGTGCTCCTTGCAAGGGCACAGCACAAACACGAGACGAAACAGACGTCAACTTCACCAAAAGACCCCCCCCCCAGCTGGATATAAAGAAAAAAAGTCTTCACCATGAGGATGGTCAGACTCTGGAACGTGTTCTCAGAGAGGTGGAGGGATCTGTGTTCTTGTTCACTGTTCAACTGAAATTAGCCTCGTTTTGAGCAAGGGCTGGAACTAGAGGCCTTGGGTTCCCTTCCAACGTAAATTGTTCTGCGATAGCTTTTCACTAGTTTTGTGGTTTTTTCTATGCTGCAGCTGTCCCTGCAAAGCTTTGCAGATAGGCTTTTTGCTTCTGTCATTGTGGTTAGCAGCTCTGGAAACACCTTCAGTACTTTTCCAAGTGCCGGCTCAGTACTTCTGTAGAGCAACACACTGATTTCAGGCAGTTAAATTAGTAGGTGGTGGCCTGCGTCCTCCGTAAGGGAGGGGAGAATGTGACCAACGTGGAGGTTTGTCTAAATGGCTTAATTAAAATGCACTTTAAATGCTGGGAGTGCCCCTAATGCCTGTAAAGAAGCTTCTGAAACACAGGTTGAATCTGAGCTAGTTCGAAGACAGAAAAGTGTTTTGTTATTGTCATGCAGATCATGATGCAATACATTATTTCGCATGAAAGAAGTTGTCATTCCAGTGGTGTGAAAATGATATTGACTACCCAGCAAGCCTCTAGAAATGTTAGAAAAATGCCACCTTTTTAATTCCAGAAGTTACTATCCGTAAGTCAGCTAGAGAAATGTTTGGAACTTGATGCTCTCAACGCTTCTTCTTTAACCCTCTCCCCTCCCTTCACCTACATTTACTATTTTCAAAACTATTGGATAAGCTGTATTTTCATTTGGGTTTGCTTGTAAAACTGAGGCTGATAGTGCTGTCTAGAAACACTAAGCAAAAGCTCTACTAGTCAAGCACGTGTCAGACAGGCCTCATCTTTAGGAAGGAATTTCCATCAAAACCCCAGGTGCTTTTTAATAGGTTAAAAAGCTATTGAAAAAAAAAAAAAGCTTAGATTCTTGTGTTGCAAGAGACTTAATTTTAGTTTTCTTGTTTGAGGAGGGAATGGAGGGATGTAAATAAGAGCTGAAAAAAGACTCCTTTCATGACACCTTCAGGTGTGGGAAAGACAGTATTGCTGTTTGAGCCGGAGAAGCACCTAAAAGCTGTTTGTATTCTGCATGTTATCCAAATCATTTGTCTTCTAGGTCAGGGATCAGCAATCACCATTGCAAATCTGTAAATTACAGGTGGCATTCAGTGGTGCAGCACTGGAGTCATAGTTGATACTTCCAGCTCACCCACTTCATCCTGACAAGTCCTCACTTGGTGCAAAATAAATAGAAGGATTAAGCTTTTAGTCATTTTCTTTTGCATCTGAATTTTGAGGCTCAAGGGAGAAGTGAAAATTAAACTAAAATTTGCTTGAAATGTCAAATTAGCTTTCAGATTTTTAAGAAATAATCAAATTGATATTTATTTAGGGACATGTGAATCTGTAGCTGCCATATTATTCATTTGCTCTCAGCCTGCCAAAAAGGTGGATGGTAATTCCTGCAGTAGTTCAATTTTACTTAGAATCTGTGTTTAATTATTCAGCTGGTTTGTTGGTTTTTGGTTTTGGTTTTTTGTTTTTTTTTGTTTTGTTTTTTAAATCACAGCCATAAGTTAATGAAGTTTCTAGTTAAAGAGTGTGACCATATGAAAACTTTTACTGTGCATGTGTGCAAAGCTCTCTGGTTTGTCACAGTATCCTTGGTGGTCACTAACGCTAATTTGAAACTTGTATACAGGAATATGGTGTATTCTCCATGAAAGAACAGTGAACATATTAGTGTTTCTGCTCTGTTCAATTTACATCCACAAACATTAGAAAGGTGGTATGTTAGGAAACTGCAACGGAAACTCTTGGCAAGGTAATTTTTTCTTGACTTGTAATTTAATTTCATTTATCATGTATAGGGTTGTAAAAGTCTTTAATGTTTTGTTTACATACAATTTTGAGTTGCTCCTCTGTACAGAATGAATACAAATGAAGAAAGAAATATTTGCTTTTTGCACAAAGAAATAGAACTTGTTCAGTATGCTCTTAGTCTGCACTTGTTTTAAGGAAGTGCAGAGGTTAGCAATTTAAAAGAGTATTAGTGTTGATGGAGTGTAATAAACTTAACCTCTTAATTTTAATAATGTATGGAAACTTGCAAGGAATAAAACACAAAAAAATATTAATGGAAATACTTTTCCTCAGCTGTCTCTAGTCTTTGAAGACCACGCAGTAATATTGTTTGATCACTGGATCCCAAAATGCTATATTTAATTAAAAAGGAAGACTGGCACAAAACCTCTGCTATGTAAGGTGTTATGCTGAAAAGCACCTTTAGCTGCTTCTCATCTCTGGTTTCTCTGGAAGGTTTTGGGTGGAGCGGTTTCACTACAGAGTTTACGATCTTGCCCATGGCTTTATGGTACTTGATGAGTTTTTGCTCTGTCGTCTCCATTGTTCTTTGTTATCACAAAAGAAATGGAGGTTTATTAGTAATTCTTAAAAGATGGGCATTTGTTTTCCAGAAGGCTAAATACTATGTTGATGGAATGGTAACGTTCAAAAAAAAAAAAAGTATTGTAAAACTGGTTCTTCTTTATTTAAATTAGCGTATTTTTGCCTTCATGTCCTTGACGCTTGCTCACACTCGCTGTTCTGTATGTAGGATTTCTTTGGTCTTCAGTGGTCAGAATTCAGTGTGAAGGCTTTTTGTTTGTTTTTAACTCTGAAGTGTCTGAGTCTGTGGAATGGAGCTCTTGACTACCATTGCTCAATAAACCTCCTGCCTCTGACAAATTCACTATGAATATACTACTTGAATATTTTTTAGCTCCTACAGAAGACTATGGAAATTTAATGAAAAATAATGTATGCATGGAAATAAATTAATAAATCAAGTCTCTTGTAACATTAGGAAGATGGAAAACATGTCTCTGCTGAAGTGTTTAGGGGAGATACTTAGAGAATCTCGTTTCACGAAATATCCCCTTGTCACTTTTGTCTGTAAAGTTCCTTAAGGGTAAGAGACTGTTTAGTCCAGCAAGATTGTGCCGAGTTTTTGAGGTGGGAGAACGTTTGCTGTGTAAAACATCTTATTATTATTCAAAATTCAACTTTGATGATGGATCTTTTGTGTAATGTGCGTGCGTGTTTAAAAGTTGGGAAAAGTGTGTATCGTTCTATGAAGTAGCAAGTTGCAATAAGGTGAGAATTTTCCCTTTTTATCCCGGCTCCTCTTCTGTGGAGCTGTTTAATTCTTAAAGAGTAATAATTTTGTTATTTCTTAACTGAGAATGAGGAAGAGTGGTGAACCAAATCTAAATAGTGCTGTTACATAAAACTCTAGTCTGAATGGCAGTTCTCAGTTATAATTAAAAAATAAACTTGACTCTTATTTGAGAAACATAAGTGAAGGTTTACTTTCCTTTTCTATTACTTGGGCAGCTGACTGTTACTGTAAGTAATATACCCAGGCTGTGGAATGGGAAATAAAAGACACTTGACTTTGGTTTTTAACTGTGACGGGGGTGATCGTGTAGGTTGGGTGCACAGGTCTATGAAAGTTTCTTTAGAATATAGATGGGAACAATACTTCTTGCTTTAAATGTTTTAGTATTTCCAGGACCCAAGTCTTGTAGAGCAGGGCTGGTCTGCCGTGGGAGCGTGGAGTAGTCCCAACCGCAAAGCCAACCATCAGCGGGAGCTGGTGAGAGGGAGATGCTGGTGAGGTCTCTTTGGGTCCCTGCTGCAAGGCAGAGGTGACCTTCTGTCCTGTCTGGAGAGAAACAGTGGGACCCTTGACAAGCTGTGGTCATTGCCTCCCTGTAGAAGTGCTGCTGAAGATCCCGCTCCTTACTGCTCTGAAACACAGCTTGCAGCTCTTGGCCATATGAAGGGGTAGGTGTGCGGTAGTATCATCAGCCTTGCCTTATAACTGAAGAAATAAACGTCTACTTTCTGCTTCTCTTAACTTTCCATTACAGGGAATTGGTGTGCATGCCTTGGAGCCCTGCAGTACTTTGCTTTGACATGTTTTCTGGCTCGAGGAGGCAAAGCCAAGCTCTGCTTGTGCGCTGCTGCTTTATTTGCCTGTGCTTCAGGATGGTGCCAGGCATTCCCTTCCCTCGGGGTCTAAAAATATTGCTGTTGCAGCAGGCTGCTTCGGGAGCAAGATCTTAACTGCATCAAGTGGTACCTTGCTGGCAAGGATAAGACCCAAGATTTTATTTTTCTGCTGAAGAATTGTTTTCTTCTTTACCTTGCCCAATCTGCTGGGGTTGGAAAATGTTTAAGAACTTGTGCGAAAATAGCGAATTATTGGTAACCTATTTCGGAATAAATAAGACTGCAATAAGTATCTTTGAGAAAGAAAACGTTATATTGGAGTTAAAAATGCTTTTTTTCCTGAGAATCCTGTGTTGTTTTTTTTTTATTCTGAGTTCATTAGCTTGCACCCTCACAATCAGTATGTAACAGCTTCCAAAGCTTTGCTTGATCATTACAGAAAATAGTGATTTTTGTGCCTGGTACCCCTAATGTAATCTCAGGGCTTTAATTTACTATCTCTAGGCTTTGACATAATACTCAAATGGTATATGCAGGCATTCATGTAGGGTGGGAAAGACTCTGTTGCTTTCCTGATAACATATTAATTTTATGTTAGATATAAGGATTGAACTCTGATTATTTGGAAGGATGAATGCATTTATTGAATTTTAAAATTTTATCTGTCAGTGGCTCGTTCTGAGGTTGCAAATACCAGTATTGTTTTCATGGTAGGATGATCTGGGGACTAATTTGGAAAATTAGAAAAAGGCAGGAGGCTGGTGTTTGGACGTTGCTTTCTCTTATGTTGCTTTAATATTTCAGGTTAGACAGCGGGGAGCCTGAGGTGGCGCACCTTCGTCCAGCTGTTCAGTAGCACTGTACCCAGCACTCTGGAAGTGTGCGTGTCATGATTTCTGTGGCTCCTCTGGGTTCTAAAGCTGCCCTTCAAACCCTGGGCTCTGCATTAGAAAGGACTACTTCCATAGAGCTGCAAGAAATAGTCAGCATATTCATTATTGCTTCAAGTTATACATTTGAGATTAAAAAACAGTAGTAGCGAGTTCAGTCCAAAGACCTGCCCTGTAATAGTGGAATGAAGGCCAATTTCTAGTACTTAAATACATCCTGAGGGCGTTGGATACGTGCCTGGAGATCCCTTGATTGAGCTCACTTCTGACTTGAGGGAGAAAGTACGGCAGGGTGGAGAAGAGCAGCAGGTAGCAATACTACCTCGTGCTTTTTGTGGTGCCAGTGCTGGTTTCTGCCACCTTAGAAGTGTTTGTGGGTCGGTGGCTCGAGGCCATAATTTTCTAGCCAGCTTAAGCCAACGTCAAGATAGAACTGAGCTTGTCCACAGCTGGTAGAGCCACCCCAGAGCAAGCTGGTTCAGGGGAGCCTCACTGGTGGAGAGCTAGGACAGCCACAGCAAAATAAGGTGTGTGATTAAGGAGGGGGCTGCTACTGGGAGCGTTACCTTCAGTGTCAGCCTGGGGGGGGTCCGCAGCTGCCTTGACCAGTTTTTGTTCCTCCACGCTGTGTGGTTTGCCTGTGGTAAAGAGCAGGACAGCTTTCAAGCCGTGCCACTGAGCCAGCTCACGCGTGGTCTCTATGACTTTTTTTGTTTCTGCAGAGGAAAAGTTTTGAAACTCCCTGTTTGCGTCTAGAGCTGGGAATCATTGCAAAATCTTCTAAGAAGCTAGGAAGGTCATCAGAGTACAAGTATTGCGATAATTTTGCTGGGATGATGGCATTCTCTTTAAGAACGCAAACATTACAGGTAGATTGTAAGATGCATCAGTGTGGGGCTGCTTGTTCCTGGTTTGCTGTTTCTGTTAGTCTACCCTATTAAACATTATCTCTTCATCGCTAGAAGCCTGTAATTTCACATCCTGCACATGAAACAGTAATGTACTTTAAATTCTGAATTGAGGATGTATATACACTGTTGTAGTCCTTCACTGTCATCTTGAAAGTGTTGCTATTTAGGCAAGCTGTAACTTTTAGTTTAGCTTTTTCTTGGTTTAGGTTGTAACAGTGGTTTTCTCGGGGAGAAGCTGTGAAGTCATTTGATATTACGGAAGCTTTTATAGAATCATAGAATGGTTTGGGCTGGAAGGGACCTTAAAGATCATCCAGTTCCAACCCCCCTGCCATGGGCAGGGACACCTCCCACTGGACCAGGTTGCTCAAAGCCCCATCCAGCCTGGCCTTGAACACCTTCAGGAATGGGGTATCCACAACTTCTCTGGGCAGCCTGTTCCAGTGTCTCACCACCCTCACGGGAAAGAATTTCTTCCTAATATCTCATCTAAATCTCCCTTCTTTGAGTTTAAAACCCTTACCCCTCATCCTACCACTCCACTCTCTGATAGAGTCCCTCCCCATCTCTCCTGTAGCCCCCTTTAGGTACTGGAAGGGGCTCTAAGGTCTCCCTGGAGCCTTCTCTTCTCCAGGCTGAACAACCCCAAATCTCTCAGCCTGTCCTCATAGCAGAGGTGTTCCAGCCCTCTGAGCATCTCCGTGGCCCTCCACTGGACCTGCTCCAACAGGTCCATGTCCTTCTTGTGCTGAAGGAATGTATGTTCTTAACTGAGGAAACAAAACCAACTTTGTGCTAGCGCACTAAGAAGAAATGTTAACAGGGTCACACGGTTTGGGCAAGAGCAGGTGGGAAACAGAAGAACTCGAGTGTTTTAGCATGAAGGTGAATACATATGAAGGTGGAGACTGTTTTTTTTGGCAGACCGAGCAGGAAGAAGCCTTGCTTTACCTGGGAGCAAGCCTCTCGCACAGGCCTGTTGGAATTGCCTGGGTTCTCTGTTTCTGAACTACAGGCCTTTGTGCATGCAGGCATCTTTAGGAAAGCAAAAAGAGAGCTTACTCAGATGAACAACTTGTGACACTCACTCAAACAGAAGATTTTGGATGCTAACAATATCGTAGGGCCAGATTGTACCGATCTCATTAAAATCACAGAAAGATTTTGACCCCTTGCTTAGGATGTTCTCTCTCATGTGTAAGATGTGCTGGAGAGGTATGTATAGAACTCATCCAGGGAGCAATGTTTAGAGTTGTTAATGGAATAAAAACAAAATCCGGTGTCTTAAAAGTACTGGAGGAACTTACTGGCCAGGTGCTTATGGCAAGTCTCCTGCTGCTTGGGTAAATGTTGCCACCAGCTGGAGGCTCGCTACCAGAAATCACAGCAACTTCTGTCTGCGCACAGTCTCCAGAAACCACATTGTGTCATCTGAGTGTGAGTGTATGAACCCGGTGGAGCATTGAGAAGATCAGTGATGTTAAGCCTGCAGTGTATGAGTCAAATAAAATGGCTTTTGATGGTATTAATCTCTCTAAAGCTGCTGGTTGCGTATTCCTCAGGTTTTATGCTATTTTTATTTCAGATTGTTTACAAAGATTGCTCCAGTTTTGTAACTTCCAGTCTTTTGTGCATAACTAAGCACTTCCAAAAGTAGGTGTGGGTTGTGTAGGTCTTTTGCATTATTATTTCTTTGTGCTTGTCTGATAAATTTTTAATGTTATTTTTATAAATGCATGTGACAACTCTGATGGTATTGGGCAGAATGACCTGGGATGGTCAGTGTGATTTTTATGCTGCTAAGATGTCTCAGTATCAGGCTTCAAATACCTGATTTAGGCTCCTGCGTGCCCATCTTAGGTGTCTGCCTTAATACTTCAAAGGCTGTAAAGTGTACTGGGATTTGTCACGAAAAGAGCTTTGCAAATTTGAGGTGATATTTATTGCTTATCCGAGGTGGTGGCAACTGGACTTTGGCTGATTTTTGTGAGAGAGAAGATGCTTGTGTAGGGAACCGTTGGGCCACCAGGGAGAAGTTTATAGCTCATGACAGTGCCTTGCTTTTTTTCCTGGCTGGAAAGCACAAACGCTGGTATTAATCAACTACAGCAACTTGCTTGAGTGTGGACTTCCTCCAAAGTGTTAAAATCCCAAGTGCTTTGCGTGGAAAAGAGACCCCAGTTAGAACAGGTAAAATGGTGGCTTGGCTTTGCCCTGCCCTCCTATGGAAGAGGCAGTATCTGAGGCTGTAGTTTATTACGTTATTCTGGTAATTTCTATAGGATTAGAAAAGAAGAATCTAGCAGTTTTCTGTAGCTGAGTTAAGCGTGTCCAGGGAGGGTTACGTTGGCTCCACTGGATTAAGAAGAGATCTGAGTTTGAAAGAAACCCAAAGGAAACCAAAATAATGGTATGTGAAGTGTTTCCCATTTTCCATCATATAAAGCAAATATGAAATTAAATTGGTATAACTGCATGTTCTGAAACTTTGGTGATGAGGCGAAAATCTTAGCATATCTTAAAGCAATCCTTAATATGCTGCTTTTGTAAGTCGTGTTTCTCTGATAAAAATTCTCTATAATCAAGTTGAACAGTTGGACAGAAAAGCTGATCTTACTCTACGGTCATAGAAAACCCTTTAGCAGGCAGAGAACACAAATTTATGCTCTTCAGAAGTCTTGGCTGTTGTATAGCCAGGGGAGTTACAGCCCTTAAGATCTTCTTAAAAGTAAGTCATCTTCTCCTGTAAAAGAGTGCATTCTTGATTTGATTTCAATGTTAACACTTTTTTCCGTGTGTCATGTGGAATTTGTAGTTAGTACAGTTTTTCCCATGAATATGTCTACCAGAATTTTGGATTTTAAGTTACTTCTCTGTAGTAATAATTAAATGTATATATTACTCATTATTAAATATATATATTACCGATTATATATGGATCCGAGTTTCATAATATGATAAAAAAAAATGCAGAGTCCTTTTTCTGAGCAGAGGTGCTTGGAGGAAGCGTTCTCCTTCCAGCATGCAGGGGAGGTGCAGAACTGCCCAGGATTTTGCAGGTTGTTGGTGGAGGAGAGATTGTTGTGCAGCTCACTGGTTTGTTAGTTTGGTTGTTTTTTTTTGTGTGCCGGCTGATCCTGCTCAGGCATTAAAAATACTCTGTTCATTCTAACTCTAGTCTTTTATTTTATTTTAATCTGTTAGTTTAGTTATTGTTTCTACAGACAGAATTCTTTTCATCCTTCTATGAAGTCTGCATACAAATCAGGCTTGATTGATGTTTTCCCGTTAACTTAAACTTCTATATCTAGCTCTGTAAAAGCCTAGTAATGTGGTTGAACCTTCTTGACAGCCTCTGTGTTGTGGCAGTGTTCAGTGCAGTGACCTTAAAATCCTGATGAAAAATGCTGCATAGATGTATCAAAGGAAGAAGCAATCTTTTCTGATGTCAAAGGAGATGTAAACCTCGGTGGGACGGAAGCGCTCTGATGAGACTTGGGAAAGCATGTGCCATTTATTAGATCAAAAACAGACTTCTGTTGTCTTTTTTTTTGGTGTGGAGGGTTAAGTCTTTTGTCTGTTAATGGTAGGTCTGAGAGGTGCCTGTTACCAACAATAAAACACAAGAAAGAATGAAGTGCTTTCAGTTGGATTCCAGAATATCCAACAGAAACTTGGAGATAGGCGGGTTTTTGTTCCTCTCTCTCTCTCAGAGCACACTAAACCTCATGTTACTGCACTTAAAAGCTGATAAACAGCTGCAGCTTTGAATAGCAGGGAAAAAAAGGGGTTATCATTTCCAAGTTTAATAAAAGTACTCGTGTTGGTTTTCAGTTATATTAGCTGAGATTTTGTTTGTTGTTTTTGTGGTTTAATTTGCAAATTTAAATAACCATCTTGAAGCAAAGATTTCATTTACGTTCTAGTGTGGTTTCACTAGTTACAGTTGTTTCTGTTATCTTGGCTCTGCCACCTTAGATCTGCGGTGGAAAGATTTTTGCCTTGTTTTCCTTTGCCTTTCGGCTGTGTGGCAGAAACAGGAGATCCAATGTTCTCAGCTGTTGTTTCCACTTCTTGGATTTTTTTTTTATTTGTTTCTTTTTGTATTTTCTTTTTTTTTTTGTTTCCTCAGTCAAGCTTTATATTAAAAACAACTTGTCATTCGATTTCATTATTGCTTGTGAGCATTAGGCATGGCTTACAGATGCATTATCTTAACGTAGCCCTTTCTATTCAGCAATTTTGTATGTATTCTTACAGGAAATTGTTATGCAAAATGTGGCGTGAACACAAAACTGTCAGCCTTATATTCATGGTTGGCAAAGGGGGGGAAGACAGAACAGTACTAGGAAGGTCATGAGATGTTAGTCTAATTAGCATGATTTTGGCAGAGGAAAATTGTGTCATGCTGATCTGAGAACTCTTTGAACTTGTCATTGTTGTGGACAAAGGAGGGGAAAAAAAAAAAAAAAGAATAAATTAGAGCTTTCAAAACGCCTTTGACAGGTTCTTATCCAAGAGGCCGTTGAACAAGTTGAGGGAGTCGTGGGATGAAAGTGAAGGGTTTGTTTGTGTAAAAGGCACAAGCAGGAAAAAAAAAAAAAGCAAAAAGGTTTTAATCTTGGCAAAGGTAAGCTCAAGAGTCTAGAAGCTGCACTTGAGATATTCTCTAATGATCAGGATGGCAGCTGGCTAGTAAGGTACTGACGCTTTTATCGGTGACACAAGTAAGGCCCAAACTTTTAGTGAAAGCCAAAACAGCCCGGCTGGTTGGACAGAACAGGGGTAGTTTGGATTTTAATGAGAATAAGTATAAAGCAATGTGTATAGAGAGAAAGAATGTAATCTGCCTGTCAAACAGAGCTTTACGTGGATTCAGAAAGGCTGCTGGGCATTTGTGTGGTGTGTCAGGTCAAAGGCAAGTCTCTGTGCAGTCGGGTTTTAAAGATAAGGTACTGTGGCATTAGAGAAATTGTTGCTGCTGGTCTCTTCCAAGTGCAAAATTTACTACATTTCAAGAAGTGATTCCATGTGTAGGTGACTGCCGGGGTTATTGATTGTGTAAGAAATTAAATGCTCTGCATAAACATAAGCTATCAGAGGGCAAGACGGGATCTAATATAGAGGGCAGACTTGAATTTTGCACATTCTTGCGTGTCTGAGATGGGTCATCAAAACCAGAGAAAATAGCTTTTATACTGGAAATCTTAGAGTAGTCTGTAGCTTAAGCAGGTTGGATAAAACCGCCAACCCTGGTTTCCTACCCCAGGCAAGAGTAGTATTTTTCTAGATTAAAGTCAACTTTTACAATCAGACAAGCTCTCCAAATGTGTGTGTCACTTAAGTGAAGAAAGGGTGTTTTGAACTGGAACTTCATGCAGTTTTGCAGGTAAGAAAATACAAAGATAATTCGTGACTTCTGCCTCTTTATGGATTGATGTGTGGTGATATTTTGATGATCGAGAAATAACATCAGAACAGTGAAACCTCTTGTGTCTGTTTGCCATGATCGTAACTGCTAAAGACCAAGCAGGGTAACAGTAAGAACGTAGGGATATGCTTTATTGTAAGTTTTCAGTGAATCCTGTGGTGTTGTTGGTTTTTTTTTTGCCGTAGAAGTTGTTTCCAGATTACAGGACTAAAAACGGCCAAGTTCCTTGGTTCTTATGAAGAGGAACAGGTTGGCAGCTACTGCCCCTGAGTAAGCTCTGACAGGGCTGAAGATGCTTTGAAGGGAAGATCTGCAAATGGGATTTATTCCTTCTGTAATGCCCTTGGGAAAGTAGGCACACATTTGGTTAGTAGGCTTATATGTAGACTGTTAAGGAGTTGTATCGGGTATCTTTTGTGCGTTTTTTTGTTGTTTTTTCTTTGTTTGCTTGTTTGGTTTTGGTTTTGGTTTTTTTTTTAATATTAAAAAATCTGGTCTTTACAAAGTGTGTTTATTCACCAGTTGCTGCTGGTGGTTCTGAGAAAAGTTTGTGATGTGAGTCTTAAGTCTGGTCTGCCAGGTAAATTGTGGGGATTTTTAATAAAGATGGCAATGTATCTGCTGTGACAGAATCATGCAATTCTTGTTATTCCTCTGAAGCGTTTGACAGAAGCCTGAAAGCTAGAAATCATGCTCTTAAAAGCCAACAGGGATCAGAATTGGAAATTACTTGGCTATTATGACATTAGTTATATAAATCTTGTTCTGCGTTCTTGTAGTAGGTATCTTAAGTATATTCCTGTCTACTTCTCATGAGTTCTATATACATGCTGAAACTTGACCGTATCTTTTAGAGATTCCCCATGTTTCCTATCCTTTTTGGAAATAAAGCACCATTATGGGTCAGTAATATCAGTCTTTAAACTTATTAAGGCAATAGTTGAATGGATAAATGTAGAGGGAGGATTCTTCTTTTGTCTTTTTCATTGATTTTTGTTCGATATAATGCAGAAGGTTCCCTGGAGTGGTGTGGGTAGAACACTTTCTGCACCAGAAAGACATTCCTTTTGAATTTTTTTTACATACAGAAATTGTACTTCTACCTGTCCAGGGATCTCTATCCCTTGTGTTAATTTAGACAAGGCCTTTGTTTCTTGAGTGACTGTCTTTACTAATTAGCTGAGGCAGAGCACCATGTTAACCTCTGTGTGCTGTTTCAGGTGTCTAGCTCTTTCTGCAGAACACTGCGTAGTGTAATGTAGAGATTACTGCTTTCAAAATGACCAAAAAAAATTGTCATTCCCAATGCAGTTTGCAAATGCAAGTGTTCTTGTTATTGAAACTGCTGCATTTTTCTGCCAATAAACAAAACAGTAGAAATGATGGGGTGAAAGCTGTCCTTTCTCTGCTTGCATGTCTCTAAATGAAATTAACTTCCCTGCTGAAGCCAAGGTATCGATAGCATGTTAATGTGATTAACCAGAAATCAGCACAGTGTATCATGTGTGGAGGTCTCTGAAGGGGGCAGAGATCTTCCTTTGTATTCCTAAAGTGTGACCCAAGAACTCTGACCTCTCTGGCATTCCAAAATGAACAATATCTGACTTTGTTTAACTGTGAATGCAAAGTAATGCAAAATACGTAAAATTGACAATGTTAACCAGTGCAAAAAAGGAAGCAAGAAATGTGTAAAAGCTGTCTTACATTCTAGTGGGGAAAACATAATTTAATGCTCTGTCACTTCTCATTGAGATTTATGCTTGCTTTCAGCATTTAAAGAATATTTATTTCATTACTTAAAAACATCTAAACGAATTGGCCACACACAAGTCCGTGGGACTCAAGGAATAAACCCCAAAGTGCTGAGGTAGCTGGCCAAAATCACTGTAGGACCAATCTTGATTGTCTCAGAAAGGTCACGACGGTTGGAGGAGGCATCTGAAGATAGAGTGACGTTTGCTTTCTTCCAGTCCTCAAGGAGGGCAAAAAGAAATGTCCAGGGAATTACAGGTTGGTCAGTCTCATCTTCATCCTTGGGAAGGTGATTAAGCAAATAATCTGTAAAGCATTGCTAAATGTACTACGGGCAGGATGGTGATTGGAAGTAGTTGGCATGGATTTACAAAGGGAAAATCATGCCTGACCAACCTGGTAGCCTTCTACTGCAAATTGACTGGGTTGTTGGATAAGGGGAGAGCAGAGAATATTGTTTATCTTGACTTCAGCAGGCTTTTGTTACTATCTTTCATTATATCTGATGAAGTATGGACTAGGTAAGTATAGAGTACAGTGGACTGAAAACTACCTGAACTGCCAGGCTCAAAGGCCTGTGATCAGGGGCATGAAATCCAGCTGGAGACCAGTTACTAGAGGTGTATCCCAGGGGTTGATACTAAGCCATACTTGGAGATACCCAAAATGTGACTGAAGTGAGTCCTGGGCAGCTGGCTCTAGTTTGACTCTACTTTGAGCAAAGGGGTCAGTCAATGTCCAGAGGTGCCTTCCAACCTCAAGGGTTCCGATGCACAGCTGGACAGTGTCAAGGTTGGCTTTGACCACAGACAGTTAAACTCTGCCAAGAGTGGCTTTTTTCCTACAGTTTGGGGTTTTCCTTCTTACTATCTGTTCTTTCATAGACTACTGGATGACTTTTTTTTATGGTGCAGGGAAAGGATTAATCTCAAAATAGATTCTGAGCTTTGACATACCTACAGAACAGATGTTGGCATTTGCGCCTGAAATGATTTCACTCCAATCCTGTTCATTAGATACCCCAACTGTTAAAAATCACAGTAGCATGATGTAGGCTAAATGACCTTGCATTCTCTGCCTAAGTGTTGTCCTAGTTTGATTTGTTCTTTTATCAGGAAAGTTGGCCAATGGATACAACCATACAGAAGGGATAGATAGAAACTGCCGGATAAACGTTTTCATTCTAATTAAGGACATAAAAGAATTACATTACATTACATTACATTAGACCATGCTGTGCTAATCATTGTTACGATCTTCTTGTTTAGGTTGAATTTGGTTGAAGCTTTTGTGGTGGATCCAGAACTACGTCAGTGCCTTCAAGAAGATCTCTTACGTCGCTTTCCAGATCTTAACCGTCTGGCCAAGAAATTTCAGAGACAAGCAGCAAACTTACAGGACTGTTACCGAATGTATCAGGCTATTAATCAACTGCCTAACGTTGTACAAGCACTAGAGAAGCATGAAGGTAATGCTACCCCTGTCTGTTTTCAATGTTTTATACTACGTTGATGATGCAAAGAAATATTGTGTAGGCTTCCAAAGATTACCGTTTTCCTGTGTACTTTTGTTGCAGGAATAAAGGTAAAGATGTTTGAATTTGAAATGAGCTGAAATTCTTAAATACCAATCAGATACTCAAAAATAAACATAGTGAAATTGTTACAAGAAGCAGCATTCAAATTAGTACGTAGCTGAAATACTTGAACTGTTGGGTGATGGTTTGTTAATCTGTGACATTGACTTGTCTCTAAGAGTTCCTGACCAATTGCATGTGATTTATGATCTTAAAAACAAGATAACCATTCATACAATATTGCTGTGTTCCTTTTGAAGGCACGTTGCACTTCATTTTTTTGCATTTAATTACAAGACAGTTCATTCCAATTATACCAATAATGCTTAGTGATTTTATTTATTTATTTATTTATCTATTTATTTATTTTTAAAATTGTAATGTTCCTGTATTTGATAAGAGTACTGGTGGCAGAGTTTCTTCTGATCTTCATTAGTAGGAAGCTCAATGCTATGACAGGCAAATCTAAAAAATACAAGGGTTGCTGTTTCTTTTCCTTTTCTGTGTGTTACCAAGAAAATGCAGAATAAGATTAGTGTCAGCATAACGGGTGTGATTCAGTACAGCAATAGCAGTCCTAGCCTGTCAGAAAGCAGATTTTTATAGAAGGCCATTAATTTGTTTGAAAATCTCTGCATAAAGCAAGCACCAAAGCCTTAAAGATAAATAATTTTTGAAATGGTACAGTTACAAAAATTTCTTTCCTCTCTTTGAGTAGACAGTAATATTACCCAGTATTTTGTACTTTTCTGTACTATGGTTTTATGACTTCAAGTACGGAAACTTATCTTCTAAAATATTAATGTTTGGTTGCTGGCTGTGTTATTTCCAAAAGCAGTTAAGATCTAAAACTGGGAAGGAACTGGCAGATATAACTTTTTTTTTTTTAAAGAGTTGTGCCACACTTTATCTGCTTCAGTCATGTCCCTTTGGCTTTTCCAAACAGACTCTGCTTGATCTTGCCTTGGCATGGAGCTCTTGGTTTTCCATCTTAAACTGAGTTATTAGTTCAAAAAGCTCACTTCCTGTCTTTACTTCTTTTTCTGTGAGTTGTTATTTGGATCAACAGAGTTTCTGTCGTAACATTGGGGTAGGAAAACAATTCAATTTTTAGAAGGTTTGAGGAGCAAGCTGTGTAAGGCAAACTGCTAATGCTCACCATATGGAGAAATTAATAGACTGCAAAAAGTTCTTGCTGTTTTACATGTGAATCAGTTGGCCTTAGGACATTTATCAGCAGTATATCCAAGATAATTAAATAGGTGAAATGTGTTACTTTTATTTTTCTTTGTACCTGTACACCCTTGTTTGAGGTACAAGAATGGTCTGGTAATTTTGAATATATGTGACTGATTCAGACTGGATCTGATAATTTCCCTGTTTAAGACTGTACAAAATCTTTTAACTCATCAAGAGGTGGAAAGTCAGAAAGTTTTTTGACAATTCTGAGTGTCTGCCAGTTTCAGAACTTCATTTTCACATGAATGGATATGGGGAGACAGAGCAACTACACCATGAAGTGCTCAACAGTGATTGCCTTTCTCTCAGTATGAAGCATTGCTTTGTTGAGATGCTTGTTTTTATGGATGATGAAAGCTGAGGAGGGGGGTAGTGAGTAAAGACAACAATTTTTTTTGCTTTTTAGCCATAAGAAACCTGCATAAGACAGGAAAGGACTCTGAGTCATCAAATCATTTTGCTATTGCTGGTAAAAGGGAGCAGTTGTTCATTACTCAAGTTGCTGGGGCATAAAATCTGGGTACTTCGAAGATGTCTGTCTTCAAGAAGCTGCTGAAGCATCTTTCTTCTCATCTCAGACTGCCACTCTGTATTTTAAGCCTGTTAACGTACAGCGTACTGGAATTTTATGCTGGGTTCCAGGTGGTTTTTTACCATGTTGTATCCAGTGGCTTGAATAACCCCTTACTGCTTTTGGAAATAACACGTATTGCATGTTCCAGTACTGTTCTTCCCATGACTGTTGCATTGGTGTGTTATAACCGTATTGTGATCGGACTTGGCTGTTTCCTGTCCTTTGTCATTTCCAACTGATTATTCCCCTACTCATAGTGGAAATTTGTTTATCTATTAATGCATCATCTTACTCATTGTTAAATTTTACTTCATTTCTGCTAGCCCAGTTTTCAAGGTCAGTTAGTTACGTTCCTGATTTACTTTGTTCCAATTTCATCTACTGATATCTTCCACATTGTATATATTAGTGAATTTTATAAGCAGCCTTCTTTGTGCATTAATATCATTAATTCACACATCTTAAAAAGATAAATGCTTGTATGAGCCCTGGAGGAACTGTATTGTTGGTGACCTTCTGGCTCATTCATCTTCTGCAAGTCAGTGATGTCCTCCTTATCTGCCTTCTGATCATTGTATTAATCGTGAATCTTGCATCTGAGCATCCCATGTGACACCATATTGAATGCTTTAGAAAAGCCCTGATTAGGTCTACAGGTTTCCCTTTGTTTTAGGCAGTTATCTCAGACAGACATTGTGCTATATAGGTACAAGCTGCCTCTAGTAAACTCATACTGTATTTGATGCCAATTTCCATTTTGCTCCTTGTTCTTTCCCCATCATTTTTTCTAAGACCTTTTGTACCATCAGAATGGCTGGTTTTAAGTGCATTTAGTCATCGAGATTTGTCTCTTTTCCTTTGATAGAATAGTGTCAGTTTTCATATTTCTGTTTGCTGCCAAACTATGTAAACGTTTCAAGTTTGAAGATTAGCACTTGATTTTAATTTCTGTGCAATGTTTTAATAGTAAAGTCTTTAATGCATGTAATAAACACTTATCTGTGCTTCAGTAAGTACCTTATAGTTTAAATTAAAAACTGTACCTGGGAGCAGGTAGGCTTTGTGATGAACATGCATCTCTGCTTTTGATGCTACATAGTTCTCTTATTCCTTCTCTTAATGGTTAGTTTACATGCTAATAATGTTGAGTAGGTGCAACAGTGGTTTTTTTACCATGCATCTTTTATGTGAGCTTATGAATGCAGGTGCAAGACAAGTAGGAGTTTAATTTAGAATTTTTCAATGGTGTTTCTTGCTCATGTTCTCTTAATGCCAACTGTTATGCTTTTCAGAAAAGCATAGGCATACAACTTTTATAAATCCTCAGTATTCACTGACTCTACTATTTTACTTCCTTCAAGTGTTGGATACTAAATATGAAGTTGGATTGAAACTGTAAATCAATTTGGCAGTGTATCAGTTTGAACCATATCATAAATATATGTAAATGCATTAGTATTTTATTTACTTAAGAGAGTAATATTTTCTAATTTTTGAATGGGACATTCAAAAATGGGACTACGGTGTCTGAAGGTGTACTCTTCAAACTTAAATAATTAAATGGTATCACGAAACTTCCCTACTTACTCCTTTTAAGAAAAGAAATTGTAATCGCTGCTTTAAGTTCAAGCACAGTCATATATCAATACTGAATACGTATATCAATACAGCACACATCAATACTGAAGACCATTTCATTGTGTGTGCCGTGCCGTGCACTCTGTCAGCTGATGCGCTGGGAACTGCCAAGTCCACTCTGAAGAGTGGATATGAAACTTCTTTTCTGTTCTTCAGTCTCCTCCTTCTTTACTGCTTCCTTTTATTTTTTAGGCTGGTTTAGATGTGTCTTCTTACAAGAGGGGGAAATAAAAAAAAAAGATGTGACAGAGAAAGGGATTTGGAATAAAAAGCAAGTTGTACTTTACCAGATGTCTCTTAGTTTTGAAGATTTTTAGTCAGCAGAAGGCTCCGTTTTTAGAAGTTCCATAATTTCTCAACAACATGTAATTTTTTTCTCTGTTAAGAGATACTAATCAATTAAGAGCTTTAACTTAAAAAGTTTGGGAGAGTGGGGAAGCAGAAGGGCACAGGAGGAAAAGGAAAACAAACCAACCTTTTTCTTTCTACATGAGTTACAGTGCAGAGAGAGAAGAGAGAGTCCCTTGGGTAATCATGTCCTCACTGTGTGAATTTAATAAACTTGTACAGAAATTTTTCTTAGGAAAGATTAAAACTTTTTCCCTAGTTTGATAAGAAATTGGGAGGCTCTGGAATAGCCAGAGCTTAATTCTGTGTTTCTCTGTTAATGTGCAAAGCCTTGCCTGTAAACATCGAAGGCAAATGTTGTAATTCTGTACATAATCCAGTGACGATAAAATCATAGTAGTGGATTCTTTTTGAGGCATTTTGTGCAAGTCATAGAGTCAATAATGCTAATCTTTCAGTGATCAAATCATAACTTGAAGTGGCTGCAAAGATCTAAACTTTCATTTACTTGACAGCGTTTTTACAGCTGGCTGCTGGATAGGTGCTTATTTGTAGGCCTGAAAAAAATACTTCTTTCACAAAATTGGCAGTATTTGGGCATGTTAAGTTAACTGTGACTTGCATTTTTGCATTTGATGCTTACAGTGTTCTATGGACTTCCAACCAGTATGTGTGCTGTGGAACTATACTTGGTGCTACAGAGTATTTGTGCTAACAAAACATATTGGAAAAGACTAATTTAATTTTGATGACTTCCTGTTTAGTGGAAAGATCAGTGACTATTAAGATCTGGTTAGAGTAGATGGTCTTTTTTTTTTTAAGGAAAACAAAATCAAACCCCATACACCTCATTTTCTATTTATGTCCATATTGTAACCTACCAAATATTCCCAATTTTTTGTAATTTTGAATTACAAAAATTAAAAACTCCGAGTGTGGATGATGAGACTTCCACTTTGTATCTTTAAAACTGGTTGCTGTAGAAACACTTCCTACTAAAGCCATTTCAACTTTTTATGTGCAAGAATAGGTAATGTTCAGACAGCAGGTTTGCTTTCAAACTGTTGTGTGTCTGTAGTTTTACTCATAGTAGAAGGGAATCAATACCACCAGATATGAACAAAGATGACAGAATAGGTACAAGCTTAATCAGAATATAAATTGGATGGATAATGCCAATTTTAGAACGCGTGCGTCAGTGAAGTAATCATAACCAATCTTAATAAAAATTAACTACTGATATAGTTGTGCTGTTTATCTTGGGTAAGTGAATTCTGTTAAAGTTGTGTGGTTTTGTGAATGATAATTTTTCTTGTTTGTTCTTAACAGGAGCTCACCAGATGTTGTTGTTGGCAGTGTTTATAACACCTCTTAATGATATCTACTCTGACTTCTCAAAGTTTCTGGAGATGATAGAAACAACATTGGACATGGATAAGGTATGAGCTGGTGTGTGGGAGGGGGTTTACTTAGCAATTAAAGTTTCTTATTGAACTTTGCAATCTGCTCTACACTCACTAAATTTAATTGATCATCTATATTAAGTAGTTAGTGATAGTTTAGCTGTGGAATATATAAAGGCTGTTATTAGTATAGCAGTTGAATATCAAGAGGGATATTCACCCACTGTCTGAAATTCTCTAGCCAATGCTAGAGAATGCTTTGGGTATGTGGATGCTGTGGAACTCAAAACTATTTTTGAAAAACCTCATCAGTATTAAAAGTGAGGAAGTTATTTTGTCACTTTTCTGCTTCTTCATATCTTCAGAGTTACTGTGATGTGTCTCAGATCTAGAATGTAGCCAAAATACATTTATTACATATTTATTTGCTTCTATAAAGTTCATTAGACTCACTCCTGTTTGGTGAGATTAAGTCTTCGTAACTAACAGTTTCTGAAAAACGATTGACCTCAGTATAAAGACTGACTTTACTTTCCAGTGTAAAGACATTTCTCACTAGGGAGAAAGCTACTACAGTTACCTTAGCCTTACATCTACACTTGTTTATAAAATATTACTGATCATAGGACTAGCTTTCAAGGGAAAACTGGCATTTTTTTCGGAGGAAAAATTGGCCACAGAAAGCTGGAAGGAACATTGCTGTTCCTTAAATCTGTAGTGGAAAGGAGAAGGGTTGAGTATAAATGACTGATTTTATCATTGTTTGACATTGAACATTTAGGACACAGGCAAAAACGTGAACTGTTGCTTAACTGGGTGAAAGGTTTTTAGTGAGTTTTGTACATAATTTTTTCCCATTCTATTTGTTAGAGAATTGGTGATACGTGTTTTGAAATGTACGTGCTTGGTTAGAAATTTATTTAATGTTCCTTTCTCAATAAGATACTTCAGTTACTTTGGAGAACTTGGGAGGCTTTTAGGGTTGTCATAAATGTGTCAGTCTCAGCTGACTGTAGGAATATGAGATCTACCTAACCACGTGCCAGGCATTACTAGTAAGGAAAAGGTGTTGAACTTCTGAAAACTGGAATGGCTTTAAAATTTTGAAAATGCGTATTTTTCTCCAAAGGCTAAAGCGCCACTTTTTATCTATTTGTATTGTGTATGCATTCATCAACTGCATTTTACTGATTAAGGAAAGACTGTTTGATTGACATGTTGCTGTAATTTGTGATATATGGTAATGAAGAAATTTATAGCTTTATACTAGTTACAGACCATCTGTTGATGCAGTTTGTATGCCCTGGGACTCCTGCTTTCTTTAAAACCAACAGCTGTTCTAAGCCTTCACCCTTCATAGTCCAGCTCTTCAAATTTCTTTTCAGCTTCTACTTTAAAAATGTTTTGTTGTCCTTATAAACAGAATAACAAGTCAGTTATTTTTAATCAAGTCCCATAGAATCCAGTCTGTTGGATTTTTTTTTTTTTTTTTCTCCTTCAAGATACTGGAAAATAGGTATAAATAAACCAATACTGATTTTACTGGGAGAATAAACCTTCTTCATATAACTGTTAAAACTTGAACTTTGACTTGAAATTCCTCTTAGATTTTTAGGGAGTTCAAACAAAACACCCAGATCTCTGTTCTGAGTGTGATTGAAGGACAGGTTGTTATAGCAACTAAATTATGTCAATAATCCATTCTAATATAAAAAGAAACATCCGAGTTCAAAAAGTGTGGTTATTGGTTTACCTAGCTGTAATAGAAGTTGAGAAACTGTCACTTCCATTCCTGTCTTTTGCAGAATCATAAAGGGCCATGGAAAAACCATGTATTCCAACCTCCTCCTCAAGTCAGGGCAGCTTCCAAGTTTGTTAGCACTTTTGGTATATAGATAGTGTTTTGGTTTGAGTATTAAGAGCACAGCCCTTTACAGAAAGACTTGTTTTTCAGATTAGCTAGCTAGCTCAACACAGTCCCCAAGTCTGCAAACGATTTGCTGTCACCTCATTCATTCGAGCACCCCTTGGAAATGTGACTCATTTGGGTCTTATTTCATGTAAGTAAACACCTGCAGCTGTCAAAGTGCTGTTGGTGCTGGGATGTTAGTCTGCTACTTGCCACATTAAGTATTTTACACTTGGAGCATTCATTTCAGAGTAGGTCTGAGCAAAAACTTATATTAAGAAAAATACAGTGTATTTAGTAGAACAAAAAGGAATATCGAGCTGCTTCTTACCCATATTGCAATAAGGGATTTGCTTTCATTATAACCCTTTGCATGACTCTTGCCAGTAAAAGGTTATATATAGAGTGACGGTGGTAGCAAGAGCGTTCAGACCAATCTGTTGTACGTGTCTGCATTCCTTAGTCTCTGAAGCAAATTTAACTTTTGTATTTAATGCAGTACTGAGTTGTAATTTAGTCTTTAGTGCATTTCAGCAGTCAACGTATCAGTGAAATGTCACAATGATGATGAGTGTTTTCATTCTTCTTTTAGGGAGATCAGAGGGCAGTGAGGGATTGGAGCATCTCCCTTATGAGGAAAGGCTGAGAGAGCTGGGGCTCTTTAGCCTGGGGAAGAGAAGGCTGAGGGGAGACCTTATTAATGCTTATAAGTATCTAAAGGGTGGATTGAAAGAGGATGGAGCCAGACTCTTCAGTGGCTCCCAGTGACAGGACGAGGGGCAATGGGCAGAAGCCGGAACATAGGAAGTTCCATTCAAACATGAGGAAGAACTTATTTCCAGTGAGGGTGACAGAGCCCTGGAACAGGCTGCCCAGGGAGGTCGTGGAGTCCCCTTCCCTGGAGATTTTCAAGACCTGCCTGGATGCAGTCCTGAGTGATGTGCTCTGGGCAACCCTGCTTTGGCAGGGAAGTTGGACTAGATGATCTCTAGAGGTCCCTTCCAACTCTGACAATTCCATGATTCCATGAGTTGGGTTCACTGGCATTTTCTTCAATTTTTTCTGGTGAGGTGTAGCCTTACTAGACCATAACTGATGGTGGATTCATTACGTACAAAGCATCAAGAACTCAAGCGTGTGGTGTTCCACATTCCTGTTGACACTTGTCCTGCTACATTCTTGGCCACATTCACACTGAGGACTGTGGAAAAGAAAAGCAAAAGTTTGCTTTGAGTGACTTGCCTAATTATAGCAGAGATACTGCTGCAAGGAGGAGCACAGCTTGAGAAGAACATTAGACGTTAATATAGTTGTGGGTGCCTGATGTTTTTATATTAATTAGTAGCACTAGTTTTAAATATTTTTAGTAAACCATAATGATTTTACTTCCTTAGCAGTTCAGCTGAGCTTTTAATTTAATTGTAAAATGTTTTCTATTCACTTGATCGCACTTGGCTTTCCCTTTGAGAGCGCGGTCACATGGAGTAGTTCTGGTTGTCACCTGCTAAGGGTTACTTCACCAGGCCTGAACGGGGAAGTTGGGGTGGGTAATGCAATATATTAGCAGCTGTCTTCAACCCTGGTTCTTACACACTTTGAAATTCGGATTTTCAGGCTGAGGTAATGGGATAGGGTCTGCTAGATGTCCTGAAGACTCGGTATCTACACCTGGAAAAGCCAGTGGGCATTTACCCTGGGACTGGAGCACCTGGTCTGCTGTGAGCGAGCCAGTTCTTCAGCTGCTACAGTCCCTAACCCAGGCTAGTGTAAACTGAAGCTGAAGTAATTTTACTTTAATGCTCCTGTCCTGAAACTTGACAGCAGTTTAGGATTTATTCCTTGAGCGCCAGCAGCCTCGGGGTTCATTTGTCATCACAGGTCTGTTGGAGCTGTAATGGAGCCAGCAACAAGCGCATGAAAACTAACTCCATCCCCGTGACCGCTGGACCGAGCGGTGGGTGAGGCAGTAACACGGCCTTTTTTGCACTCTGTGAGCTCTACCCACGTACAGATCTTTGCTTGCGGTGAAAAGAAAGCTTGTCTGCAGCGAGGAGGCCCTGCAGGGTGGATGGGTCTGATGGGTCCTTGGGAATGTTGCCTGCCTTCCTCCTGAGGTTACAGGATTTCTGCAGTTTATTTCAGGCTTCAAATAATTCTTTGAAGCGGTGAAATAAAATCACCTTTCACTTGACTGTCAACCTTGGTTGTCTCATGAAGCCAGTTGTGCGTGGTGCTCGCATCCCAGCCTGTCCGGTTTCTGATCCAGGATCTGCCCTACAAAACCAGGAATGGTCTTTTCTGCCGTATGCTCTATCATAAATGTTCATTGCTGTTCTTTCCGCAGAACTAAGGGAATGGGAGGAGCAGGGCTATTGACAGGGATGTAACAGGGAATGAATTTGTTCATACCCCATTCTTAATGCCTCCAAGTTTCAAGATGGTCCTCTAAAATCTCGTAATCCACTAGTTTGTGCAGTCCACATCTCCGATTAAGCAACTGGAGAACTTTGCTACTGCACTGTGTTTGCACACAACACAACTGGAACCAGGCTGAGTGTAATTACGCTTGCAGGGCTGGTAACTGCACAGAGAAAATGAGCACCAATGGTTCAGTTTTCCATGATGCAACTTCTGGGGAAGATCAAATTATCTGTTGGATGAAGATCATTCTCAGAATAAAGTAGCAATCCTGTGAATATATATATAGTGTGATATGCAGTTTTCTTCATGTGATAGAAGGTTTGTGTACCCCCATTCCAAATTAAAAATATATAAGCCCTGTGGCTTTCATCTCCATATTGCATTCCCAGATCTTTGTTCCAAGTTCCTGCAGAAGCTGGGAATCTTCAGTCTCGTGCTTTTGAAAGTGTTTTGATGCACTGCATGTTTCAAGTGCTCTTTGTGCTTAGTAGAACAAGATGTATGCGGTGGTTCTTGCAGTTAACAGTTCCTGTCGCTCAGTGCTTTCTGGAATGATACTTTTATTGTCTGGGAAGGAGTAAAGGAACTGTGAACCTCCTTTTCCTCTTCTCCATCCTCCTCTTGCTGACATACACTTGTGGGTAAAAGTGGAGTTGTAAGTAAACCACCATCTCTGTTTGGTGTGTTTTGCAAAGTATTTGCAGCTGCTCTGTGTACAACTTTGCAGATAATTCCCAGCTAGGGGAAGCTTCATGGAAGTGTTGGTTTGGTTTTTTTTAACTTAATTAAATTAAATATATTAGTAAAGTGAAAGCCAGTGCTTAGTTTCCATGTTGGATGACAGTGCTAATATTTCATTGATTGTAAAAGTTTGTATATTAAAAATCGGGTTTCTTTTATGTAGCTGTTAAAAGTTGTGCTTGCAAATTAAACTCGAGGCTTGTAAGGTCATCCGAAATACAGTGGAAGTGAGAGGAAAAAGATGAAATACAACTTAATTCATCTGTGCCTCTGAAAATGTTTAGCTTGGAAGGAAATGTGTATGATTTTCAACTTGAAATAACTGGGTTGGAATTGGGTGGGATTTTTAGTTGTAGTATGTAAGCTCCTTCCGTAAACTCTTGAGCGTGTTTTGGGCAGGAATTACTGTTTAAGAAACTTCTATTTCCAAAAACTTCTTGTTTTGAAACACCCCATCTTTTTATACTGTCTTGATTAGCTGCGTAAGTCCAGACAAGCATACAGATTATGCACATAACAATTTCATTTCCTCTGACTTGCCTTTTCTTCCCGCCTACTGCTTAGTTATTTGTATGCAAATAAATGTGCAGACAACTCCATTTCAAAGTGTCTGTTAAATTGGTGTATTTTGCTTGTATAAGGTATATTATTTGAGAAAACAAGTTTTTGAGGTGTATTTGTTTTGTAGTTGAGTCAGACAGCAATTATCACACAGCATTACATGACAAAATTAAATATATGTAAAATAAACTGAATAAATGATTAAGTAAATTTATTTCACTGTGTATCATCAGGTAGGTGATTTTTTTTTTTTTTTACTGCCTATATTCATATAAATTTTTCCTTGTTATTTTTGCCTAGGTGGAGAATCATGAATTTCTTGTCAAGGCTTCTTTTGATCCTAATTTGACAGAGTTAAGAGAGAAGATGAACGAGCTGGAAGAAAAAATGCAGTCCTTTTTAAAGAGTGCAGCCAAAGAACTAGGTAGGGTATGAAACTACCTTTTCATTCTTACCCCCTTTGTAAAAAGTTTTGAGATCAAGTGATTAAAATTGGTATATAGGAATTAAGGGATGTTTGTATTATCCTATTATTAATTTGAGGTGACTTTAGTCGTCACAGTACAATCTGTCGAAAACTGAGTGATTTTTGGTTTATAAGTTGGCCTTTTTTAAGGATGGCATTCCAGAATATATCAGAAATGTTCGTGTATCTTGCAAGATACTGCAGAATTCATTTTGTAGAACTGTAACTCATTGTAACTCTTGGCAAGGCCTAGTTCTATTTTACATCCTTTAAGGGCATGCATTGAAACTTGTTTTTTTTCCCCTGTGCGTTCTCCTGAGTGTCCATTCAGGACATGCTAGTTTTGTTTTGGAGTTCTTCGCAAAATGTAATGTGTGAGCAAATGAGATATTTAAAGAATTGATTATCCTATGCAAAAAATTCCATGTGCAGCTCATGAATTGGCCATTTGAAGAGCAACTTAAAAAAAAAATAATTAATGCAAATATGGCAAGGAAAACTAGCAACACCACAGTTATTTTAGGTTACACCTTTAAGGGCTTGCATATTTTTCAGTCTTGATTTTTTTAGTGTAAACAAGATGCCTGGATGAAAAGAAGGAAAGACAAGATTGTGTAGGGATGGAATGAGAAATCGCACCAGCAGAAGTATGTATTAATAAAAGGATCACAAGATTACAAGCGGTATCCTTACAGCAGCAATATAGAATGTCCTTGCAGTGTGCTATAAGCATTTTTCATATGTCTGGTGAATATATAGCAATACAATAATCGTGAACCTGATTTGAATATGCAATTTGAGAGCATATCAAAGTAAGAGCAGAGAATGAATCGGTGAACTTGTGTTATTTCTCATACCTGTACAGAACCAAAGCAAATATACTGAACAGCGTATCTAGGAGTGGCTACATCACACAAACTGGGGGTTAGTGAGCAGAAATAGCACAGGTTGCAGGATTTTTGATAATACATTTATTTTCTTTTTTCTTTCTTTCCATCTAAAAGGTTTGGAAGCTGGCAAAAGTATCAAACTGGAGACAAATTCACAGTTTGGACATCACTTTCGAATAACTTGCAAGGAGGAAAAAGTTCTCCGTAACAATTCAAAATATGGAATAGTTGATACACAGAAGAACGGTGTGAAATTTACTAACAGGTATGAGATCATCTTGGTACTTTTTCAAGACTGTTGTGAAAGAAACAAAATTGTTCCTTTCTTTATAATCATGCGGATAAACTAGTTTCCCTACTTCTTGAATGACTTGAATTTTCATCTTTTTAATTGCTCACAGATTGAGATATTGAGCAAGACTGGCATGAGAGAGTCGTCGTCATACACTTTCTGCTAAAAGCTGCATTCCCCATTTACTTTGCCAACTATTCGCTGGTTTTGGTCCTTTGACTTGGGCTAATTTCTCTGTTTTAGCTGCACCTACTAGCGTAATTGCATTCACCATGAGCGTTTATATAGACACTTTCACAAGCCGCAGTAGGAAAAGAGTTACTTATGTTTATTACCAAATATGACACGCGGCAGTTTTGGTGGTTACATTTTTTTTTTGTTCCAAATCACGCTGTAATTGCTGTTGGTCCTTTGTATTGGACTTTGATTCTGTTGTTCTATAGAGTAAGCTATTTAAAAATTTCAGTCTTCAGGATGATTGGATTGATGCTCTCGATGATCCCAAGGGTCTCTTCCAACCTGGATGATTCTATGATTCTATATGTGTCTCCTTGTCTGGAGAGTAGGTCTGTCACACATCAGCCAAGCAAGAAGTCTCTATTTCTTGTTGAATTTTTAGCTCCTCTTGAGCGTGGTAGAAGGAGCAAGGGCTATCTCAGTCATCAGATCTCTCTCTCTCTGTACTTCATTATTTTTACACAGAGCAAACAAGGTAGAAATTTGCATATGCAGAATCGGATAAAAACTTTGGTTGGAGGTCATCTCTTGAAGTTAACTGGCCTTAACGCCTCACTCAAAGCAGTGCCACCTTGGAAATGAGATCCTACCTCAAAGTTAGATGGGGTGGCTCAAGGCCTTGCCCAGATGCCCATCCTCCAAGCATCCTTCACCACCTGGTGGGGCACAAGTTCCAGTGCTGAACCACTCTTTGTGAAAACTTAACTAATCAGATCTAGTGAGAATTTTCCTTGCAGAAGCTTGAGTTTTCAGTGTCTCATTCTTTTACTGTGCACCTCCAAGAAGCGTCCTGGTGCCTCTCCTCTCCAGGCTGACTTCAGAGTCTTTCAGCCTGGGCAGGTATCTGTGTCTGTGAGACCACCAAGTCACCCCAGCTCTTTTATGAATAGCTGTTTTACAGCCATTTGGACCTCAGTCTGTACTGTTGCATGGAGTTATTTCATGCCAGGTGCAGAACTTTGCATTTGGCTGTGTTGAAATTCTTGTCTACCTATTTCTGTAGATAACCCAGTGACTTGCAGCCCTGTCTTCCAGCGCGCTGACGGCTCCCCGTAATGTGATATCATTTACGACCTTGCTGAGAGTGCATTTGAGAGTGCGCTCAGTCCCATCATTCAGGTTGCTAATTAAAGCATAAATAGTATCAGCCCCAATATCAAACCTAAGAAATGCTGCTAATAATCAGCCGCTAATTGGACTTCAACCCCCTGACAAGTTCCTCCTTGTCTGTCAGTGGCAGGTCCAGGAGAAAACTAGTATTTAAGTCTCCTGCATGTGTTATATACAGAAGGGTAAAAATAGAAGAGATTGGTGCATTGTGGAGTCTGTTTCAGACAAACCGTGCTGCTATCACTTTATGTATAGCGGTTCCTGCTGGAGTTAGCATCAGAAAAGTGAGTTTATTGAGGGAAACCTTGATTGACAGACATGTATGAGGAGCACTGCCTATGGGGCAAGGTTGGTTTCAAGCCAGTGGTATTACTAGTAGTGACTGTTTCTGTTAATCACTCACTTTCATAAGTAATAAATCCTTGGCTTTGAAAAGGAGGGCAAACATATTGGTTCACACCAACCAATATGTTGGTGTATTTCACACGAATTTACTTAAATGAACGAAGTGTAAACCTTAATTGCATTTTGTTTTAACTTTTACTCACAGGATATTTTTTCAAAACATCCCTGAAACTTAAAACAGCTATTTTTTTTGCTTCTAAATATGTTAATGAATCTAAACGTAATGATGAAGTTAGGCTTTTCTGTAACTGACAAGATGGTACTTAGCACCTCTGTTGCGTCATCTGTTACTTTCCCTGAGGGAAGAAGTCCATGGATCACTAATAAAGCAGACTTCTCTGTGCTTAGTTAAGTTATAGTTGCTTGTGTAGACGGTACAAAAACACAAGGCTGACTCCTGCTTATGGTGTGGGTGCGCTGCTTGGATGTGTTTCATGTTCAGTCCTGCGGACTCTGCTCTCTCTCTCTCCAGAGTCTGCTCGGAGACAAGCTTGAGAAGAATAAACACTTGTTTAAACTCTCTCTTGATTTCAGCTTACTTTATTTTGAAGACTAGAACCTGTTCCTACTGACAGTAGTTCACTGAGGTTTTTACTAAATGAAGGAGGTCAATGCCTTCGGCTCTGATAAGCCTGTTGTAGGACTCTGGCTAATTGTACAGTTGCTTAGCAGCAGTTCTCCTCTGCCAGTTCTTTCACTGCCACATCTTCTTGCAAAATGGCCAGAAATTTAGCTTTATGAGCAAGTCCTTGTACATACCATGTCTACAACAAACAACTACTGTAAGATTTTTAACAATAATGTGTTCAGAGATGCTAGAGTTGCTGGTTTGGCCCTTGTGGGTGATCTTCAACTTGGAATTAATCTTACTGATACCCTGGTGTGGATGAACTGTAGATTAGCTGCTTTGTGGTCCTTGTGATGAGCCTTGCTGTTAAAACAGATGGGGACAACTGATACTGACTCATAGATGAGGAGGCCAGAAGTTTGGCATTGTAGCAGTGAAGACAGAACACAGCTTCTAAATATTGTGGTTTTGTTCACAGCAAACTGAGCTCCGTCAACGATGAATATATAAAGAACAGAGAAGAGTATGAAGAGGCTCAGGATGCAATTGTTAAGGAAATCATTAACATTGCTTCAGGTGAATATGCCAACGTTGATGTGTGTATCACAATCTGGAATGCTGGGGAGGACTTGCAGATATTTGTAGATCCCTCTATAGAGAACTGTAATGTTCCCCAAAGAATTAGTGTGAAAAAAAGAGGTTTGGCTTTTAGACAGTTCTTGAAAGTTTGAAATACGTTGCCTTCTGTGGTTAGACTCTTTTCTGGCATTGCTACAAATTATTAGAGATAAAAAAGCACTTCTTAAGATGATGTATTAATATATTTGAGTGTGTATTAAGTTGTGGTGGAAATCTTCATAAGCTTTGACCTGTTGTCATGATAAATTTGCCAGTATATTGCAAAATCAGTAGCTTATTAGATATTTTTTGTCTTATCTTGGTAATTTTCAAGTAGTGTGTTTTTTGTGTGTAGCATACTAAGGTTTTTATATTTATGTGGCAATCTAATGGGGTATTATGTAGGGGGATTAGCTTCAATATGTCATCTATAAATACCTAGTGTGCTTAAGAAAGTCTTGTGCTGCTGCTGAAAGCTTCTGTGGTGTGCAGACATAGATTTACAAGTGTATATGTGTATTTAAAAAGCATTTTTCTTCCCAAGTGGAGGCATTTTAATGAAGAAGACTGGATTATGTGTGTAATTCTCGAATGAGTATGACTTAAAGTCCTCTTAATGATCTGTACCCAGCCAGTTCAAGAGATGATCCAATTTATTGGGTTTCCAGCCATCTTGCTGTTGCGACCATTTCCCTTCCCATACTAAGATAAGCTGTTTCTTGTTGTCTGGTGTAAAGGCAAAACAATCAACATGGCCTGACCTCTTCCTTTTCCTGGTCTGAAGAAGTCCCCTTTGCAGTCAAAGTATGGAAACTTTAGGATAGCATCTCAGATTCTCACAGAAGGTGACTGCTGTCTTAAACAAAATTAACTTTTAATGCAGATAAATTAATTTTATGGGCTCAGTATAGGCTTTAAGGTATCTTTTCAGCAAGAACAAAAGAATTTCTAACTGTTGAATGTGTATCTCTCTAATCAAAACCAGGTTATGCAGAACCAATACAGACGATGAATGATGTAATTGCTCAATTAGATGCAATTGTCAGTTTTGCTCATGTGTCAAATGGAGCACCGGTGCCGTATGTCCGTCCTGTCATTCTGGAGAAGGGACAAGGAAGGATTGTGCTGAAAGGCGCCAGGCATCCTTGCATCGAAGTGCAAGATGAGGTGGCCTTCATCCCCAATGACGTTACATTTGAGAAGGGCAAACAGATGTTCCACATTATTACTGGTAAATGTTTCTGTTCTCTTTTTCATTTGTTATTTACGTTTTAAATGCTTTGAGTATTTCCAATAATGATGTCTTTGAAAAAAACAACAAAAAAACAAGCAACAGCAAACAGACAAACCAACAACCCAATAAAAGTCTGTCAAAACAATTTCTCTAATCAACAAAGGGTGAGCAGTTAGCAAATTAGTAATCTTTCTGTATGGGGAATTAGATTTAGGTCTGGAAAAGAAGGGAGGGTATTTGTAAGGTATTGTTGCATATTATATTAAAAAAAGAAAGTGTCTACAACGTTCTTGTGAAATGTGTAGTGGGCATTCTACATGCTTGTGCACATACAGGCATATTTCTAATCTTCCAAACTAATAGTCATGGAATTGGTTGTTACGACTGTAGTTATAGTGCACTAGTTTGGAGAAGGTGATCGTTAATTTAGAAATAGTCATTTGGGAAGGAGAGAGAGGCTGCTAGGACAGTAAGAAATAAGAAATCAGTTCTTCTTTAATATATGTATTCTCTGCCTTAGTAAGTGTAACTCCAGAAGCCAGGCAACCTCTGGAGCGGGAGAATCTGAACTTGCTGAAGGGATTTGGAAAATTCCAGTAGGCATCAATTGTACTGTAGCCACGTAGGCACCTTCTGTAGGCAAGATTTTAAGCAGCCTCTCTGTTAATGTTTTCTTTGTTTAGTGTGAAAGTCAATTTTAAATGCAAAACATGTTTAATGACTGTACCCTTTTTTTTCCCCTATTCTCTGGTGTAATTAAGATAATTTTACTACACAGAAAAACATTTCTAGTGTTTATACATTTAATTGAATTTTAATTTCCATCCAGATGTCCTTGACATACATTCTGAGTAGCAGAGATCTGAAATTAGAGAATGATTAATGAGCACTTCTAAAGTAATCAAAAAGAAAAACTAAAAATACGAATAAATGCATAGTAACACGCTTGTTTTTCTGGTTAGCAAAAGCATAAAATTGGTTCTAATGATCAATTTTCTGGAAAATACTTTTTATTTCATTTGTACTTCAGTTAAAATTAACTACTTAATATCTATGTTTGCTGATTCAGAGTCCCTTTAGATTGTGATTTAAATCACCCATTAGCTTGTACCCGGTCTGTAACTTAGCTATTTCATTTTTACAGACAAATTGTAACTGTTGTTTGAGGTAAAAGCAAATTATTTTCATTCTTAAGCAGCAATACTGACGACTTTAAATTAAAAGCTTATTAGCTTTAGGTATGGACATGTGTTTTGGATGACCGCTTATGCTTCTGAAAAGTCTCCAAACTTATGAAGCCCCTGATGCTGTCTGATCATCTTTCTTTTGAAAAAACAGCATTCAGCAAGACATAAAAACGAGCCTTTTTAGTAGTGGAGCTGTACCTGTTAGACAAGTCTGCTCCTCTTCCCTGGCGAAAGAGTAATAAGTTTAAATGTTCTTTGTTTTAATTTAAAGCCTGTTCTCCTTTAAAAGAAGTATTGAATTGTAAAAGGTTTATTTATTTATTAATTTGCAAAATTTCTTCTTCAGGCCCTAACATGGGGGGAAAATCAACATACATCCGGCAGACAGGGGTGATCGTTCTTATGGCCCAAATTGGGTGTTTTGTACCCTGCGACTCTGCAGAAATAAGCATTGTGGATTGTATCCTGGCTCGGGTGGGAGCTGGAGACAGTCAGCTGAAAGGAGTGTCTACTTTCATGGCTGAAATGTTAGAAACTGCTTCAATCCTTAGGTAAGTCCTTTGCTGCTTTGATCTTGTTGGTTGAGGTTGATGGGAAAGGAAGTGCTCTGAGGAAAACTTCCTTTTTTTTTTTTAAGATTTCATTTAAGACTTTATGTAGGATCTCAGTAGAGGATCTCAAGTCCTTTTCAGCAGGCTCCTAAGTCCTTGAAGTCACCTTCTGTTTATTTTAGTGGTCATATAGGCTGCTTCCAGGAGGCTAAAGTCTAAATGGGCCAAAGAAGCAAATTTGGAATGGTCATTGTGAGACTGTGTGTGCGCTTTATTTTATTGTTTCGGTCTTTTGCCTCTTTTATGCTATGCCTCTGTAACGTAACTTGTGGTACTCCAATATCTAGAGTTCACGCTGTTTTTAAACATTACAAAAATGCTCTTGTGTTTTTAGGACAGCATCTGAAAACTCCCTGATAATCATTGATGAGCTGGGAAGAGGAACTTCTACCTACGATGGTTTTGGCTTGGCATGGGCTATTTCCGAATACATTGCTAGCAAAATCTGTGCTTTCTGTATGTTTGCTACACATTTTCATGAACTGACAGCTCTTGCTGACCAAGTGCCAACAGTAAATAACCTACACGTTACTGCTCTGACCAGCGATGACACACTGACAATGCTTTATCGTGTCAAGGAAGGTAAGACTGTGTAAATGGCGGTGAACAGGGTGAACTTTATTTGGCACTGACAGACGAAGAAGTACTAATGGAAAAACTTAACATAAAAAGATATTTCATATGTTGTGCTTAAGGGCTATAATAGACATGTTCTTCTCTGTCCATAGAGAACGTGGCAGTAGCTCTGTCCATGTCCAAACACAGTTGATGTTGATGATTCTTTGTTAAGACTTCTAGGTTATTTAGGTTATTTCTGCCTTTGAGGTCTCTCTCTTTCCCCCTCTCTCCCCTTTATTTTTTTTTTAAAGAGCAGAGAGAAGGATTCCAAATAATTATTTTCTATTTTCCTAAATCAGCCATTTTAACTTGCTGCTGTTTCAGTTTTCCGTATGGAGGAAGGGGTAGGTTTTGGTAAATCATACAGAAAAAGACTTACGTTCCTTGAACTGTTCTTTTAAAAGAAATGAGTACAGCTTTTATGTGCTGACAGTTTTTAGTAACGGCTATTTCATTGTAATAAGGCTTAGTCATTGAAGAAAGGTGTTGCTCAAGTTATGCAGCAGTTTGATATAGGAAAAATCATGTGTTTAGTTTTTAGGAAATGGCATCATAGTAAAACAAGTAGCCTGTTGTTTTGTTAGTGTAAGATAAGTCAGATGTATTTAATTAAAATCCTTTAGTGGATCCAGTTTTTCCTTTTGTTATTAAATTGGACAATTTTTAATTGTGTGTAAGTTTCATCTGTTAAGTGCAGTAAGTGGTTCCTCCTGCTTCTCTATATCCCAAATCATTTCTTCTTGCTCTCTTCAGCAGGAGCCTGCATTTATGCTAGATAAAGCAGGGCTGGGTAACTGGCTTGCAAGGTATGGTCATTTGTAGCATTCTAATTTAGCTGCAAACTTTACAATGATTTTGTTGTTCCCATAAGAGCATTTCAGTCAGGTTGCCTACCTCTGGGCTAAGATTTTGATTTCAAAATTTTGGCAGAGTACTGTTATGCTATATTTTCACTTAAAAATACCACTTAATAGTCTTTTTCTGAATTCCACAATGAAGGAATGAGTTAGATGACGCTCAGGTGAATAGAACATGGTTACTGTAGAACTCCATGGCTATACTGCATCAGATCAACGATTTGCCTTGTGGAGTGGTTTTGTCTTAAATAAGGAATAACTATTTGAGGAGTGAGGCTATTATCTTTACTAAGACAACTACTGAGTATCATCCATCCTCATTAAGGCTAAGGAGCTAGTCCTTGTCTTGCGTCTCAAGTCCTGGATACTGATGTCTATCTTTTTAGTTTAGGATTTAATCTTACGGGTACAATTGCTGAACTTCATTCCTCATTTTAAAAACTGTTTTGTTGTTTTGACACAATACCAAATACTTGCTTTCACTTGCCTAGTTCCTCCTAACAGCCCTGCTTTTCATGATTAGTGCATATTCAGTATGTGCTGTCTTGGAACTCTCTCCCATATTTCCTGATTTCTTTAGCTGATTTAGGACTCTTCAGTTCATTCCTTATGGCATACATTGTTCTGAAATGAATCTAATATGCTGTCCAATTACTACATTTTACTGTTATGCTTTTAAAGATAATTTTTATAATCTTCGCAGGCTATCACCATGCTATTAAGTGTCTTTAGATGATTGGTAAATGTGTTTTTATTATATCCTGATTTGAGCTTCACTCAAATGGTACCATGTTAGTTTTACTCTTATGATGTTACTAGTTGACTATTTCTTACTCATTTCTTCTGGTTTTAAATCCATGAAATTACTTCATTTCTTACCCTTTGATGACTTGTATAACTGCTTTTAATTTTGTATTCACCTGTGGGTATAGTCTTGCAATTAGCTTTCAGGTACTTTTCTATAAAGCTAGGATATCGCTCTGAGCAATGGGAATCAAAACATGGCCAGAAGAACTGCTCTCCTCTGGCTTGTTTCTCTTAACTCTGTGTCCTTGTCTTTCAAGAGTTTTGTTTCTTAGAAATGGCCTCTGGTCTCCTCTGTTCATGCACTTTTCCAAAGCAACGTCCAGGCTTTGCTGCTGAGTATTAAATGTCCAAAGTGCTGTGGCCCTGGTAGCCAGCCTGATGCAGTGGAGAGGCAATGTCTGTGGTTCTTCTGGAGTTTGCCATTTCCCTTCTTCTCCAGCACATGTTGAGCTCCTTCCACCAAGTGATTGTTCAGAGCCTTCTGAGTGTCCTGCTCAAATCGGTGCTTAAAGTATGGCTTAGTGTGCATAGGAAAGGAAGACAAGTATAGTCATAAATTGCTGCAAGTGTACATTGAAACTATTATTTTCAATGCAGCGAGAGCTGGCAATGTAGAGTCTTCAAATAAGCCATCTTTATTTAGGTGCCTTATTTTGAGTACTTAGATTGAGGGGCGGTAGTAATATATGCTAATTCTAAACCTTTTGCCTTCGTATATCTAAATCCTTTGGAATAGCAACTCTTCTGATAAAAAGAAACTTATATTGCCCAGATAGTTGGGTGA
Source organism: Numenius arquata (assembly GCF_964106895.1). NCBI lineage: Eukaryota > Metazoa > Chordata > Aves > Charadriiformes > Scolopacidae > Numenius > Numenius arquata. Next base: position 49,604,339 of record NC_133577.1, read on the forward strand.
ATTGTCTTTCTTCAATCTGCGCTCCCCCCCCCGCCTTTTTTTTTCTAGCCTGTATTAGCTCACCTATTGTGGTGAAAACTCAAGGAGCCCAATTTCATATTTTTCTTCAACCAGTTTTGCTGATTTTAGTGATACGCATGGGTTTTTTGCGTGTGCAGTGTCTTTTCATTTGATCCATTTTCTTGGAAGTGCTATTGAGCATAGAGACCCAGTAGTTTGTATCTATCTACTTAAACCTCTGTCAGATGAGATACAGCATTAGGAAATATTAATCTTAAAATATCTGATCTCCAGTTAGGTATCTTTCACCTAAGTTTTTGCAGAAGTTTTTGTTGTGCTCTTGTGGAAGAGTTATGTTGTTCAAGCAAGGATGTGAGTATAGGTAGCTCAGATACAGCTGTGTTTTGAACGAAACCACAGGTTTCATGCCACTTGAAATGTGAAACTTGCACAACAAGGAACTTTATAGTATATTTTCATCCCTGTCTTCATGCTTCAAGAGTGTGGCAGAGTAGCTGGAGGAGGAGAGACAGAAAGTATAGTTCTCCAGGCCTCTGTTCAGGATTGTGTCAACAAAGACCTGAGTTAGCTTTGTGTTTGGGGAGATGTGTGTTTTTAATATAAAATCAAGAAAACTAATTTCTGCTTAAGAATATTAATTTCCTTGAAAACACCTGAGAGATTACAAGGTTAATAAAACAGAAAAAAATGCAAATGCTAAATTTTTCCTTTACCTATTCTTTGATTACCCAGTATTTAATTGATGATTAGTTAAGTATCGTTTTACATGTGTAATTCATTTATTCATAACTCCTTGCTGGAGACCAAAATTAAAAGGATGTAACAATATTTGTGGGTGGCCCATTGGAATTTTGGTAATGAATGGAGTTGACAGATTGTACCAGCGCGCTTTTGATATTGAAGTGAAAATTATTTTATGTAACTCTCTATAATTGACATATTTTGAGCAAGTATGAGAACTTTTCTTTCTCACCAAATGTTATAAACAGTGCTTTAATTGAAGTAAGTGTAAAGTTAAAGTTGAAAGGTTTTGATATAATTAAAGACGACTCCTGGAGACTGAGAAGTTATGCGGTACTGATGCAGAGGAGAAGGAGGATGATTGAGAATGCAACATTTGTAATATTTATGTGCATATACATACACACACAGATATGTATGTGTATTCATGAACATAGAAAGAATGTGAGAGATATATTTAAAAAAATTAAAAAATGGTGTGACTTACTGTATTCTACAGTCTGTACTGAAGTACTTTAATAAAAACCATTATTCAATTTCATTAAAGTACTAGAGGGAAATTCTTTCTGCCTGAAGACTTTTCCCTTTCTTCCTGAAGCACTTTTGGAACTCTGCAATTACTGCTTTAAGAGAACTTAATTAAATAAGAGCGTATTCTTTAGTCTGTGTTACAGTGTATTGTCCAAAAGATAAACCAGAAAATGCTGGGAGAACCTCACACACTTAATTGTTCAGAACAGAGAACTGTTACAAGTTTGTTCATATAATCTCTGTGTTAGCCGTATTAACTCCTGAGAATTCTTTACTGGTTGTTTTTCTCTGTACCCAGGTGTTTGTGACCAGAGTTTTGGAATACACGTAGCAGAGCTGGCGGCTTTCCCAAAACATGTGATAGAAAGCGCAAGAGAGAAAGCATTGGAGCTGGAGGAGTTTCAAAACATTGGCAAGTCCAAGGAATCTGAAGGAGAACCACCAGCCAAGAAATTCTACAGAGAAAGAGAGGTTTGCTATCAGGAATGCTTTTTAAAATTTGTTTAGCTGGAATAGCCCAAGCAAAATAGATCTAGGTTACATATTCCCCCAAAGCTTAAGGATAACTAACTATAATCTCATTTTTCCGTAACAAAATGTTTTAGCAGCGAAGTTCATCAGGAGTTGATGAGCTGTAAGAGAATGGTTGGTTTAGATTCATTTCGAGTTAACACGGGCAAGAATTTTATCTAAAAACATAGTCATGAGAATGAAACTAATTTTTTTCTTAAAGAGTAATGATCAGCAATTAGCATGATTAGCATAGGACCAGAGTTATACAAGGGACCATGTCCCTAGCTATCCTGTGGGATTTTCTTTATGCTGTGAACCGAGCCAGAATTTTGTGTTTGCTGCTTTTTTTGGCTACTTAGTTTGTGTGCACTATTTCTTGTGACTTAAGCCATAGCTTTTGTATTAATTGTTGAGATTATTCTTGGCTCTTGTCATAGTTTTGGTTGGGATAGAGTTAACTTTCTTCTGAGCAGCTGGTGTAGCGCTGTGTTTTGGATTTGGGATGGGAATAGTGTGATAGCAGACTGGTGGTTTTGATTGTTGCTGAGCAATCAAGGCCTTTCCTGCTCCTCACACCGCTGGGGGGGCACAAGAGGTTGGATGAGGACACAGCCAGGACAGCTGACCCCAACTGACCACAGGGCTATTCCATGCCACATGAGGTCATGCTCAGCAGATAAAGCTGAGGAAGAAGGAGGAAGGGGAATTACGGCTTTTGTCTTCCCAAGCCACTGTTATGTGTGATGGAGCCTGGCTTTCCTGGAGATGACTGAACACCTGCCTGCCGATGGGAAGCAGTGAATTAATTCCCTGTTTTGCTTTGCTTACGTGTGTGGCTTTTGCTCTACCTGTTAAACTGTCTATCTCAGCCTGTGAGTTTTTCCTCGCTTTAACTCTTCTGATTCTCTCCCACATCCAACTGGGGGAAGTGAGCGGGTGGCTGCCTGGTTCTAGCTGCTGGCTGAGGTTAAACCATGACACCTCTGCAAGTGGGTTGCCACCTGATTTTGCTTCCCCTTATTTGAGAGCTTGTAAATGCTGATTTCTCAAAGCTTAATGTGAACATGTTCAGATCTGTTCACATCAGAGCTTTCTCCTTTGTGCCCTCCCATCAGTACTAAGACGTCTCACAAGCTGGTCATATTGAAGGACATGACGGTTTGGACCTGGAGTATCTAATTTACAGATGTCATAAAGTTCTTCCCATTTCACTTGCAAGAAATCTGGTTTGGTTCTCTCTACTCAACTGACAAATAAAGTGCTCTTGGCTTTGCGCTGGCTTCAAGCCCAAGTTGAGGAAACCCACATCTTAGCGTAGATCTGATCATATCTCCACAGCGTAATACAGTTGTGTAAAGCTATTTGAGTGAACTGTTTTTTCTCTTCTCCCTTTGCTTTCTCTTCAAAGAAGCTTCATTAGCAGATAGCGTAAAGGAAAACAGTAACTTGCAGGAAGTTTTTCAGAATAGCCTGTGTTGTCTTGTTGCTGGATGAAGAGTCCTTACAGTGACATCCACTGCAGCCTCCTAGGAAATCCATGTGCTGCCTTAGGACTTGCACTGATTTTTGCCAGTAATCAGATCCTCCTTGCTGCATGTATATAAATCTGCTTACACGTCTTAATTCTGTGTCCCAGTAGTTGGCCTGAAACTTTGCAGCCTTGTAACTCGTTTATTTCCTCCTATACATCTGTGGCAATCTTGGTAATACTCCAGCATCTGGAGCGTTAGGCCATATTCAAAGCACCTTCTACATTTAAAAAGCCTTTGCTCTAGACAGAGGCTGTTACCTGTCACTTTATTTTCAGTTTGAGAGGTCTGCTGCCTTTGTTTCTGGCTCAGTAAGTGGATCTGATGTTGTGGATGAACAATCTCTGCTTTGTACTACCTTTTAGTGCCAGGTGGTTCCTGCTCCAGCTTCCTCATTGCTCCACTATGGCCTTTCCCTTGCCAGCCTTGCTAGGTATCGTGGTGAAGTATTTTTCAGATTAGTTGGATCTGGCTGTGTGGTCTTAAGTTGGTGTAAATTAAATTGACGCGGCAAACACTTCTGACAAACCCAGCATCATGTTTTATTCTTGGATATTTCAGTAATACATAATATTTCATAAACTCTCTGGGCAGTAGAATGACATAGCTTTAGATGTCTTGCCCAGGCAATTTGTCTGCCTTCGTTAACATCATCTCTAGAGGGAAAAGCATGCTATTACATTTCCAAGTCCTTTGGAGGCAGCTGCACTGAAAGCACACCGCATTAGTCCTAAACGATAAAACTACAAAAGCTTTGGAGTAGAGTCCTAAAATGCAAAGAACAAGACAAATTCTGTACTCCAGATAAATTGCTTCTAATACAGGGATCCTGAATGCCATTCATTGAGATGGTTGCTCCTGCTATTCAGTTCAGGTTGTTTAGAAGTTCCACTTTGCCTGTTTGTGTAAAAGCATATGCATGAAGCTTAATTATCATCTGTTCTCCTTGGTGACGGCCACTCTGCAGTTGCTTGGTTACACTTTGTTCTTTCCTTTTGCATATTGAAACATTGGTTTTGATTTACAGTTCCTCCAGAAAGTGGCTGGTTTGGGTGATGAGGCCACTCTGCTGTTACTGCTAACAATTGTCACCTAATGTGGATTGCACACCGGAATTAAATGTGGAACTCAATATTGTATTTCTGCTGACCAACTGATGCTTTTCGCTCATGGGTTGAAGGAGGAAAGAACTCCCAATCCCAGTATAACTGGATTGTTCTGGTGTTGAGAACATGATAGCAAGTACAAAAATAACAGGGGTTTTTGCCTGCAAAAAAGTTTCTGGTGCCAAATAATACTTTGTATCTTTGACAGAGTTTGGAAGAATCTTGCTTGTGATCTAAACATCCCTTCTGTTTTCTTTTCCTTCTCCTCCCTCCATTTCAGGAAGGTGAAAAGATAATTCAGGATTTTCTTTGTCAAGTGAAAGCATTGCCCCTGACAGATATGTCAGAAGAAGACATCAAAATCAAGCTAAAACAGCTGAGAAATGATGTGCTGGCAAAGAACAATGGTTTTGTGAATGAAATCATTTCCCGAACGAAAGTTACATCGTGAAAGGTGTGAGAACAGGATGCAGTTCTTGAAGCATGTTTTACATTACAAGAACTATCATTTTCTTGTCTTGTGGCTTTTATAATTTACGATGCTTGTACTGATTTATGTAGGCCTTTTTTTTTTTTTTTTTCTTGGATTGTAATTACTTTGTAAAAAGTTCTGAGCACATTCCGTGCCAGATACTTGCTTTAGTTGTGAAGAATTTTTTTTTCCTTTTAGAAGTTTTCAATAAAATGGTTTTTCAGTATTGGGAGAATTACTGTCTGAATAAACAAAATGCTTAATATTTTACAAGGAAAAAAAAAGTGTGCTAGAAAATATAACAACTGAGATGGCATAGAACTACCACAGCCTTGTAGAGCAACAGCACATACAGAAAATCTGCGTCCTACAGCCATGACTCTTTTCTATGTGATGCATTTATGTTAGTTCAATGAAGTTTTAGTAATGCTATATTAGTGCTCCATAAGGAAAAAAAAAAAAAACTAATCAAAGTGATTTATCATCAAGCTGTTGCGTGTGTGCTTGCGTGGAGGTGGGGATTTTCTGTTTGCTGTGTGGATGGTAATGCTCGGGTCAAACATGCTACAGGCCCTGCTTTTCATGCTCGAGTGGTGGTAACTTGCATTTTTTTGGGTGGTTTTGTAATCTAAGCAGAGGCTGGAGTGAAGTTACAGTTTAACTGGAACTTCTGAGTTGGGCATGATGTGTGAGGGCTGTCTACGAAGAAAGAATGCATTGATTTTTATCTAACATACTTCTCACACTGAGACATTTTGAAGGCATGCAGATACAGGTTTACATTCTTCTTGAAATTTATCATTTTAAATTGTTGCTCTAGAACACGTTACCTATACTTAAAACTGTTGGTGTTGAAAGATTAATGGGAAAAGGTGTTTATCGTGTGAGGTTATAGGAATAAAATCGTGCTGAGGATGCCATGCAAGCTCTTGCTCTTTTCTGTAGTGGAGAAGGCATCAGTAGGTGTCTGCTGGGGGCAGCGGCGCTGCTGTTAAAGCTGTGCTGTAGCTCTGTGTCGGGGATTAATCTCTTGCAGTGGTCTGCATTTAATTGTTCCAACGGTAGGCATTAGAGGTGTATTGTTCAACTTGCTGCTGGATAACGTTTGTAGTTAGACTAGAGCTTGGAAGAGAGACACGCTTCTCAACAGTAAGAAAATAAAGGTTGGCTTGTGAAAGTTGTTCGGGTTCTGCATAACACCTTTTTGGTCTTTCAATTAGAATGTGTTCTACTTGTAAAGACAAAAATAGACTTGGGTTTACAAACAGCACAGTCAATATATGTGTTCAGTTTTGGTAGCTGTGTCTGGAAGGTGTGTGAATTGAAAAATCTGTTACATAAAGCAATGAAAAATATAGCTGGTTTTGCAAATTCATTTGGTTCAAGCTATCCTAAAGTACAGAATTATACATAAAATAGGCAATGAGAGTCAATTTAGAGGATCAAATACTGCCATGACACACAATTTGTATTAGATCAAACTGTTTAACTGTTGCTAGAAACGGGCGGTTCTTGTGATTGGAATGGCTGGTACTGACAGCCTCTTCCTACCTATGCTGAGATGTCTGTGGCCTGATCAGAGATGCCCCTCTGCTTTGTCTCCTGTCCCTAAATGTGGGAACAGGCGTAAAACCATCAGTGGTTTTCTCTTCCAGGAACTTCCCTTTTCCCCTTGACCCAGTGTGAACTTTCAGTGTCCACAGCACTCTTAGCCAGGGAGTTACTCGCTGAGCTGCCACCTGCAAGAGGGACGACTTCTTCTTTGCTTTCAACCTGATTCCTAGTGTCATTCAGTGCTTCTTGTTTTTATTATTTAAGTGTCCACTCTGGATGTGGTGCATCAGTACAGCATGTCTGCAGTAGAGTCATACAATGGTTTGGGTTGGAAGGGACCTTAAAGATCATCGAGTTCCAACCTCCCTGCCATGGGCAGGGACACCTCCCACTAGACCAGGTTGCTCAAAGAAGCCCCATCCAGCCTGGCACTGAACACCTCCAGGGATGGGGCAGCCACAGCTTCTCTGGGCGACCCGTTCCAGTGTCTCACCATCCTCACAGGAAAGAATTTTTTCCTGAGATCTAATCTAAATCTCCCCTCTTTCAGTTTAAAACCGTTACCCCTCATCCTATTGCTCCACTCCCTGATAAAGAGTCCCTCCCCATCTCTCCTGTAGCCCCCTTTAGGAACTGGAAGGGGCTCTAAGGTCTTCCTGGAGCCTCTCTTCTTCAGGTTGGATAACCCCAACTCTCTCAGCTTGTCCTCATAGGAGAGGTGCTCCAGCCCTCTGATCATCTTCGAGCCCCTCCTCTGGACCCATTCCAACAGGTCCATGTCCACTGAGGAAAGGCTGCTTTTGTTTTTGTTTTTGCAGTTGGAGGCTGATTGAGCTGTTCCTGTGTTACCAGGTTTGCCTCTCCCCGAGGGTGAAAGCAGCACTCATGTGTATCGCTCGGGAGTAATGGGGTCCCCTGACTGGACCAGCTCTGGGCAGCACCTTCTCCTCTATGCCTGAAAAAAAGGAGTTCTGCATCTGCAACAAAAAGGATTCAGTTTTTCTCATGCCCTTCAACACTCACAAGGAAGAAAGCTGCAAATTAATGGAATTTTAAGACTCATCTTTTCAACTGTTTTCTCTTCTCCGCTGCACTTCCCACCCCTCTGAGTGTTCTGCTGCTGCCGGATATAGGCAGGAGAGGATCAGGCAGAGTTTTAGTCTCCATATGTCGGTGCTGCCTGCAAACTGGGTTACAGGTAGCATGATTTCATGTGAGCAGGAGGGTGGCTATTTTTGCCTAGTTCCAATTTAGTCTTTTCGTTCAGAAATGTACCTATGGGACAGGAGCAATTCCAGAACTTGTCTGGTTATTACAGAGCTGTGCCAAGGATGCAGGGATTATCAAAGCTTCAGAACCAAATAACGCAGCCGTTGAGGAGCGGCGAGGCCACTTACCGTCAGCCTTGAATTGCAAGGCAATTGCAAGTGCAAGTTTCTGCTCGTTTTCTTGAGGAAGCTTGGCACTGAGTGCTCACTGTGGCCTTTTTAGACTGTGCCCTTATGAAGGCTCTTTGTGAAGAAAACTGCGTTAGGTGGGATATAAGAAAAGAGCAGACGTGATCAAACATGGAAGGAATTCTTTTCCTTGGATCACTTTACGGCCCATTTGCTGGTGATCAGGAGTTCAAGCAACCTCTTTTGTGTGCAGGATGATGAGAAAATGCTGGGTTTACCTCTTGGCAGGTGAGGTGCTTGGAGGTCAGCAGGCTCCAGGGTAGGGTTGGAGAACTCAGGAACCGAGCTCACACATCCAGGGGAAGCAGTCTGCCAGCTCTGGGACTCGGATTCCTGCTCGCAGCTCTGCAAATTTATCTCTAATAATAATAATAATGGAGTCGCTGAGTGGCTCTGTATCACTTTACTCCACTGGAACTGTGTTAGTTTTGGAATGGGAAATGGCAGGAACGCGACTGAGATACGCTGAAGCTGGCCTGAGGAGAGTTTCAAGTCTCAGAGAGGCCTTCAGATACCTGCTCGTGAGAAGCAGGCCCGTTACTGGCCTGGGCTTTGTTGAACATAATGGCTTTGCACTAACTCTTAGTCCGTGTAGCTGTTCTGGGCCAGTAACCACTCTGCAGGTGACTGGTGGTCTAATTTTCCCAGATGTAGGGAAGCCTGTGCGAGAGCTCGTTTCCCTGCTGGGGGAGATGCTGCCTTTGCAGCTCAGCTGAGGTCTAGGATTGTGTGAGTAGTTTTGATCTGATCTGGTGCAAGATTAGGAGGACAGCTTAAACGGGTTGTCATGGCGTGTAAGGAGTTTCAAATATATATCCAGTACCTGGGCTGGGGGATTTTTATGGCTGCAAAACCATATGACAATTGGCCTTACTATTCTGACAGGTTTATTTAAAAAATCAAGGGATGGCACTTGCCCCTTTGCATCTGAAGTGGTGTGAGGTCCTGTGTTGGACACTTTGCCTCTAACTGACCTGAGAACCAGGGCAAGAAGTGGCCATGGGAGCCTGAAGCCTAAAAGACAATGGGAGAGGTGCTGCCATCTCTGTGACCCTCGCAGGTAGAATTTGGCTCTTGATGCTGCCTTTTTGCTAAAAGGCCTGGTTTGCAGTTGTGTCTTGGGTGTTCTTGTTCCTCTCCCAGCCTTGCAGCCACCTTTCCCAGCCTGTTGCCTTTCCTTTCCCTGCTCCTGCCAGGTGTCTGCACTGCTCCTACACACAGGGAGCACCTTGCATACATTCTACGTATGTGTCTTAGCTATCAGCAATGTGTTTTATCCTTTGCGTGGGGTGGGACGGGGGTAGATACATCCCTGCACGTGCTGCTTTGCCAGTCAAGTTGAGAGGGGGCAACCTCTGCTGTTGAAGAAGGAAGAGACAATTCCTAATGGCTCTCAGTGGCAGCTGGAGACGTAACCCTCCTGACATGGTGTACCCTGCCACCTGGAAACAATACCGTAAAGCAGATCCCAGATTTTGTTTGCTTCAGCAGCTGGAGCGAGTAGCGCTTTTCTAGAGGTCAGAAAACACATTTGCTTTTCTACTGTCATGGGAAAAGGTGCTTTCGGCACCTGGTTTGAGCTGCTGGATGCTTGTGGCGGTTCCCGTAAGGACATAATCATTCTGTCCTTGTAGGGACGGCTGGAAAGCTGAAAACAGCTGTGCTAAACAACGTGAGCCGGGGGAAAAGCTGAGAGTAAATCGCCTGTGCTGGTGAGAACATTTCCCCTGCTGATCCACCTGGTCCTGCTGCACGCTGCAAAGTCATTGCTTGTCGGGGCAATGAGCTCACACAGGGGGTGGCTTCATTTTGCTCTTTTTTTTTTCCCCCAAAAGGAGACAACTATTCCTATGTGGGTTGCTGTGGGCTCTGGCAGCGAGCCCCACTGTGCCATGGCAAACAGCAGGCCTTTAGCCTGAGCAGGGAGGGCTGCAGCAGGTCACGCTGGCAGTCTGGTCCCATCTTCCACCCGTTGGAAGTGGTGGGTCCCATCTCCAACCCTGCAGTTGGGGGAAGCAGGAACCTGGGCAGCATTCCTAAAGAGTGCCTGTGCCCGCCTGAAGTTGCTGGCTTACACCCTGAGGCACATGGATTTTTTTTTTCCTATTGAGATTTTGAAATAATATCTTGTCTTCTCCTGTCCTGCATCTTTCTATTTTTCCATAGAAATGGTATAAAACTTCAGGAAAACATCTACCACTGTGTGTTTTGAACTAGAGATTGTTGGTCTTTTCAGCATTCCTGATGGTTCCCCTTGTGTGATGCCTCAGACAGCAGACGGCCCAAGCTTGGAGACCTCTCTGCACCCTCCTGACCCCATCCTGGGACCCCAGAGCTGCCTGGGGACCTGCTGTTCCTACACAAGCACAGCCAGCCTGGCGCCATCGGGAGCTAGAGCAAATCCAGCAGACCTGGCCATCTGCTGGACCTCCTCCCCAGGGCCTGCGGTTTCAACAACAAGCACTCTCCAAAGGATCAGAAATGTAGCTGTCATCACAGCGTGGTCCCAAGCCTTGCAAGGAATGACAAGGTGTGTCACAATAGTGCAAGCCTTGCAGATGTGTGAGGGTGGTGAGGCACTTGAACAGGTTGCCCAGAGAAGCTGTGGATGCCCCGTCCCTGGAGGTGTTCAAGGCCAGGCTGGATGGGGCTTTGAGCAACCTGGTCTAGTGGGAGGTGTCATCACCAATGATTGAGTTCCAGCAGGGGGGCTGGAACTCAATGATTTTTAAGGTCCCTTCCAATCCAAACCATTTTATGATTTTAAGTGATCATGGGAAATGCCCTCCAGAAGTAGTGTTCTTGGATATTTCTCTGGATATTTTCAGTAACTCTCCCTCATGTCTGCATTAGGTTGTTGCTGACTTAAATGTCCCTCCCTTGGTTTTCAGGGTCCCAATAAGGGACGAGTAGTTTCCTTACGCTTTGATGTGCTAATGAAGAAGGTAAAAATAAGAATCAAGCTTCGTATCAATGTTCAACCCCCAAACCACCATCAAGATGATTTTACTGCTGATTTTAGTGCAGATGCTGTGGCTGTACTAAGTGGTTTTTTTGCTGTGACCTGGGAAGGCAGCGTAGGAGTTTCAGTTTCTGTACCCACTGGTTGCTCCTCTTTTCACCTTGGGCAGTAATAGGTTTTTCAAGCTCATGCTCTCTTTCTGCTTGCAGCAGGTCATCTCTCATGTCTTCATTCTGCTGTGGCATTTATCATTCAACTCAGGAACACTGGCATGCAGTGTAACAATTCACTCGCACATTAATAGCAATCAATTACATTAAAAGAAAGAAAGACAAAAAAAAAAGAGGCCTGCCTACTTTGTGCTTGTATAAAAGGATGTGTATTAAAGCGCAAAAAGGCTGGTGATCTAGATTTGGGAACACAAGGAGGTGCACGTGAGCTGTGCAAGATGCTCCTTCTTTCTGTGGATGCATGTCCCCAGTGAAACTCAGGCAACCCCCTGGGTTTAAGAACCAAACCAAACCAGCTTCCTAAACCCCCCCGAGCTGTGCATGGACCTGCTGAAGGTACCGTTTTCATGCAAGTCCCAGCCACCTGTTTGAGGTTTCCCACCGCAATATGAAACAGTTGCATGGCTGGGCAGCTTGCTTAGGATATTTGGTCTTCAGAGGGTGAAGCATGGCCTCCCCAGGACGCTGCCCATGCTGAAGGCACTGGGTGGTCAGTGCTCTGCAGCTCTCATGGGACCCCAGCATGGACCTGCCTGCCCCGGTGCAGCAAAGCAGCAGCTAGAGCAGAGCTGAACTGGCTCTAGCAGATCTGAGTCTCATTCCTAGTCATCTGACATAACCTTTTCACCTTTAGTAGCATTTTACTGGCTTTTTTTTTTTTTTTCACTAGGAAGGAAGTGTTCCTTATTGCAGCCTTCCAATACGTAAAAGCGGCTTCAGGAGAGATGGGGAGGGACTCTTTATTGGGGAGTAGAGAGATAGGATGAGGGGGAACAGTTTTAAAGTGAAAGGAGATTTAGATGAGATCTTAGGAAGAAATTCTTTCCTGTGAGGGTGCTGAGGCATTGGAACAGGTTGCCCAGAGAAGCTGTGGCTGCCCCATCCCTGGAGGTGTTCAAGGCCAGGCTGGATGGGGCTTTGAGCAACCTGGTCTGGTGGGAGGTGTCCCTGCCCATGGCAGGGGTTTGGAACTGGATGATTTTTAAGGTCCCTTCCAACTCTAACCATTCTATGATTCTGTGATAAGGAAGTTAATTTCCAAAAGAGAAATCTGGCAGAAGCCCCTCTTTTTGTGCTGCAGGGGCTGAATTTCAGGCACAATATATTATAGTGCAACACTGGTTATGAGAAAACCACAGTGCTGTTTATCTTTCTGCTGTAGAGAGACGCAGGATGAGCTTTCTGAAATTGCTCTTGTAAGAGGTGTGCTCATCCGCTACAAATCAGAGGAGCTGCATCAAGTAAATCTGTTTGTTTTTTTTTTTTCCTGAGATTAGACTGGCTGTTGATTTGGCCCGTGGGTCCATGCTAACGCTATTGTGCTCTTAGTAGTTTTCAGGGGTTTAATCTCTCTCTCCCAAGTGTAGTTTGACTGTAGACAAAAGTGTGATTTTCTTACAGGAAAACTTTGGAAGCTGATGAACGTCTTATCCATTAGTATTGCAAAGTTTAGTTTTACTGATTTTTAAGGGATTCTAGCCATGGAGTGAGAACCAGCTTCACTCAGTGACTAGTTGCTTGTTTTTTCTGTGCACATGTGAGAAAATAAAACTGTCCTCGACTTGACTGCACCTCCCGTGCATCCTGAGGAATGTTCATCTTAGGATCTCTCTTGTCCTGTTTCCCCTGTCGAAGGAAATCAGGTAAGGCATCGGGCTGCTTGAAGGTGTTTTATGTGAACAAGAGGGGTTTTGGGGGAGTACAGCAACCAGTGCAGTAGTAATCTGACATTTGCAAATAATGCCTAAAAACTTGCTCTTTGGCCCTTCCAGGAGGACGAGGTGGCAGGTGAGGGGTGCCTGGTACGAAGCCTGGAGCTGCGGGCACGGCACCCAGCCAGTCTGTTTCCAGGGATGATTTTGGCCACCAATATATGACATAACTGGCCGGGAGGGTGAGCTGTGGTAGCCACTGCGAGCACCAGCGCATCACAGGGAATGGAGCAAACCCACCCACCCAGAAAACCGAGGGGGATCAGGAGTAACTGGTGCAGCTGCTGCTTTAGGGAACGGTAGGCTCTCTTGCTTTTATTTGTCAAATTCAGAGCTCGAAGGCAGCATGTAGCGCTGTCCTTGGAGTCAGCCCGCCGTTGCCTTGGCACAGAGCTCATCTTCAGCCCAACAGAGATTTGGGGACATCTTTTGGTTCAGGTGTGATCGGGGGAGCTTGTAGGTATGGGAGAGCACAATGTGTCCGTATCAGGGCGGCTCTGAACCCTTAGCCTGTTCCATGTGTGCAAACAAAGTGGGGTGCTCGGGGGGGGTGTGTGTGTGTGTGAGTAAATTAATTTCAGCCTTCAAAGTCATCATCCCGCAACGTCAAACTGCTGTGAACACACAGGAGTTGCTCTCAGCTCCTGCTGCGATTTGGAGGACCCTTAATGGGAACTGCTATTTGCTCTTGCCTCGTTCTTACTCAGTCCATTAGACAAGGCCTTCTTGGTTAATTGAGAAGAAAAAAGGAGGAAAGCAGTAATTAAATGAACATATGAAGCATACACAGCCATAGGCCTTTTGGCTTCTTAACAAAACCCTAATTTACTATAAATGTGGCAATATGACCAAATGGGTCAGGGAGCTGGAGGGACCTCCTGGTATGGCACTCGCAAGCAGATGTGTGTGGAGAGCAGGTCTCTCAGCAGCTCCCGATGAGGCAACACCAGCAGGGAGAACCTGAAACCATCTATCATAATTAAATTACATATTGACTTCCTATTTGGAATGTAACGAATTCCACTGCTTCGGAGTTGTAAGCCAGAAGGGAACAACCGAGCAGCGGCTCTCACAAATGTATGGATAATGCATTGCCCTTCCCTTGCTGCCCTTCCCGGAGTCAGAGAAGCTGTGGATGCCCCATCCCTGGAGGCGTTCAAGGCCAGGCCAGATGGGACTTTGAGCAACCTGGTCTGGTGGGAGGTGTCCCTGCCCATGGCAGGGGGGTTGAAACTCGATGATCTTTAAAGTCTCTTCCTACCCAAACCATTCTATGGTTCTGTGATGTGTTTCCTCCCGCCTGTGAAGAGCTGCATTGCTGGTGTGGGCCGGTGGGCATGGTTTTCTTCTGCCCAAGCTCTGCTCCTCCCTCCATGCCCAGGAGCCCCTATTGCAGCAAAGCTCACTAAGCCAAGGGGTTCGCCAATGCTGGCCATGTTTTCTGCTGACCAGTTTCACATTCTTTCCAGCTTGGCTTCCTCTGCTGGCACAGGGCTGCTGTGCTGCAGATGAGCTGCCCAGAGGAAAGTGAGGTTTTAGCTGCCAGTCCAGCTCAGGTCCCCAGGGTCAGTGCCACGGGGGCAGGCACCTCCTCACCCCCCTCCTAACCAGCCCTGGATGCTCTCAGAAAGGTGTATTTTCTTACTTCTGAGCATCCACTTCCCTGCTACCAAAACAAGGATAACAGTGTTCCCTGTTTCAAACCACTCAGCTGTTGATCAGGTCCTAAAGCACTGCAAGAATAGAGAAATGGCACTAAAAATCGCTTTTGTCCTCTGCAAAGGGGAGCTCAGCTCTAGCAGAGCTGTTCACCTGCATGACTTCAGGGTGGCCGACAGCAAACAGCTGGGGCTCGCTCTGCTGGGACGGTATAAATAGAAATCAGGGGCTTGTGGCTTTGGCTGCAGAGTGAAGCACACTTGTTAGCACAGGAGACTGCTGCTAATCGTTTTTTAAAAGAGTTGTAAAAGTTATTTACTGGGCTCCAGGGCTTCAGTTTGTCAGTTGGGTTGGCTCCGTCTGCGATTTGTTATCCCCCACCTCTACTAAAAGACGGTGATCTCCCATGATGAGGTCTGTGTAAGTATGATCTTTATCCAAGTAGGGAAATTTGGTCTGGAAAATGGATTGCCACACATCTGGTCTATAGGGAACATTAACGCATTTGACAGGGAGCTCTGTAACCCCTCAGGGAGGGTTTGGGAAACCTTCCCATGGCTGCAGGGACCATGTGCCTTGCCAAGCTTTGAGATGGTACTTGGTACCTTTGGTTGCCGAAGCGAGGGATGCTCTTCTCCTGCAGTTAAGTGTGTCCCCAAACACAGTGTGCTGCTTTCCACGGTATCCAGTACATGTGCAAATGGACAACCTATCTTCCTCTTTTTTTTTTAGCACTGTGGAATTGGATAGAGAAACAGGGAGGAGAGGATGAGCTTGTCCGAGAGGAGCATGTGCTTAAACTGCGATGGTACAAATGGGGAACTACAGCGTTTTCACTTCATACACCATGGTCTGCTCCATTTTGCTGTGATGGGAGTTAGTGACAAAACTTGCATCGATTTGAATAGAGCAGAACGAGGTCACCGTGCACCCAGGTGATGTTTTAATTCTCACTTCCCTGTGTCCTGAAAACACAAGCCCTGAGGCCTTTGAGGCTGAGTCCGGGTCCTAAACCCGAAGGCTGTGTGGGGCTGCAGCATCCCTGCCCAGGGCTTTTGCTGCAGGGGATCAGTGCAGAGAAGCAGTCAGAGAAGCTGTGGCTGCCCCATCCCTGGAGATGTTCAAGACCAGGCTGGATGGGGCTTTGAGCAACCTGGTCTAGTGGGAGGTGTCCCTGCCCATGGCAGGGGGTTGGAACTCCATGATCATTAAGGTCCCTTCCAACCCAAACCATTCTATGATTCTATGAGAAAGCACAGAAACAGGGGTGGACAAGCTCTCTGAAGGATGATGCTGCCTGGTAGCTCCCAGGCTCCCTGAGCTACTGGCATGGCATATTAAACATTGATGGGGTACTGGAAAGATCCCGGAGGGTACAGGGCTGATGCTAGTAAGTCCCAGCTGCAGTTTCTGGAGTTTAAAAAGATTTTAGAGCAAAGATTAATGAGAATGCTGAATGATGCATCCTCTCCTGACTACGTTGGATGTTACTGGTGCTGCCTCAGGTGTATCAAAATTGGGTCCGGCACTGGGAAACCTTCCCCTCGGCCCTGGGCATCTGTGGGTACCAGCAGTGGCGTGGAAGGATTTGCTTTGTGGAGGCTTTATCCCTCCTGGCAGGTCGTGGAGACCCTCCATGTCACGGCACCAGGTTTTCATCAACAGTGGGAGATGGGGAGATGGTCCCTGCTGCAGAGCCAAAGGGCTGATGGGCAAAGAGCTGCTGCGAGCAGCAGTGTCGCCCTGAACACCAGGGTCCTGCCAACACACCAGCCCTCCTCCCCTCTTGTCGGGCAAAGACAATTTCTTTAAAACCCTTTAATCAAATTATGATCTTAAAAAATGGCTCCTGAGTCTCCTCTGCTGGAGTTGTTACATATTTATTTGCTTGAAGGGCATCCAGGAGCGCTTCTTTGGGCACCAGTGCCAAAACATCTTCTGCTCACAAATGGGATGGATGGTGGTGGTGCTTTAGATGCTGCCCTGGGGCTGGTGATGGAGCTAAGCGGTGCTGCAGCTGGTCTGCAAAGCTCTTGAGTTTCTCAGCCCCGAGAGCCACACTGAGGGCCCTGTGGCACTGCAGGCAGTGCAGGAGCTCAAGAGCCAGCTTGCGAGGGAGACATGGGTATCTGTGAGGGTGGTGAGCCACAGGAAAAGCTTGCCCAGAGAAGCTGTGGATGCCCCATCCCTGGAGGTGTTCAAGGCCAGGCTGGATGGGACTTTGAGCAACCTGGTCTAGTGGGAGGTGTCCCTGCCCATGGCAGGGGGGTTGGAGCTCGATGATCTTTAAGGTCCCTTCCAACCCAAACCAGTCTATGAGTCTGTGATCATGGTGACATCTGTTCCTCTGCTCAGGGTTGAGTGGCTTGCAGGTCTGATCAAAGTGAGGGGCAGGAAGGGGAGAGATGGCTAAAACACCTCAGCTGATGCACCAAGACCCCCCTTGTGCCCCTGTCCCTCTCTTCTGGGTCTGTGCGGGAGTAGCCCTGGGAGAAGGGGCTGCCAAGAGGGACTCCGGAGGGCCCCCACATTCAGCCCAAATCCCCCCAGAGGCACCTGGGTCTCCCCACATTTGGCTTAAAGCAGGGGGTCTAAATATCAGGAGCTGCACTGACGTGTGTATGGTGCCCAGGGATGCTTTGGTCGTCCAACCCCTGTGTGTTGTGTGTTGTGCCACAGATGCGTTAGCTGGTCCCTTGGCCTCTGTTAAGCTCTATTTTCTGCTGTGGAGCTGCACAGAGTGTGTATGAGCTCCCTCCAACAGTATTTTCTGGCTGAACCCGTCTTCAGCATCTCTGCCGAAAAGCAAGCAAAAGCACCGTGATATAAGGCACAATTTTGTACTGGTGATTTTTCCACTTGCTTTAGAAAAATACCATGACGTGCTCTAGCAGGAAAGTGGTTATGATATTTCTAGGGACTTCCAGCAGTTCCTGTCCATGGCCCCAGACTTCTCTGTCGTCTCTGCCCTTTTGTGGGTGAAACCAGCCAAAAAAAAAGAGTGAACAATCCCTCCCAGTTGTTTTCATGTGCACTTTTGAAGTAATATTTTTACAGCAAAGCAGCGTGGATCAAAATGCATTCAGGTTGGGAGGTAATACCGTAAAAAAACTTCTAAAAAGTTTTTAGCTCAGCGGCTTTTCAATGCTTCGGTACAAGGCAAAAAAAAAAAGTAATTCTTAGGATAGCTTTTAAAATTGCTGAGAGATGCAGCTGTCTTTTCACCAGCAGTTTCAAAACCTAGAGCTGTGCTTTTTTTAGACTACTTTGATAAACGGATGTTTTGTTAAAATCCCACTGAGCTGAGCTGCTTTCTGACTCCTGCTTCCTAATTCCGTTACCTGCGAGAGGGGGGGATTTGTTCCCGTCAGCTTTATACACGGCAACATCTGCTTTCAGCTCTTTCATTTGCCTTTAATAATGCTCTAAGGTTTTCAGTGCTGTGGCCTGACGTCTGCTTTTACCGGCTTTGCGTGCACAGGGGAGCCAGTTCGGTGAAAAATTGGGAAAAAGACAAATGCTGTCCGTTTCTGTTGGAGCCAAGGTGCTCGAGATTTGTAGGGCTGGAACTCTCATCCTCATCATCTTCAGAAGAAGCCAGATAGAAAAGCGTGCTGCCTACGACATTGGTCTGGGGCCCAAGGATCTGCTGTTAATTCCTGTGCAGGTCTCCCGTGTTACGATGGACAAGTCCTTGACTTTCCTGTGTCTGAGTTTCTGCATATAGAATCATAGTATTACTTAGCTTGGAAAAGACCCTCGAGATCATTGAGTAACGTATATGAAATGAGGATGTCCAAAGCTTCTCGTTCAGAGGCTTGAGGATAAGCCTAGGGCTGGTCGCGAGACACTTGGAAATCACGGGCGGTAGAATTACCAGTGACAGAAGGGAGCAAAGACAGAGTGTCTAATTCATCCACGGGCTCCTCGTTATTGATAGTGCTCTGAGGAGTTAGAAAAAACGTGATTGCACTTCAGATGGAAGCAGTCACTAAAAAATTATTCTCGGTGGTTCATTTTTTCCTCTAAAGGGCTGTGGATACAGCCTGTAACTGCCTATAATCCATTTTTAATATAAGGTAATTTCTGCTTAAACAATCTCACAGATCTCAAGAATATGCTAACATAACCGTTATCTATTAGATCTACATAGGAATAGTTCATTTCTTCTGTAATAGCACAGCCGATGCTCACGAGAGGTTGCTTAATTATACCTAAGTTTTGGAAGACAAAAGATAAAAATAAATATTGGTACAAACAAAGATTTTACTTTCAGTCATGAAGAGCCGAGAGCAAAGATTCAGCATCATTCTATGGGTATGAACAATCTTGGCCAATATTGGCTTGTTCCTTTGTAATTGCTGATGGGTTTTACCTGATTTGCAGAGATTTCAGGAGTGAGTGTTTCTCTCCCTGTATAATTCAGATGGATTGGTTTGATTTTGTGTTGCCAGTCCAGATGCTGTACCCAGACATGGACTGTTGCAGCTCCTGGCAGAGAGGTGTTTCTGCCTGGGGGCGCAGGAGAAGACTTCAGACCCTGTCTGACCGGGGTGGGAGTGAGCTGGGGAGAACCTAAAGCACACGGGTGGAGCAAAGTGACCCCTTCACGTCACCCCAGAGGAGTCCTCCTGGGTTTGGTCCCTCCATTAATTTCATCGCTTATTTTGTCATGTCATTAAGCTGCTGTCGCGTGTTAGGCTAAACAGTTTTCCTTTCCTGGCCACCACAGGTTAGTGGAAATCCCTCACTTGAAAGACGATTGCTATCACATTCCCACATATTTCCTACTTAAAGAGCAGAGACTTGGAGTCACTTGTTCCATGCAGTTTTCCCAGGAAGGGGCAGGGGTGGCCACTGCTCCGCAGCTCAGTAAGGATGGAGGGTTTATCTCCGGTAGCAGAGAGAAGATCCAAGGAACAGCACAGAACTCTTGTGCCGGAGGGACTGGCACGCTTTTACTGCTCTGGCAGTATCCAGGTGCCTCTAGTGCACATGCCTGCCCTCGGAGCAATACGTGACAGGAGATCAAACCATACTGAAGGCAAAGAGGTGCAATTAGATGGCTGCTCTTATCAAAGCAAACCCAAGCACATCAGTTGCAGATGCGTTATGTCCCCTCCACTGGCTGTTTTGTTCTTCCTTTCTCGAGTTTACTGGGAGCATAAAGAGGTCGGGATAATTTCCTTGGATGAGCCGTACGTGTGGTAATTTGCCAACTGATTGACTTTTAGGTGGTGATGGACATATGGACACAAAACTGCACACCATGCGTCCACCTGCAGCTATCAGGGCGGGAGAGGGGGGCTGCCTCTCCTGTTTCTGCAAACGTGCCCGAAGAGAAAGCATCCCCAATCATTTGCCATCGCTCCGCGGATAAATCACTCAGGAAGCCGTCGCTCTTGGAGCGTCAACGTGCTGTGTTGTACTAGAGGCAATCAGAAGTTTTCATGCGGAAGACTGCATAGGGAATAAGATTTCCCTGCAAGCACGTCTCTCCCGGGGCGTGCAAATGTGTTGCCTCAGGTTCTGCTCGCTTAGCTTACCATTAAAACAGAACAACCTTATGAAGGAAAGCAGTTTGTAGCTCCGGAGAGGCGAGACTTGTGGCCAACTCTTCTCAATTTTGATGGCACTTGACATCTATGCTATCGGGTCTCTGTCACACGTTCAGCAATGGCTCTCCTGGAAAGGGATCTAAGCACAAGGGACCTTATGTCTGCGTGGGATCTTAAGGGTTGCAGAAGGACCGGCAGCCTCCAAGTCAACGCAGCGGTATAGCTGTGATTATAGACCCTCAAATGTCAATAAATTCCAAAATAAAGGGTTTCATCACAGCATTAAAAACTTCCCACATGAACTCTTTTGAATGACTGGAGGATGACGATCTAAATATAAAGCTCACTTTTCTTTTCTTTTTTTTTTTTTTTAAACTGGTTTCAGGCACATATGTACGGCTTCGGCTGACTTTCAAAAGGAGTCTGTGGGAACATCTGACAGCAAAATTAAGTTATATGTTTCTTGTGGGAGTTTGTTTCCTACGAAAACTGTAAGAGCCTCATTTCCCTGGCAGTCAGATTTTTAAACCTGTAATACTAACAGGATATGAACTCTTTTTAATCACCCCCAGTGATGGTATTTTGTCCTTTGAAGGAATCGCTTGGGGAGCGGAGGGGAAGAGGGGAGGTTCAGTGCAAAGGTGAGGGCGTCATTTATTTTTAGAGGCGGTGCAGTGATCAGCTCAGCTGAGGAGGTTTTGTCACCCATTTCAGCAGGTCACAAGGTCACACACCGCTTTTGAATGAGTTTGGGAGAATAAAGCAGTGGGAAGGAAACGGGAGACCTGGAATCAGGCAGAAGAATAAATGAGGTAAGAAAAAGACCGATTAAAGTGGATAAAAGCAGAGACAAACAGGGAGTGTGGTGAGGGCTTTGATGACTTTTACAGCACATTTCAAGGCTATTTCAGGTGAACCCTTTTTTGGTTCACTCATTCAAATAGCCTCATTTCTACCAAAATAACTGGTTACATGACTAGGGTGAGCCGGATTTCAACCTTTATGTAATCTTCCTATATAAATGTAATAGTTGCACAAAATGCGCTTTCTGGATAGGATAGAGACGTGTGAAGGAGGTGATGGCGTGTTTCTCGGTGTGTGATGAGCTGCCCACTGGAGGTGGAAGGAGAAGAAACTCAGACTCAAGAAAACGCAACAGCATCATCAACGAGGTTTGCAGCTCGGTGGCTGAAACCACTGAAAAAGGTAAGACGTCATTAGAGCCCAGTAAGACCCTGAATAAATCCCAGGGGAACTGGTAGCCCCAGTGTCAATGTCTTTGAGGATGCCTAGCATCAGTGGAGTCAGGGCTAAACAGCCAACAGCTTCCCTCTCCCCTTTGCTACCCAGCCCAGCAGGTCCCTTAAAGGTCCCTTCCAACCCGGATGATTCTATCATTCCGTATCTTTTGGTGGTTGCAGCTCATCAGCCCTTACCCTTTCTGCTGGGAAAACAATTTGTGTGCGTTTTGGCAAGCAGAGGCTGTCACATCAGCTGACCTACTGCAGCACCCCAGGGAGCGTGTGCCCAGCACCGTCTCTGGCTGGGGCTTGTTTTAATTAGCTGAGGAGATGGGGACAGCAATACGGGGTTTTGGCTGGGTCTATAAACCAGAAAGGTTTGCGCTCTGGGTCTGTGTTACCTGGGGAGATTAGCAGCCTCCACGTTCAGCCCAGTGACATTTCCCTCTTTGCAGCGGGATTGATTTTTTTTTTTTTTTTAAGCGCCTTTCTAGTCAATACTGAAATTTTCAGGATTTGTCTTAATACCTCGGACAGATGGATCCTATTGATTTGAATGAAAGTTGGGGAGAGGGGATACAGAGAGAGTTCCTTATAGCTGTTTACCGAGCAAACAGTTTCCATCTGCTCTCTGTTTTACTGTTGAGCAGAGGATGGGTCAGCCGCAACCTTTAATAGATAACCATCATTCACATTAGAAGCGTGTCCTACTAGTGCTATCCCCAACCATACATGGCTCAGTCGGCACCTGGGCGGCTGTGGGGTCTCGCCTTATGGCTCTGTGGTCCCCGAGCCACACGTTTCAGAGAGGGTCTCTTGGTTGGGAGGTGCTTCTGCCTGGCCTCCCGCTCCCCGTGCTCAGAAAAGAAGAGTACTTGCATACACGTCCCAGGCAACATTTTTGTCCTGTTTATTTCAAAAGTCTTTGTAATAGCTTAATCGCAACAATCCAAACGTCACCTGGAATTTGACATCCTCCCAGATGTACAGAATTCATACTCGGTCGGGTAATCACAGCATTAAAAATCCACAGGAATGTTCCCCAAACACCATCTTCTTCCACGGTCTCATTAATTACCAGCTCTACACAGCCTCCCCCAACGCCTCTGCCTCGGCGCGTCAGCCCTCTCTGTCTCCGAGGTCCATAGCCCTGCTTCTGTGAATGAAGGGGTGTCAAGCCCAAAATTTCCATTTTTATTCCCAAACTGTATATAACGTACCGGTAGAAACGCGATCTGTATAGAATTGGCTTTGTATATGGCTTTTAGTCCTCTTCATTCAAAGATCTTGGAGTGGAAAAATCCTGAGCTGACATCAAAAACGTGATCGATTCATTAAAAGCACTCACAATTATGGTATGTGTTGGAGGCAAAGTTCCCGTCAACCCAGAAATAAAGCATTTTAAAAAAAAGCCACTTGTTTAAATATATTTCAAACTTGAATTTTTTTTCCAGTTAATGTTTTGCTAGGAAGCATCATCTCAAAGAGAATAATAATCTATGTTTTCTAATCAATGATTTACAGGAACTTGGGCTTCTTCATTTCCCTTCTTGACTCAGTAAACACAACCAAAACTGTGCTGGAAAAATACAGGCAGCTCCTTTTGACTTCTTCATTTAAAAGTCATTATTTAATTTGGCTATTTACTACCTGCAGTTCAACAAAGTCACTTCAGATTCAGGCAAGAGCAGCATTTGCTTCCTAGAACCTACCGGCTCTTTTGGCTTATTTAGCTAATTTCTGTATCGTTCAGCTCTTGGGGGGTACGTTGAGCGATGCCAGCTGCTGAGGAGCTGCTGAAGGAGCAACTTTGTTCCCTTTATCCCACGGGAAAAACGGAGCAGGGCCTGGAGTAAGGCCAGGCTGGTGGGACAACCTGATGCCACCCCTCGCTTCACCCAGGACTTGCTGCCGTCCCGATTTCAGCAACGGTGATGAGACATTTCCCTAATGGAGAAACAGCTGCAGAAACCTGTTCTTAAAAAAAAAAACAACACTCCCTTTTTGGTGTTGCAGCTGGTCACAAGGCAACGTCCAGCACCCCAGCCATCCCAGCGATGCTCTCCTGAACCCAAACATCTCCCGCTGCCAGGGAAGCATCTGCCTGCTGTCGACAGAGGCAGCTCTGCTCGCGGCTCTTGCACGCGAGCTCATTGCCGTCTCCTTTAGGATTATTTTACTTTTCTCGGATGCTGATATTGGGTTGGTTGTTTTTTTTCTCCCCCACCCCCCCCCCTTTTTTTTTTTTTTTGAAAGGCCATGAGCACTCGAAGGTCAGCTGTCAAATGGATTGAACGATTGGCGCAGGAAAATGGGAAATCACGACATCTTGTGTGTAGGCTGTGAATAATGGGCAACACCCTTTTGGATTATTAAAATAGAAAATGCTCTCTCTATTTTCTGGTGTTTTGAGCCCGTTCCGGAGGCAGGGTTATGACCGCGCTGCTGACGGTTTGCGCCGCTTTCCTGGCAGTACATTTTGCTGGCTGCAGACCAGGGGCTGGCGGTGGGATGGAGCCCACGCCGGGGGAGGCAGCTGCAGGTCGCCGTGACATTCAGCTCTTCTCCAAAATCCCACAGACACCCCGAGGCAAACCCATTTTCTGCGGGGGACTGGGCCAGCATTCACGGTCTCTGGACCATGGACATGCTTAAATTTGGGGATGGAGGCAACTCCGTGCCTGAGTCCTATTCAGACCAAGGCACGTCCTCAAATACGTTCTGCTTTCATGCAGATGGAGGAAAGATAAGCCTCGGCTACCCCGGTGCTGTCAGAAACCGAGGCTATCCCTCGAGATGCAGGTGTATTGAGCATTAGAAATGAAGGCTACGGTAATTTTTGTGTCGCGTGCCTGAGCTCTGGGGCCCAAATGCCTATTTTTAGCACCTTGCTTTCTGTTCGGAGCACCCCTTCTTTTGCTGCTTCGCTGTACTCACAGGACGGCACGACAATTTTCCTGCTTTTTTACTGATAAAGATCTCCCAGCAAATACAGCCAGACTTGGTAATCGATTCATCCTGTAGTACTTACATAGTCTGTCATCATACCGAAAGCCTTAACGACTCTCTCTATCCGTTTTACGAGGGGAGCGGAATCCCAGCATCACTGCTTCGCCGGCGCAGAGGCTGAACGTGCAATGAGTCAAATAACTGCACCTGGGTCCCAAACCCTCCAGTTTCGGGAACAAACCGGGGTTCAAAGGTGGCCAGAAACTGTCTAGCGCCGGCTACAGCAAGGTAATATCGGTCTTTTTTTTTTTTTTTTTTTTTTGCCACGTTGCTTTAACCACCCCGGTGGAAACTCCCAGCCACTGAACCAACCTACGAAATAACACCTCTGTCCATCACGAGTCAGTAAATTATCCTTGATGCTGTATCTTCTTGAAAAATGCGGTCAGTAGCAAGTGGAACTCATGTTTTCTTGACTGAATTAGAACCACGTTACCATGCCCTTAGTTTGCTATGGCCAAAGAGGTAAAAATATTCAAGATTTGGAGATCTGTACATAAAATTGTGTTTACACACAATCTAGTAGTCTCAGTTTTCATCCCTCTAGAAGCTCTGTTCATGGGAGTGAATGTACAGGGTAGGGCAGTTTCCAAATGGGCTTTACATCCCTCTGACTTTCTTGTAAAGAGTTTAAACAAATTAGATAAGATGGGCAAATAAAATAGAAAGGACTTGTTACATAAAACTGTATCTTTAGCATCTTTCAACTGAGTTCATGTCAAGGGTTTCTGTTGGTAGGAAAAATATTCAGACTGCTGATTCCAACCATGGCAAATAGTTTATACTCAGAGTAATTTAGATTTTACAAAACAATTTTTTAAACAAAAAATTTCAGAAAAGTGTCTAATTTTGGTGTGCCTGGGAACATTTGCTGGTTAATTTGCTGGTGGTGGTAATATTTCCCTGTTTGCAATCAGTGCAAATGGGAAAGTGATACCAACCAGAAACCAGCAGAGAACCGGTCATTCCTTTTGTAATTCACACTTGGTGAAACACAGAGGTAGGCAAATAGCGAAGCCAGGGCAATTAGCTGCAGAAGTCAAATCCTTGGTGTTTGTAATAGGAGATGATAACGGCAACTCCATTAAAGCTACCTACCAAGCTGTCCCCCTTTAAAAAGAAATACAAATTAAACAGGAATACCTTAGAGCAGATATTTTATCACTGAAGACTTTTAAGTTTGCTTGAAATTTGGAATTAATATTTTTGCAGAGTACACAACAAGGTAGTGCTCTAGCGAGCTAAAAATGTGTCTGTATATGTGAAGGGATGGCATTTTTTATTTTTCTAAATAAACAACGTCTCTACACACATACACAAAACCCCCCAGAACCATTTTTCAGATGTTGTGCTTTTGGATATTGAGGTTTTACAATAAAATTAGAACTGAATTCTTGCCCCGCCTGTACAGCCCATGGATGTTACTATAAGCACAATTTTTCTGGACATAATTTTACATGCAAGGAATAAAACTGACTCACTAATAGAAAAATTAGGAAATGATAGCCATTGAGAAAATACTTGATTTGCACACTGTCAGAAACATGAGTAATTTTTTTCACGTTGTTTATTGTATATTATTATAAAAGCATTAATTTTGTATTGACTCACTGGCTTTAAAAAGTAATCTTACAGTCTGCGAAGTGTGAAGGGATTATGGGAACATCTTTGTATTTCTTATAATTCTTTGTATTTCTTATATTTCTTTGTATTTCAAAATATTGCTCATCACCGTAAGGGATCAGCGTGGCTGCCTTTCCAGTAGCTCCTAAATTGCCAGACTACTGGGTACCCCGCTATGAACTGTATCCCTATGGACTGTCCCTTCCCCTTCCCGAGGAAGGACTAAGCACAGCAGACGTGGAAGGCTGCAGGTTTGCAGATCCCTTCAAAGCAAAACTACGCCATTGCAGTTCCCCAGAGCTGAAAGTTTGGATTTGATCCTAGACCTCTTTTTTGGCTCTGCGATATTTTGGGCAATTGCTTCGTTCTTTTTTTTTTTTTTTTTTTTCCCTGGTTTAAAGGTATATTCTAATTAAAGGGTGGATGTTATCCATTTAATAAACAAAAAAGAGTAAGAAAAAAGGCATGCGCCTTTATTGGTAGCTGCATTGGGACGGTGGCCGTGTAAACTGAAGTAGTCCTTCCTCGGCGCCATCGCTACACAACGTATTTATAACGCATAATGAGCTGCCTACTGCGCGTACGTTAATACGCACATTCTACGAGTCAAACACCAGTGGAACTGGCCATACCTTCCTGCGTTTTCCACAGGCAACCTAATTAGATGACCTTTAAAGGTCCCTTCCAACCCAACCTGTGACAGCGCTTCTCTTTTCCTAGCATGAGTATTCACAAAAGCAGAATATGAGCTCAAAAATACGGAAGTCTTCACAAAGAAAGAAACTGCACATTGGTTGTGCAATGTGAAATGCACGCTTGGTTAGTTATTTTGTGTGAGTCAAATATTAATATGTCCTAACTGAGTTTATGCAACATAACTTTTTTTTTTTTTTTTTTTTTTAAATATAGCACTGAAAATGTGTGTTGGTTTGGAAAGGCACATTAGTAATCCAATTAGAGCAGAAGCCATATCCATAGATGTGATAGCAATCAGCAAAGTATGATTTTTGTTTGGATTAGCTCTGAACATTCATCGTAATAATTAGTCACTGAATATTTTTTGAGTTAAAGGCTAGAAAAACACACACACACGCACAAAGTGAGAATGGTCTCATTGCTACAGCTAATTTTCATATAATTATAAATTGATCCCACAAAGGCAATCAGGTTTATACTGAGCCCACATGCCTGGCTACATGACCGTGGCTGCTGCTCAAGTTCTCCTTTCAGGAGCAAGTCAAGACGTGACTGAAATACAGGTAAATGGTTGTGGTATACCCAAATTTTCACCTACAGACAGCTGGGGAGGAGAAGAAATCAAGTGCCAGAGCTGAAGCCATGCTGGGACACCAGGGCCACACCTACAGGCAGCATCTCAATGCATCTCTGGGTAACCCAAGCATGGCATGGGGTGGTCACCGAGAGCTTTAATGTGATTCTTAGACCTCTCTTGTCTTCCACTGGGTATTTATGCTGCAATTAGAGCTGGCAACTGGGTTATCAAATAGCAAGTACATGTCAAAGAGGCACAAATATCCTTTATAACAGACCTCCTTTCCATTTTCAGTTGTACCTGCTGCTGCAAAGCCCCAGCCGCTGCCTCAGGTACCTTTGTACGTCTTGCTAGCAGTAATGGGAGTTACTTGTGCAACGTTTCTGCCACGGGGAGACAGACAAATTACAGCCTCGTCCTTCAGAAACTTCCATCTGCCACTGAGGTCAATGAGATGACTTCTCTGAACATCTCTATCGTCTGAAGGACATCCTTCGCGTTGCAAGGAAATAAAAGCAATCTGAATTTTTTTGCAGGAAACGAGAAGTGTGTTTACAGAGTGGAAGAAACCAAAGAGAATGGGATGACATCTCAGTGTGACTCCAAACTTTGTCAAAGACACAGAGGGAAGACAAACCCCAAGGAGTAAATGTAGTGACTTGCCAGGCGTTACAGGCTTCACAAGAAACTGTTCCTTGTGACCATTCTGCCCTGAGCTCCAGAGGGAAGAGAAGACGTCATCTGAATTTGGTCATTGTCCCTTATCAATTTTCACTTAAATTTTAATTCTCATCTGCAAGGTATTAGCACATGGGCAAAGTGGAGATGGTATCTCCTCCCTTCTCGCTGGAGGTGCCAGCAGCTCATGCCTGTGCAGTCACTGCTCTCGCCGGAGGCTGGCTCACAGGGAAGCCCTAAGTCCTGTAGCTTTCTGCTGCTGCTGAACGCTCTGCTCAGGCTCAGACAGAAAGAGATAAATCTGGGCCACGGGGTCTGAGCTCCCATCCGTGCTGCCTGTAGAGCAGCAACTGGGATGGCTGGGTCCGTGCCAGCCAGGAGTCACCGCTGCTGTTCTGCAGGGTGGGGCAGAGGGGCTTGCATCAGGGAAGATGAACTTTTAAATCTTAAATCAATTACATGCTTTCAAGGCTGTCCAAAAATACAACCTGGGGAAAAGAAAAAAAAAACATTTCAAGAATGTAATACAACTCCCAAGTTACCTGAAAAGAAAGTGCAATCTAGTGCAGTGTGCTTTCACTGTCCCACTCTGTTCCTCCAGTTTCCTTCTGATTTCTTGTGCTTCAGCCTGTGTCTGGGTATTGCAGGTATCTGCTTTGTCTGTGAAAATGAAATACCAGGAGGAATTGCAACTGGTTCATGTTTAGGGTTTAATTCACAAAAGGAACAGGCTGCCCTGGGGAATCCCCGAGTCGGATCATGCACAATAAAAGAAGGGAGTTAGGTGCCCAAGTCTGGCAAATTTAAAGAGAAGTTGCCATAAAAAAGGATAAAGAAAGAGCAAGAAGGACTAGGAAAGGCTGATCTCAAATCTCCTATGTCTTCTTGGCTCACGTACTCATGCACAGGGGTGATGGGTGCCCAGGTAGGGCTAGCAGGCAGAAGAGTAGAGATTTGAAGGTGGTTTTCATGCGTCCTTGAAAAATATTCAGCTACTGAGTATAAGGGAACTGTAAGGCCACTCCTTGTGAGACCCAGATCAGTAATTGTGCTCTGAACCCTCTCATAAACTGGCCTTGCTGAGCCAGATGGGGGTTGGGGGTTTTTACGGGGCTTAGACACAAGCTGGGGGTCCCTGTGGTTCAGTTGTGTTGGCTTCTGGGGATACGTGTGCCGCAAGAAATGGGGGCACTGGTAAAAAACTGGGCACGCACTTTACGTGCCTCGGGCTAAGGAGAAGCAGAATGGAGTTTATCAAGGACCTTGGGACTAAAGAAACACTAGACCTAAGTGCACAGAGTAGTAATCAGGCATCCAATCCCTTGGGGAACCCAGCTCTGGCAGCCAATCCAACTCCCCCTGAAGCCAACAGGAACTGCAAAGGGTCCTGCCATGGCACCACTGTGACCAATGGCATCAAAAAGACTCAGAAACATTTAAATCATATTACAAGAGACTGCGTGCCTGCCTTTGACTGGCCTCAGAAAAAGTACAGAAAGAAGTATGTACAATTTCATATTACTTCACTGTATTTCCCAGGCAGGAATAGGTAGTTTGAAAACAATTTACAGACATTTAAACAGGTCCCTAATCATAGTTATAATATTTATCCTTTAAAAACAACTTACTGAAAAAATAAACCCCCTTAATTTGCAAATTTGTAATCATAAAAATACAGTTCTTGAGCTCACAGCACATTAATGCATCTGAACATGTTTTTTTATGAGTAATATGATAAACCTAAGTAATTCTGCTGTGCCTTGGGATCCTATCTATTCAAACTCGTACGACCTTTGGGACAGAGCCCATCTGCCTCGATTTATGCAGCACTTCATACAGTGGGGTCCGTTCTAATGAGTAATAGTCCCCATGACGGCAAATGTACCAAGATGCAACCCTAAGAGAGGTCTAGCTGCAAAAAAAGAGCAGTGGCCCATACAGGCTCTTAACAAACAAACACATAAGTCATCATAGCTAAAGACATTTACCCCTGGGGGTAATCCTGAGGGAAAAGAACACATTTTTTTATTCTTTACGTTCCCCGTCTCTGCTGTTTCCAAAAATGGTCCCTGCAGCTCTGGAAGTCGCCTTCCTGAACTGGGTCTTTGCAGTCGGTCTTTGAGTCTTTCCCAGACCACGACCTGCCCCTACACACATCCTGCTTAAATTTATCCCTAGGTGGGCTTCAAATGAGGCTCACCAGACACTTTGACCTCTGCCTGCTTCTTCAAAGGGCCACTCCAATGTGGCATCCGAGACGGAGTGCACAGAGGGGCGCACGGACCTTAGCGGGGGGTGTCTCTACCACCAGACGAACGCCTCTTGAATGCGGGCTCTGCCATACCACGTACTCATGAGCGTGAGCCCGTATCAGGTAGATACGGAACACAAACACCATCGAGTGTTTCTGGCCAAATGCATCTTGATAAAAGCTGTGCCCACGTTTACCGCACAATATGGATCCGCGCGCAATGGTTTATCTGCTGCTCTGGTTCCTTCTCCCTCAGGCAAAAGCTACAGTCACTGCCATGCTTCACCCGGCAGGCTCACGTGTGCAAAACCCCAAATCAAAAATTACGTTCTCTGAGGTTGAATTCCAAAATGTTTTGCACTACTACAAATTTAAAGGAGAGCAAACCGATGGATACCTCAAACCCATGCAAAACAAAGTAAGTAAACAACAAGTAAAATATCTATTTGAAACTTCATGGAAATGTTTTCAAACATTCCCAATATTCCTAGTTTGTTTCCACCAGCTTTTTCAATTTATTCAGCAATCAACCTAGTACCTATGATCTTGCCTATAATGACCCAAATTGTTTGCAAGAGCTGACCATCGTGGCTTCTCAGACTTCAACCTTAAGTGATATTTCTTGTTGGAATCAGTAAAAGCCTTTCTTTCCTTCGCAGCATTAAAGGAGTGGATAGTATGAAGAATTCAGGGAAACGATCCAGAGCTTTGCAAAACACGCTCAGTTGTCAGGCTAAACTTCAGACACTTAGACCGGGTTTGCTTCAAGATCCTTCTGGTTCTTCAGCAGTTTGGGCTAGCACGGGTTAAATATGACTTAAGACAGTAGCAACAGCCTTAGCCCATTTTTATGACTTAGTGCCAATGTTTTGGGGGAGCTCCAAAGCGATGCTCTTCTCTATAACCTACACGACCAAATTCGTGGGAAACAAGTACAGGGCTGGGACCTCCAAAGAACTGCGAGGAAATCATTTGTGTGAATCTCTGCAACAATATTGCAGAAATAAAAGATGCAAGTTTAAGACAACAGAGAGCCTACACTCATTTTAGCTACTTATTTTCCTGTAAAAGTAATGAAATCATAATTTCAGTGGTGATGCAAACATTTGACACCAGAGGTGCGTACTGGCCTCTCTTGCGTTAAATTAAGTCATTAACGAAGCTGACAATTGCCTGTTTTCAGTTATTCAGTAGGAAAGAATAGTTTTGCACATTTTAACACGATTCTTGATTAGCCCCTGACTTTTAAGAGTTAGTGTTTCAGACAAGACTGGCTAAAAAACATCATTGGTAGTCAGAGGCATCAGCCCAGTTGATCCCCTGCCATGAAGTCAGTAAGATTATTCAAGTGAAGCACAGTCACCGTAAAACTGGTGTAACTGCAGTCACCTACACGTATGTTATATACAGACCTGCTGTGAAGAATTGCTGAAGAGCATCGATTACGAAATTCAGGGCCAGATCCAGACTTCAACAAACTGATGAGATACTGGTTTAGGCAAACCTTATCAACTTCGAGTTTGACTCTGGTGCCAAACTTGCCCGTTTTATGCATTTTAACCCTGAGCCTGGGTTCAGGCTATGTTCTGAAGAACACGTTGGCTTTGACACCACCCTAACCATGCACACCGTCCTTAGAATCACAGAATTGTCTGGGTTGGAAGGGACCTTTAAGATCAGCTAGTCCAACCATCAGCCTAACTCTGATAAAAAAAAACAATCAAACAAACCAGCATCAGATTCTGCATCAGACATCCAAGTCTTTCCCCAAAACCCCTTTGGGGAAAATTGTAACATTATGGTAAAGATGTTACTGCATATTAGAGAAGACTTAGAAAACCCCCAGAAACTAAAATGCTGAACGCCCAATGAATACCAAGGTTGTCTCTGAATTTAAAACTTTCCAGTAGCATACAGTGATAATTCCACCCTAATCACAATTTTATTTTTATTAAAGAAACAAAAGGAATTTCAAAAAACTCTACCTAGAATCACTCGTTTCTGCCAAGCGGTTGTTCATGATGGCAAGAGCACCCACCCCTGCGGAGAAACCGTTTTGTCTCGTATTGATACAAACGTTCCTCGGGTAGCCGTTGGCCGTCTCCGACAACTGCTTTTGCAAAATGGCCAGGGAGACTTTATTCGATGCCGTGAGCTCCCTCATGGAGATCATCTCTCCGGAGAGCCTCCTCCCCTCGGTGTCGCTGTCGTACTGTCCATCAGCGTCCATTGAGATGTTATGTCGGCGCAGGCGGGCTCCTGGGGTGATGGCGTTGCGACGTCCGAGGCGGGCACTTGATTTATGGCACTTTGGGCAACATCTGCATTCGAATTTTTTCAACACCCAGTTCAAAACTTGCTTGATTACGATTGAGATGACGTTAAAAAGAGAGTATATGCAACATACCCCCATTAATATAAATATGAAGTTTCCAAATCTGTATAATCCCTGATTTTGGTACGCAGCATTTTGGCTGCTTACCAAATCTCCGAAGCCGATGGTGCTGAAGGTGACAAAGCAATAGTACAAGGAGTCCACGTAGTTCCAGCCTTCCACCGCCGTGTACATCGCGGAGGCGCAGCAGGAAAGGGTAATAGCAAAAATTCCCAGAATCAGCATCACGTGGTAAACGGACGGCTTCCATCCCACCAGGCTGCCCACCCCTGACATCGCTGGCCCCTTTCGGAAGTTGGGAGGTAGGAGACCACTTCTTCGCAGCTGTCTCTCGTGGCACGCCTTCATGATAAACGCCAGGAGAGAGATAATGCGCTCCAAGAAGAGGTTGAAGAAAAGGATAGTCCCAGCACACCCAAAAAGGCCATAAACGATGAGGAATACTTTTCCAGCCACGGTTGCTGGTGTGGTCATCCCAAAACCTAAGGGATGGAGATAAAAGAGTAGAGTTAGTGACATGTTTTTTCGCATGTAAACTCAGGATGCATGTAACTTAACAAAGGTCCCACCTCACTGGACAAAGAAGGAGTCCTACATCTAAATCGGCTTAGGCCAACACAAACCCAAGTTTTGTAAAGAATGAAGGAGGCACCAGAAAGCTCAACGAGATGACCAAAACTCAAGAGAGAGCAAAACATCCTAGCAGTGATGAAAGATGATATTAACAGAGAAACACCACTCCGTAAATGCAGGTGGAAGCATTCCTGAGCCCAAAACCACCTCGAGATGAGACAAGGTGAAGAGGCCACGTCCCTGCTCCCACGCATGGGAGCCCCCGTGGCCTGATGGAAAGTTGAAACTCTCTGTTGACAAGCTGTAAGCCACCGCAACGCTGTTGTTTTCAAGGGCTGTTAATACCCCTCCCGCTGAGAAGATGGAAGTTACAGGTTGTATAACAGAAAAACACCCCACCACCTCCCAAAGATCAAATACTGTTTTAAAAATAGCAGCACTTTATAGTCTTAACCAAATCCCAGCTGCGACTCGGTCACCTGGTACCATCATAGAAGGAAGGAAAAGCCAGTGCCCCATTTAAACCATCGGCAAGATGCTCCCCCGCCTCGGCAGAACCGCCTGGCAGACTGGGAGCACTAGGATCCCAGTAAACGGACAAACTGGAGTATATAAACTCCGGAAAGATCCAGCAGCAATATTATTTCACCTCTTCTTTACAGGAATTGTGTTTTGACAGTACTCATACACACGATTTTATATATAAGCAGTAATGCCTGGTGCTACAGATGCTTAAATAACAGCAAAAGTGATCTTAAATTTGCATGCAAATACAGTAAGTTTGCTCCACGTTATTTGCTGACACCAGTTATTTTATGAAAAAGAACATCCTACATTTCATATACTATCTCAGAAGATTCTTCTGAAACTCAATTCTGTAGGTATTGCTCTTGTTCTGCTGTTCTTCACGGCAAAAGTGCTCGGTGGTTCAGTCAAAAAACATACGGGATCGAGGTGACTGCTCACGTCCCATGAATAAATAAGCACAAGTAATCAAAATTAATGGTTTGTGAAAAATCCACATCCTGAAATTTATTTACCTGATTGTTCCACAAAAAAGCTGGGCAAGTAACATATTCAGGGAGGTAAATATCAACATCAGACCACATCAATTAAAGTTTGTGAAGAAAAAGGAGCTACTTTCAGCATAGAGCATAATGAAATCATTAAATCCAGTTTATTATCATGACTCACCTTTAAATAGTAACAGGAAAATATTCCCTGTGTATAATGAGTTGAGATTGCTGCTTGAAATCTATCGATTTATTTTTGTAATGGCTGTATTTTTCTGGGCAATTTATTTGCGCTACCTTCGTACTTCATTGATACAGAATTTCGCCTTTTGTTGATAAGAGCACGTAAGCGCTCCTGACAAGTAAAACTGGAAACCTCTTTTCAATGACGTGAAGGTGCACAAGGAAAGAGGTGGCCCTACTTTTGGCACGCTTGGGAACAGCTGTGCCCCAGCAGTTCAGACTGTGCCGCGTCATCAGTCTCTTCGCAGTAGAAAGTCCTTTTTCTGTAACAGACAGTGAAAAAAATTGCACAGCATTACCAGAAAATAAAAAAATTACCAAAGGGGTCACTGGATTCTGTTTTCTGGACCCAGAGTCTCTCCGTTTTGTTGTGCTAAATGGAGATCCGCTCAAAGATCTCACAAAACGAGTCTTGGGATCCCAGGCTTCACACGGGGCAACGGGAACCTCCTCTTCTGTGGGGTGAAGCCATTGTCCGGGTCGGGCCGGCTGCTCACGAGACCATTCTCGTTTGGTGACAAATATCCACTAGTGTCTGGCCCCCAGAAGAAGCCGGGGGGCCTGCTGTGGTTGCCAGCTAGGGATACCTGGCCAGCTCGTTATGGAGAAGGCATCTGTTCACCCCTGCCTTGTCAGCAAAGCATTTAAACATGTGCTTCACGGCAAGCATGTGAACATCACCATCAAAATAAATGGGTTTATTGTCACGCATATGGCTAGACACATTTATTAATTAAAAAAAAAAGAGGAGAGAGAGTGACAGTCTGGATGAAGTTATATCACAGAATCATATAGGGTTGGAAGGGACCTCTGGAGATCATCTAGTCCAACCCCTCTGCCAAAGCAGGTCCACCCAGAGCAGGTTGCACAGGAACGTGTCCAGGTGGGTTTTGAATGTCTCCAGAGAAGGAGACTCCACCACCTCTCTGGGCAGCCTATTCCACTGCTCTGCCACCCCCAAAGGAAATAAGTTCCTCCTCATGTTTAGGTGGAACTTCTTACGTTCAAGTTTGTGCCCACTTCCTCTTGAAATAAATGCACTAAAGCTTTTTTAGTACTTTTTGGTGATCGTTCATAAGAGGTGGAGAAGTTTTATATTTTTGATGCGATTTGTTCAAGCAAGATTTTTCTGAAGCATAATATTACCCAAACTCAGTATGTAGCTATGCAAGGTGAAAGGACCCATCACGGCAACAGGAGTGCTAAGACTTACAAGTAAGACCATGCAGACATAGTAACTTCAGGTCCACAGCCAGCAGACAGAAGCACACTCACTTCATACAGGGTCTTCCTTCACCGGCTGTGTTTGTCCCTGGACCATGAGGGGTCCTGGTGTCCTCTGTGCAACGCGTGTGAGCTCAGCCCCTGCTCAAGGCTAAGTACATCATGATGCCTGGGTGAAATTAATTCATCCAGAACCGCCTGTGCCTCTGAGACAGTACAAGGAAAGAAGCACAATGGCGCTTTGCACTTTTCATGGCCCCCATATATATTGAACAGGTACCTTGGGGTTGATTTTCTGTGGCTCAGACACAGTATATCAACCTCCCACATGCTAATTCTGACCCACCACTTCGGATACAAGCTCTATGGCAGCATTAATTTCAGCTGTTTGATACTTCTTCTCCCCAAACAGAATTAGTAGAGCCAACTTGATAAAAACACTCCAATATCACTTATCCCTCAGCAGCCTCTCATGGGTAAGTGCTGGCAATTAATGAGTCCCTCATCCTGAGCTGCATAATAGGTGTTGTAGTTACTATTCTGCTCATCTGGACTTTTAAATTTACTTAAGCTGGTGATGGATACAAAAGGTGGTGCAACTGGACAAATTTGTGAAGACTTAAGTGCCTTGTGATATGCCTCCTGTTTTCCCTTCTTTTCTTTTACCCATTTTCCTATGGGTAAAATGATGCTTGGTACCAGAAAAAAAAAAAAAGGAATAGCAGCTTTACTACCTGTGAGCTCTTCCCTCGGGCCAACTGGTTTGGCCATTACCTTGTCTTACTATATTTTGAGGCTAAAGGGGTTGATAGCTTTTCAGTAAAGATATATTTAACCAGAGATGGAGGAACGTTTTCGTCACCTTTCAAACTCAACGCAAAAAAGTCTTCCAGCCTTTACCACGGCACCACATCCCTGTTTCTTTCAGCCAGGCCCTCAGCTCTTCTTACAGAGGCATCCTGCTATGGGACGTGGCTCCTACATTTTAAATCATTTTAAATAATTTTAAATCCCAGAGTGTAGAACATGAGAGTAGCATCACCTCTATCACCTCTTAATAACGCAGCTATATTTAATAAGGAATCAAAATAACCTAAAATTGTTGATTAGAACTTTTTAAACAAATGAATTCTCAGAAATAAACCTAAAAACCTACCCTATAACCAGAATGCTGCTTCCAGAGGGAAAGAAGTTTCAGCAACATAAAGACTAAGCTCTGACAGGGCTGATCCCCAAGACGCGTGGGTTACAGAATACAGGCAGATAGACTAAGTGAAAGCAATTTTGTTTGGTGTCTGTTCCACGCTCGCTTTAGTTCACAGCTTTCCATAGTCCTGGTTGGTCTTTATTGACTAACATGTACACTGCATCAAGGAAGATATCATATTCTGAATTTTGAGACTAAAATTCCATATTTGGATTCTGGTGCTCCCTTCAACCCCTCTTCCACCTGTTAGCATTTCATGGTGGTTGTTCTAGATAGAGTCATACCTGTATATTTCACAACTGTCTCTCATTTATTCTATAGCTCCTTACCACCTAACATCCAGAAACAGTTGCCTTGGATACAGGGTCACAGCTCAGAGATGACAAAACTGCCGCAGATGGAAGCCTCCTGCTGCATCCAGCGCTCTCACCCGAGGAGTGAGAACACTACGAGGCAGTTCTTCCACCTGGCTTTGCATTTTCAGACTGCAAATGAAAAACTTACTTTCCCTTTAACACCTTTGTCATCCTGCTTTATTAAAATACCCCCTCTTTGGGCTCAAATAGTGAATTTTTCTAGAGCTTTTCCATTGCCAGAGCCTCTAATATCAAAGTTGCTGTACAGTCACATTTGATCTTATTTAGATTTCTATCTGGAGACATTGCTCCTGAACGGTACTGGTCTGTCCAGTGCTATGTGCATTAAGACACTTTAAGTTAGACCCAAGCTAAGCCTGAAGATGCGACTGCAGATTTTAGGGCTGGTCTAACCCTGTATCGTACACAAGCTTGCAGTGACCCATGAACTGGAATACACATCCCATGGAGAAAATACTGAGTGACTACGCAACTTTGCCCTGGTGAGGCCCCATCTGGAGTACTGTGTCCAGTTCTGGGCTCCCCAGTTCAAGAAGGACAGGGAACTGCTGGAGGGTACAGCAAAGGGCTACAAAGATGATTGGGGCCTGGAACATCTCTCTTATCAGGAAAGGCTGAGGGACTTGGGTCTTTTTAGTCTAGAGAAGAGAAGACTGAGGGGGGATCTGATCAATGCTTATAAATAGTTAAAGGGTGGGTGTCAAGAGGATGGGGCCAGTCTTTTTTCAGTGGTGCCCAGTGACAGGACAAGAGGAAATGGGCACAAACTTGAATACAAGAAGTTCCATCTCATCATGAGGAGGAACTTCTTTCCTTTGAGGGTGGCAGAGCACCGGAAGAGGCTGCCCAGAGAGGTGGTGGAGTCTCCTTCTCTGGAAGCATTCAAAACCCGCCTGGACATGTTCCTGTGCAACCTGCTCTGGGTGGACCTGCTTTGGCAGAGGGGTTGGACTAGATTATCTCCAGAGGTCCCTTCCAACCCTATATGATTCTGTGACTGACTCCCATAATCTATCCATCCATCCATCCATCCATCCTTGGTAATATATATATATCACTTCCAGTTGAATAAGCAAACAGTTTCTGGCATTTCCTAACTTTTTTCTTATTTTAATAACATTCTTTTAACATGGACCTGTTCTCCCCAATGCCTACAATAAATAGGTGGTCAGAGGTTCTGTAAATTTGCTTTGTGAACCAGGGTGGGCTAAAACAGGTCTTTTTTTTTTTTTTCCCCTTACTCCTGTTCAGCGCATGAAAATATGCATGCATGCACCCAATCCACCAGAGACTGTGGGAAAAGATGTCCAGTCTCTTCTGTGACCTGAAAGAGCACCATGATGAACTCGATGAGCATAGTTAAAAACCACCAGGTCACCGCTGTTGATCCTTGTTATCTCTCCAATGGGGAAATATTAGTCAGGTTTGAGACAACCGCTACTCAAAAGGAGCCACGCTGGCAGAACAGAGGCAGGAGATGATTAATTGCACATTAAGGAGTTTCAAGGAGCTGCAGGCAATTATTAAAGGCTTTCCACAGTACCAATTTCATTCTGTTTACACACGACTGTGATCAGGTTATTGGTTATCCAAAGTGCTACGACACATAACATCAGTGAACACCAGGATCAATCACCCTCAGCGTTTCTCTGCTGGCTGGGTTTTAAACCGCAGCCTGAAAGGTCACGGCCACATTTTCATTCCTCTTTAAAGTCCACTGGTTTTTAAAAGAGTTAATAGAATTGTCAGCTTAAAATAACCTAAGCTTTCTTGAAAAGAAAAAAAAAAAAAGTGAATTAATTGGAAACCATGACAATAAATAACTAAAAGTAAAGCTAATTAATAGTTGTTAGTTACCAGATGCACGTGAAGGGTATAAAAAGAGACCAAGAGGTACCAATATTTTTCTGTAGAGGTGAAGGACAAAGACAAACCTAAAATTACGCCAAAAAGTGACTTGGATGAGGACGAGAGACGGGTCTGGGCAGCAGCG
This sequence comes from Numenius arquata, assembly GCF_964106895.1. Classification (NCBI taxonomy): domain Eukaryota; kingdom Metazoa; phylum Chordata; class Aves; order Charadriiformes; family Scolopacidae; genus Numenius; species Numenius arquata. The sequence goes on from NC_133577.1 coordinate 49,643,484, forward strand.
CCTTGTGCCCAGGGCTGGGAGTCACCAGGGCAGCTCCATCACACCAGGGATGCCTGGGGTCCCCGGTTCCTCTGGTAATCTTCTGCTTTTAGTTTATATATACATATAGATCAATAATATATATTAAAAAAAATTATATATATAATATTATATATAAGGTTTACCTTTTCCTTTTCGCAGCAGGTCTCCCAACTGTGTTTTTCTCTGCTGACACCTTCAACTTGAGCTTTCCAAGAAAGATCTTCAGTTTCTAGTGAGTACTCAGCAGACATATTTATCAGCTCAAGTGGTCGAACTTTTGTAAATTTGAGTGATAAATCACCCTTAAAAAGAGAAACGCTGGGACTTCAGCTTCACCAGCAGCAGCAGTACCCTTGCTCTATTAATTTACCAGAAGTAGGCAAGCTTTTTTTCTGAGCTGTACTGCATGTTGGCCATATTGTACAGCGTGAGAAGAAAGTGCTCACCAAAGACTAACCAAAAAAACCCCTACCCTTGCTCACTACTAAATCCCATTATTGTAAACTCGTAGCTCAATGAATACAGAAGGAGGCTGATCAGCTGCTCTGGCCGAGCTGCTTTGGCGCAGAACCAAGACAAGGAAGAAGCACAAGTGTCTCTAAATCAGTTTTACAGTTCCCTGGCTGGGGCTGGCTGCTCCTCTATGCACCTTTTACGACCAAATGGGGACTGACTTGTGCCAAGCCATTGGTATCACCAGCTCTGGCCCCATGTCTTGCCAAGCAGCTCCCGCCTGAAGATGGAAACACACATGGAGGGTCACAGGCTTGAAGCTGGAAATCTTTGGAAAGCTCACATTTGGGTTTTCTGGTTGATCCTACTGCATCAGGACACAACTTCTAATGAGGGACAGGGGCTCTTCTAAAACGAGACGATGGAGAACGAAGTTCAGAGAAATATGAACATCAGAGGAGTATGAATTCAAATTGCACACAGAAAAGAAAGTCAGGACCTACAAGCTGGCATTATTCTTGCTGACTCCCAACTGTAAAGGGATGGAGGTGTTCTGTGGTGCAACAAACTTCCTTAACTTCTCCATTAACATATTGTTCATATATAAACTTTCTTCCACTGCTTCACATTTTATTGCTTTTATAAATAATATAATCTTCTTCTCTGCTAAACTCTTGGGGGCAGACTCTGGTTTACAGTCGTAAAAATCAAGACTGAAACTATTGTCTTCATTTTATGTTACCTTGCTTGGGCAAATCTTAAGCAAGATGGTATTAAAACCCCTCTTGTTTTGTCAGTTATTCTGCTCCTTGGCACAGCTGGGGTGCTCTAAGAGCTTGTTAAAACAGAACAAATATGAGTTGGTGTTGGCTGAATTAGTGCTAAACCACCTCGTAAGGGAAAACTTCTAGAAAAAGGGGATGAAAGCAGGATGCTCTTTCTTTTGGTTGCAGCCTCCCTCCTTGTGAATTGACCCAAGCTAGTCCGGAATGCAGTCTCCACGCCTGATGATAGAGTCCTATCTTTGCTTTATTTTCTTTCCTTATCCTAATAGCTGGGTGAAAACCATTTTGCTATAATCTTTTCTGAAATGGTGGTGGTGTTAATAACAGAAAAATATAGCCTACAAGCTCCTCGGTTGTTTAAGTTATATTACTGTGGAAAAGCACTTCCTCGCACTGGAGGCTAATGGTCTTTAATATCCTGCCTTAACAGCCGTCGGGGCCATATCAAGCCCTTGCTCACATCTGTGGTTGTGTGCTAAAACACGGAGGTTTCTGAGACACTCTCAGACAGGAAACTTCTCTGAATTTAGAGTCTGCAGAAAACAAAAGCACAATAACGAAGAAATACACACAGTCTCAGTAACCAGGGATATACATCACAGTGTAGCTCACGGACCCCAAGAGTGGGCAATTCCGTCTCTCTCCTGAGATGTGTCCAATATCTGAAGCCATACACTGCCACCCTCTCTGACCTTCCTACACTCTTCATGTAGCTGGTGATACGATTCCAGGTGAACACGCTTTCAAAAGTTGATTTCTCTTGCAATCTTAATTTTTCATCCTTTAAAGCTGCTTCCACTCTTATTTCCTTATGTTTTAGAGAAATGTTTTTTGGTGTGGATAACTGTGTCTCTAAGCAACACTCTAACAAGAAAAAGCTTATCCCCTGTCATTTCAAATGGAGTGTTTCAAACATTAGCATTCCCACCTGCTTTTGCCATTTATTGAAATTTGCAGTCGCGTTTCAGATGCCTGAGCAGACCCAAGGTTGTGCAACACTTTTTTTTTTTTCTGAACTGCAAGGAAAAAAACCCCAAAAAACAATGGCATCCAAATTTTGTTATATTCTTGAGACATTATAGGCTTCAAAAGAATACTTGCATGTGTACTGCCACTCCTGCGCCAGTACATCTCACAATACTTCTCCTTTCAGGCTAAGAAATAGCACGATCTGAATCTTGCAAGTGATCTCGGGTGTGTGTCATATTTCCCCACATGAGAAGTCGGATAAAACAAGATGTCACTCCTGGGCTTAGAATTTCTAAGCCTTACAAATGGGAAAGGCTGTCAAATGGTTACATCACTGGCTTATCTTTTGACTGGATAAAACAATAGACTTGCAGCATTTTTTTTCTGCCAGGTATTTGGGATTTGTGCAGGTATTCAGAGAACATCTATTTCTTGATAGCTGTCTCAGCTCTTCGGCTTTACTAAGAGTCAGCCTATAAAAATGGACCTGTAGGACAAAAAGGACCTAAACATACAGGGCAATATCTTTTACACGGTTTGGCCATTTTTTCCTGGATTTCCATGCAAACATCTACAGTTACGATTTAATGAAAAAAACCTGACCAATCTACCTCAACTTTTTAATGGTTTAAATGTGCCTTCTTGAGTCTCTTACTTCAAAAAGTTCCAGCTGAAAGAAGCAAATTCTTAAGTATCTTTTATCTCAAGCAGCTCCTCTAATTCATTCATGAAGGCACAAAGACCTAATTTTAAGTAACCGTAATAGAAATAGAGGGTGACAGGACTGCTGACTAACCAGTTACTTCTCATTTTCTATTTCTGCATTTAACTCTTCCTTCCTCAGTATGCATTTCCCTTGACTACTTTTAAATTTAATGATACTGAACAGCTTCACCACTTTATGACGATCGTTTTGAGCTTTTGATTTCATCTGAGATTTTCCCGGTCCTTGCAGCTCCGCCAGCAGCAGTTTTTGTAAACGGACAAACCATTTTATCACACAAGTTTTCCCCCCACTCCCCATTAAGATCACCATTTGGATTGAAGATCTTTACACCACAGTCATTTCCATCATCAAAGGCTTAAAGCAGACTCGACTCCCTACACGTTGAGCATGAATGACACTGTATTTTTTATTTATCCTCATGGGATAAATATATTGCTTGCACAGTACTCAGTCTGAGCAAAGAGATGACAAGAATATACAATAAAGAATAACCAAAAGGATGCTACCTGGTTTTCTTTTAATTGAAGTTTACTGAATTTAATTTCTCTTCCACGCCTCACATGGGCAAATTTCTCCTAATTGCTGTTTCTGCCTCGATTAAATTTGCCTACCTAAGACTTGAGAATGAATGTGAATGGGCCAAATGGCCCATCATTTCTAAAGGGGAAGAAGCTGCAGTGGTACAAGGTCAGAAAGTTTAAAGTTCACTGAGGAACCACCACGGGGCTGTATTTGTTATCAAGGTATTACCACTTTTTTTCACCAACAAGTAAGGAGCACTTACTATGGATTTTTAAACACGAGCAATAGCAGTGCCTCACCCATATAAGTAATCCCATATGTTAACATCAAACCGTTCAATTTCTTATCTTATTGCGCTCCAAAGCCTTAATTACTTGAAAAGGCTGCTAGTGCTTTGCCTCATCTCATGCAATTAGATTTCATTTTCTCTGTGCTTCTCTTGGTTTGAGTCGAGAGAGAGCGCGTTGAGACCTTCCAATGTCTACAGCTAGGTGTGCCACCCATTGCCACCAGCAGCCCCACTGAGCTTAGAGATGTATTACAGCCATGGCACACACCAGTAGGTGTCAGCAACATCAGACCTACATTTTTTTATAAACTGAACATGGGTAAGGTGGGATTTCCTAAAGCTCTGCAGACTCATCTCCTATTGACTTCTGCAGAAGCAGGCTATTGAGGAGATATAAAATTAAACATATTTGATTTGTCTGGATTGCTATGCAATTGCCCCTTAGGTCATATTACAATTCTGTTTGTTACTTAAGTGTTTCTATTCACAAAAGGGTTTATTATCACTTCTAAGATTTATAGCACTCAGGAGGACTTTCACGTTTCACATTTTCACGGGCACAAACCCTGATCTTTGTCCTTGCCTACCTTCTCCCAAAATGTGTTCAGGCAGGCACTTGGTGCTGACACACTATGAGAACTGTCTCTTTTGATAAAGGTAAGTAAGGCTCATATGGATCATGGGTACAGGGTATGTCTCCAATAATACCAAGCTGTCTCTATACTAAAAATTGCAGATGAAATGTTCTGTGTTGGTTTTCTGTTGCTCTAACCCTGATGCTACGATGGCAAGAGGTAAAATTCTTGCTGACCTCAATACCTGCAAAGATAAGGTAACACCGCGTTCATTAACTTAAAGACATTGTATTTTCCAACACAACACCAGGGGTGGATACTGTTACATAAAGTTAATTGCCAAGAGATCTATCCTAGAATTGTTTTCCTCTTCTCTCCCCCATGAAGAGCAATTAAAAGTTCACATAAAAGCAAGACACACTGTCTTGCAAAGATGACCCACCAGTAGAAGTGAGAAAAAATTATGAAGTGTGTATGATCTGTGTCAAATCGAAGACAATCGGCAAAGGAAGAAATAGTTTGTCTGAAAAAAGAAATGAGGGTCAATAGCAGCATTAACACTAAGGATGAGGGACAGGCGTGATGGGGAACAGAAAGAAACTGTAAAGCTTTACTTTTGACTTCTTTGGGAGTTATTAACTCAAAAGACTGCAAAGACGTAAAGCAAATATTCAAAATTTAATCAAGCAAATAGATCATTAGTAAAAGAGGGTGTGCTAATTGGGAGGGAGGCAGCAGAAACAGAGTGCCTGGGAAAGGCAGGTGATGGGGAAGCATGAGATAAGCTCTAAAAGAAAGGAGGAACATCCCCAGAAGAGCAGAGGGGGACAGCAGAGAGGGACAGCAGAGGCTAGGGACCAGCTGGGCTCCACAGGAACACAGCCCACAGGGTTTCGGTCAGGATTTGGAATTAGGAGCCCGACACAAACAGGAGAGCCAATAAGCCAAATAATTATGATCCCTCACTGCTATTACAGGTGTGATAGCTGGTTTACTGGGAGGTTGCTTAGTAATAGAGCGCGACTAGCTGGAGCCACTCGTGTCTCCTCCACAGACAGAGAGCCACCAACGTTTGGTTTGCAATCCCATCTCCAAGCTCTTGTAAATGCATAGGGAACCAAAATACAGGTATTTGCTGCCCAGCAGGAACATCACTGAGGACCAAACTGAGTGTAACGCTAAGTGGGAGATACATACCCACTAAGTAGACATTGCCCCCTCAATTACCTGACCTAAAGGGACCCTGAAAGCTGCAAAAATGGAGAATCCTTGATTACAACCTCCAGCTTGTCTTCGTTTCGAACCTAAACCAGCACACTGTAAGTCAATATAAAAATTTCCCCTGACTTCTGAGATGTGGAACCAGGTCTGATGTGATGCCAGGCAAATTCTTTATTCCCTGATGTTACAGATGGGCTTTATTTTTTGGGTGACTGCTCTGAGATGCTGTGGTGCTTGACACTCAGTTTGGAGACCCCAGGTTTCAGTGGTGCATCTGAGCACCCCAAACTCCACAGCTACAGCAAAAAGAAGTGCAATTTGGTTGTCCCCTGGCTTAATCTCTCCAGCCACAAAACAAAAAGATATATCTCCACTGTACTGACGTTAGTGTTTTGAAATATAGGGTTTCACAGAGCGGGTTTAGTATTCAAGAAACCTCTGAAACTCTTAGGTTAAGTAATCTGAGCTTTGTGGCTCTGTAGAAATAGCACTGAGTTTAGATGGCTGAAGCACAGTAACAGCTTCACTTTCTGGGTCTGGCATAACCCTACAGAGGCAGGTAAACCCTAAGCAGTCCTGAGACGGATTAAAATAATACTTTCAGAAAACTTTTCTTTTAAAAAGGGCCTTATTTAAAGTAATAGGGTTCTTCCTTCCTACCTTCTAGAATAAAAACCCGACAAATTTAGGATCAAAATTATTTCGTGACCCTTCAGTGGGGACACCTCAAGCCACCCGCGTAATGACATGGATGTGCTCCAAGTAAAGCTTCCTGTTGTTGCTCTCAACTACAAGGCAGCAAGCTGTGATTTAGATTACTTTCCTGATCAGAGCACCCAACCTATGCCCAGACATTTAGGAAATTCCCACCAGTGGTACCCAAAGAAGTTAATACCCCCGTGAAGCTACAGCAAGTAGAAAACATTGCTATGGTGCCAGGTCCTCATCGGAGGAAAATCACTGCAGGATTACTTCTCCCCACAGACCTATGCTGACCATTGACTTGCTGACCTCTGAGCCTCTTGCTCTCTGTTCTCCACCGAGACCACCAGGGTGAGAAAATAACCTTCGGATGTCCACCAGCACATTGATCAAAACATCACAGACACCTAAGGAATCAGATCTGGCCGCAGCAGACCACGCTGAAACACACACTCATGCTGGCTGCAGACCACATATAGGCTGGCAAAGACAAATAACCTGATGCTGCAGTTTAATAACACTGTCTGCTCTCCCAACTGCTTTCTCGTTTGGCTTTTGTTTGTGGGAACTTCTTTTGTTTGAGGCAACTGCTCCCTAATCTGAGCCTTCTGCCAAAGCTGCCTGTACAAGCCTCAGAGAACTGCAGAGCCCTGAGAAAACCTAACACTGATGCTGATCAGGCGCACGCTCTAGTGTGACTGTCACCTTTTGGTCTGTCTTGGCCGTGTAGACAGTGAAATTGCCTTCACGGAGAGCAGAGAGCCAGAACCTTCCCCAGCTGCAGCTCAAAGTCATATCTTGAAATGTATCAATGAAGAAGACAGGGCAAATATACTTCCCCCTTAAAAGCCTTCAGACCAACTTGGTTATTTGTGGAATTTCTTGGCTAATTACCATGTGAAGTGCCTGCTCTTGGGCAGGCTCACTCCCTGGCTCCTACCAGTACGGTCCAACATCTGACCATGCACTTGCTGAGCTGTCTGACTACCTTTCGCACACCACTTCCATTGAATTATTGCCTTCAGCACATCTGGAGCTCCAGATTTTCTCAAAAGGTTACAACACAGAGCCAGGGGAGATTTTAGAAGTGAGTGGTGATGGCGCCTAGGTTGTGGAGAGCAAGCAGAAATGATGTCCCAGAGAGAAGGGGGTCTAACCCAGCCAACATCCTACACAAGGAGAGCACAGCTGCCAGGAGGTGGTTGGCTGGTAGAAAATACCAATTATTACAGCCTCTCTTCACCTGAGTTCAAAGCCCACCTCTCCATTACCTCTTTGAGATCACACCAGAGAAGAACAGGCCCCATCCCTTTGGGTGGAGCTGTCAGTCCACACAAACACCAAGTCATTTAACAGGATACCTCAGGAACAAGGAAAGGATGAATAGTCCCACTCACACCTGTAACCCTTGCACAGATGTAGAGAAGGAAGAGCTTTACACAATTTCTTCTCAAAGCACCTGTAACCCACACATGCTCCATCCCAAAACCATCCAGCCACAATAAGGGTGCTTTTTAAAAATATTACATTGAAAAAACACTTTTATGAATTGGACTACTTTGACCTCATTTTTTAGTGCCTGGTATGGATTTCTATAAAGCAATTGTATCACTTGATCTTTCCAAAGGATTCTGAAACGTGCACCTACAGGTAAGAAGCTTAAAATCCAAATTTAGTAATAAGTCAATGTCTCAATATGTTTTAATATGTAGGTACCTAATGTTTATTTTGACATTTAAGACAGGGAAAAAAATCTGGATAGAGAGTCTAGGCTCATGGACTGAGTCAGAAATCCAGAACTTTGGGCATCCTGGAGCTGCCTTATGTGCTAGTATATGGGGAAAGCTATGAGCGATGATGCCGTGCTCTGCAACACTTCCCCAGGAAGAAAACCGGTCTGAGTTATGCTTTGCTTTCAGTCTTCAACAAGGTGCTGGAAAGTATTTGTGATTTGTATTTGGGGAAGGAAGGAAAAAAAACTCAATGGAAAAGCAAAGTCTACTGCCAGTCAGACCAATGAATCATGAATAAATTTCACTGGCTGCTCCTTAAAGAAATCAGTACAAAAATCATAATAAATGCCTACGAGAAAAATCACTTTTGGAGTGCAAAATAATGACTGAATAAATGGTGTAGACTGACAGCAAGCAATCAGAAATTAGACCAAAGAATTTTCTTACATAGCCCTGAAAATCGAGATGTGTCTAATGAAAAATAGACATTATTCAACCACAAACAATGCAATAATAAAAAAAAAAGAATGGCCAGAGTGCTATCAAGAGGGTGTTTTATGGACAGTAAGCTACTCACTTTTAGGCTATTCAGGAAAATGCTTTAAGATTAGACTTAACATTTCATTTTAACTCTCCCATTTCTTGAAGACGCCACTGACATGTTTCTCACCCAGAGGGTTTGATTGCATCCCTGTGTAATTAGGGGAGATGCAGAACTGCAGCCAGGGAAGGATGGGAGGCAAAGCACCTCACGGAGGGGAGCTGCTCGGCTCTGCAAAGGCCCTGCTCAGGGAGGGTGGATGGAGGAGTTTTCTCCAAGCCCCAGGGTGCCTAACCCTTGTGCTCACAGAAGGACAAGGAGCTGGAGCCTCCTGCCCTCTGTTCAGCTTCCACAAACCCCAGGAAAACCTCCAGCCCTGTCCCCGGTGACTCTATTTTGATGCCTGGATACAAAGGATTTAGCAGTTTTATTAAAACCAGGGAGGGCAGAGCGAGGACTCAAAAAGATCCAGCCAGTTTTCTGTAAGTTGGAATCCTCTGCAGGTAAGAGGCTGAGTAACCCGGGGGCATTTTACCCTTGACAGGCACGGCGTCTACTTGCTGTTTGCTAAGCAGTGAGTAAGAAAGCTTTCCCAAGCGTCGCTAGGAACGGAGCGTGTTTAGCTGCAGCAGTGAAGTTGCTTTGACACATGCAGCAGGTGAAGCTGCTGAGGAAGGCAAGCTGTTTTGACTCTGGATGTCGGGTAGTTCTCAGCGAGGTTGAGTAAAGACAGCATTCTCCCCCACAACGAACTGTGACGCGAAGGCAAGTGAAGTTGCTGTGAAGCAGGATAACACGGTGTTTGAGCTGGCAGTGGAAATCAGAGGGGCTCCAGGTAGGTGGGTACACAAGTGAGCTGGCTGGGAGGGGAAATCCCCTTTTTCCCAGGACAGAACGGCACCGGAACCGCTCCCCTTGGTGACATTCTGATGCCCGCCATTTGGTTTCCCCCAGGCTGCGACTGGGAGCGACAAGTTTTGTGCACGTTTCATTAAAGCACCTACAGCTTTGGGGTTTTAGCGGGACAACTAGTTAATTCACTGGGTTTTCTTACTTTTGCTGGGCAAACACAGCTGCCAGTAATAACTGAATACAACTGTGTGGCAGAAGAAGTCCGGGCTGTGGATGAGCTGCTGAGCTCTCCATGAGCTTTGCCTCTCTACAAGCCACAGCAGCTCAAAGGGACAAGCGTGGAGAAAGGCTGAGGTGGGGGCAGCAGGAGCTGTACAGGTAGCTGGTAAAAGCTCTGCCGGGATGGGGCCCAACGGCCTCGGGACACCGGTACTCCAGGAGACAGTACTTGTAGCTCGGCACCCCCAGGCTCTGCCCAGAGGCGCAACTCATCTTCACTTCAAGCCACCTTCTGCCCCATCTCCTCACCCAGAGCAAAACCTTGCTCTACAGCCGGCTCGCTGAACTCGGGCAAAGCGCTGTAAGGCATCGAGAAGTACCAGCAGGTAGGACGCCAAGAGAAGGTACCGCTCAGGGGAACACCTGGCAGAATCCAATCCTTTGTTGCAGGCTTGGGAAAAACAGTCTTTCAGCCTCCATCTCGCCTGGGGGAGATGTAGAGGTTATTGGCTCTAAAGAGAGAGCGGTGCCCTGGGTTGCCCTCCAGGAATATGAGAAACACAGTTCTTTGGTTGAGGCATTTACACCTCTCCTGACTGCCAAAAAAACCCTGCGGAGTTTTTCTCGTTCCCTCCACCCAGGTATAAATGACTGCAGACAGGGCGACGAAGCGGAGATGCAAACAGACGCTTGCAAATGAAGAGGAAACTTTAAATTTCAATCACCACAGTGAGGAGAAGCCAGGGTTCATGGAGAAGTGAATGGATCCGCATTTACACATCTCCTGAAGATTTCCGACTGCTACAGCAGGTGTAAGGAAAGAGTGGGTTTAACAATACACTGACTTTTTTCCCCTCCTCCATTCAGGTCAGTCATAATGATCTCTTAAAAAATATATGCTCTGTGACAAAGAAGGCCTAACGTTTAATTAAAATGGTGTTTTAATGACTGGACTATTGAATGTACTTGAAAAGGAAAAGTTAGCCGAATTATTCACTGCAAAAAGTAACAATACTTGACAACATTGCTGCAGTCACCATCACGACTCTATTACGGAGATTAGTCACTATTGATAAAACATTTTCCGAATCTAATGAATGTAAGTGCAATAACGAGCTGTGTGTTTCTTCCTCTCTAATAAAGGGAAAGCATGACATTTATGCTCAGAACCCCCAAGACAATTGGCTTGTTACAAAACTTGAAAACTGGCAGCGAGAGAAGATCGGGTAAGATCTTCTGTACGCAGGGACAGGATTTCTCAAGCAATACTCGGAGAGCCGCAGCCAGCCACAGCTTCACCTCAAGCAAATCTCCCTGATGGTTCTTAATGGTGCTTATAGAGTACAAAGGTAAAAATAGGTAATTTTAGAGCAAAAAAATTAAAGGTTAGAGTAAAAAACACCAAAAAATCCTCCCCCCCCAACTCACCATTTGCTCATAGAATTTTGCTTTTCCTAAAACCCTATCGTATAGGAACAACTGCTGTCAGCTGTAGCCCGCGATGTACTGAGAATGCATATTATGGTACAGCCAGGAGATGTACGGCTTCGTGTAGCTTACGCCCTTATTCACACACGGATCTTAACTTTGCCAGCCCTTAAAAAGCGGCATCTTCGGTAGCCCGCTGCCTACCAGCTGCCTCTCCTGGTAACGAGCCATCCGACCACCAAGCGCATCCCGCCGCGGGCAGGGGAGCGGGCTGGGCTCCTCGGAGGGCGACCAGCCCCGCTGGCCCCCGGGGGGCCGGCTGAAGCCCAACCAAGCAGCCGCACGGCCGGCAGCGAAAGTTTGGCTGAGGGGACGGGGCTCCCGCCGCGGCCGGCCCGGGGCACCGGCAGCCGCGACACCCAGCGGCTGCCGGAGCGGAACCCAGCGCCGGTCCCCGGCTCCGTGCACCGGGGCGGGCGGTGGGACCGCGACCCGCCGGGCTGGGGGGTGAGTGGGGACAGGGACCCGGGACACTTCCATACACATCTCCCCCCCCAACCTCAACTGCAAGGCCGCCGGTTGCCATAGCAACGCGGCGGCGCCTCTCCCCAAACTTTGGTGGGTATAACGACCGCCCCGGGGCCGGGGCCGCGGCACCCCCCACCCCCCCCCCGCGCGGACGGGCGGCCCCCGCCGCGGGGCCGTCGGGGCGGCGCTCACCTATGGTGGAGACGACGGTGCCCACGAAGTAGAAGGCGCCGGGGAAGTCCCAGCGGGGCCGCAGGGCGTCGACGCGGATGCCGGCGGCCATGGCCGCCTCGTAGCTCCGCAGGAAGGCGCGCAGCTCCGGCAGGCTGATGTTGAAGATGCGGCTGAAGTTGTGGAGGGTCCGGTTCCAGCGGAGCTGCGCCGCCGCCTCCGACGGGCTCTCGAGGGCCGAGAAGACGGTGGCGCCGGCGCTCAGGTACGCCGCGATGAGGGCGGCCAGCAGCAGGAACCGCCCGTTGTCCTCGTTGAGGGGCGCCAGGCGCCGCCGGCGGCAGGAGCCCGCCGCCCCCCGCGGGGGCATCATCCGGTGCGCGGCGCGGCGGGCGCGGCGGGCGGCGGGCGGCCCCCGGCGGGGGGCGCGGGCATGGGGCGGCGCGGCGCGGAGCCCGGCGCGGCGGTGGCGGCGGCTTCGCTGCAGGGGCCGCGGCTCTGAGTCATCCCCCGGCGGGGCTGCCCGCCCGGTTGGCGGCGGCGGCAGCGCCCCGGGGCCGCCGGCTTCGCCCGCCCGCCCTCAGCCCGACGCCCCGCGGCCCCGGGGCCCTGGGCTGCTGCGGCGCGGTCTCGCCGGCACCCCCCGGCCGGTTCGCTCTGGCCATACGGGGCGACGACGACGGCGGCGGCGGCGGCCCCGCCGCGGGGGAGACCGCCGCGGGGAGGCGGAGGCTCCGCGCAGCGCCCGGTCGACGGCGGGCGGAGGGCGGGAGCGTGCGGCACGGCCCCCGGGGAGCCGCATCCCCGGCGGGAAGGCTCCCCCGGCCCCGCTGCCGCCGCCACCCGCCCGGGCCGGGGCGCCGCCGGTGCCGCGCCCCCGGGGGTGCCGCCGCGCCCGGCCCGGGGGTGGGACGGGGCGGGGCGGAGCGGCCCTGCCCTGCCCTGCTCTGCCTTGTCCTACCTGCCGGTCTCCCCGGCCTCCGGTCCCTACCGCGGCACCGGACGCTTTCCGCCCCCCCCCGGGCACACCCGGGAAGCGGGGGGACACGGCAAAGGCGGCTGCGCTCCCGGATGCGCCTTGTCTTTGCGGAGGTTTGGTGTGTTTTTTGTTTTTTTTTTTTTTTTTTGGCTTTTAACCCTTTTTCTCTATACCCGGTGCCACGAGCGGTGGTTTTGAGGCAGCTGGTGGTGTTCGGTGGGGCACTAATTAATTAATTCCAGCCATTTCTATGCGCACGATTTGTTGTTTCTGATCCGACTCCAGTTTCTGGGCTGCACAAAGTTAGACCCAAGAAAACGATACATTTTGGTTTCGGTGCCAAATGCCCATTCAATCTCAGCTAGAGTCTGAAGGGTGATTTATTATTATTTTTTTTTTTTTTCTCCTAAACCGGTGGATTCTTTCTTCACTGTTTGGCTTGGAAGAAACACTATATCCTTTCTTATCCGTTAGGCTGCGGTAAGAACTGCAGTCCTTTCCGGAGAGACTTGTAGTAAATAATAACATTCGTATTTCTTTTGAAAAAAAGAGAAAAAAAAGAGAGAATTCACGCCGATAAAGAATTGCAAAGAGGATGGGAGCGATGCCAGCCCTGCAAATGTGTGTGCAGGGGATGATAACACGTGTAGGAAAGATTTCGGCTTGGAAGAGCAAATACTCCCCACAATTTGCAACTGCTAATGTCAGTCTCACCTGGATGGGAGTTTGTTCTGTGGTTAATGTGTTGGTTTTTTGGTTTGGTTTTTTTTTAGCCTAGATTTTATATTTTTCATACAGGAAAATCCTTGCTGCCTCTAGGTAGCTACCTGAGGCATTTTAGCAACTAGATATTTACTGTCGCTAGGACTTCTCCATAGCTGTTCTTCACACATTTATTTCTTATTTTGGATCTGAGAGATTTTGCTCTGCCCTGAGATCTCATGTTACTGTCAGTTATCTTCTGGCCACATTCATAACGGGAGGGTTTCCTCCCTTCCTGACTGACTGTTCATGCTCACCAGGTGACCAAAATGGCTTGGGTTTGCACCTATGCTAACAAGTAAGGGGGCTTTCCTAGGGAAAAAACACAGATAAAATGCAACCACTTAGTTTCCAAAGTACTTGAATATCATATTTTGATAGCACTAACACGTTTAAACTTCCCATTTTGCCATTATTGCTTTTGTGATAAAGCATTTTGTTCAGTAGAGGTGGAAGAAAAGTGTCCAGAAGTATCACAGATTTCCAATCTCTTGTTCTGCTCAAGGCAACCAATATCACATGCAGCCCTTAAGAAAAAAAGCGGCTCCTATTTTAAAATGTCAGTTGTGTCCCATTATAAATACTAAACCCAAATAAAAATAAAATAATTAAACCAATAAATCACAAACTCAGTAGCTGTGGGAAATAATAGCAGATCTCAGGGACAAAAGAAGTGGCAAAAAGCCCAGGAAAATATATCAGACCTAATCAAAAGCCCATCGAAAGGAGTGGAAAGTCTTCCATGGATAGTCAAGGGCTTAATGTAATAGGTCAGATATGGACCATTTAGTGCCAATGGCTATAGTTAGAAATAATTTCCACTCTGGTAATCCAGGAGTGATTACGTACAATCCACTGTGTCAACTGCTGTAAATCTAAGCTAATTTACCTGAATACATGGGAATTAGGCTGCTGCAGCTGGGTATTGGGATTTGGATTCCTGCTATTTTTTGCGTTTATTTCTCTACAGGAAATAATTCTGAACCTTTTTTTTTTTTTTTTTTTTTTCCTCTTCCTCTGTTGAAAACATATAAAAAATGAGTGTCCAGTTCTCTGGAGTGCTCAGCAATTTCAGTTAGTGTGAAAGGCCAACGATGTTTTTAGTAGGAAGACAGAAAAGTTTGTGTAATTTATATTCTCACCATGCCATGCGTTGTCCCCTCCTGGGTGATGGTTCGGCCATAGAGGGAGGCTGAAAAATTGGCTATTTCCTTGGGTGATAGGACCGAATCTTTTCCAAGCAGTAGAAGCTGAGTGTCTCCGGAGTCTGCCGTGTCCTGCCTATGAAAGGATGATGCTGGTGGGATACTGATTAGCTCACAGAATCACATCATAGATATGAAAACGTACCAGTAACTTTCCATGAAGAAAAAAAAGCTAAGCCTAAGCAGCAAGGAACATGGTTTAGCTGCTTCAGCACAGACAAGACAATATTTCAAGCATCACCAAATCATGGGTTCTAAGAATTAGAGCTGTTGACAGATTTTCAAAATGTTTTGACAACTCATTTCACTAAGATTTTTTTACTTAGAGTCTTAAAAATTTGTCACTGTTTTGCAAAAATACTCCTTTTTTTTTTTTTGGTTATAAAGCTAGGGAAGAAAAAAATAAAGAAATGTCCATCTATTTTTTTCATTAAAGTCTTGCTGAAAATGTATGGTCCTTTCCAAAGCAAATAACTCCTGGAAAAGCTCCATTAGCTGGATACAAATCCTCCACAGCTACAGGATTTTGGCTTAAAGGAAGGTCATGGTTTTGGTAAATCTGATCCAGATACCAGAGTTTGGGTAAATGTCCTGAAGCTGGGGCATCTGCCTGGGGAAAACTTCTAAAGGCAGCCATTTGGTTGAATAAATGATGTTTTTATCAATTTGCTTGATTCTTTGAATCAAATCTCCAGGCATTTGGTGAAAATATCACCATCTTTAAAACCATTTTCTTGGGATTTTTTTTTTAAAAAGCCGATGGTCAACTCTACATGGGGTTTTATGCTAAAATTGGACCCCTGTGGGTGCGTTGTGTGCATGGCGCCAGCCATCTTGTTTGCCAGGAGGCCGCTGTTTGTGAAAGCAATTATTTTAATCATCAAACAGCGATGTTTACGTTATTAGCTTGGTTGTTTAGAGTGAAGCTTGTGCAAAGAAAGCAGATGCATTCATTAAATGTTCCATTAAACCATTGTCTGAAAATAGGTCTTAACACTGAACATCATGTGTCATTATTAAAGAATAAAGTTTATTACTATATTTTAAAACTTAAACAGCCCAGTTACTGTTATTCTTTTCAAAGGAACAGTTCTTTTTTTCCTTAAAATCCTTAAATTCTCAACCATGTTTTGACCACATGACTTACTAGCAAGTTGGCAAGACCACTTCTTTTGACTGCAGGGATACCAGGACCTCCGCAGTTGAATTCTTGGTTTCAATATAAGCTTCACTCCTACATGTCCCCACTGACTTTGCAATGACTATCTGCTGAGAGAAAAAAAATCAAGTATGAAATTTAGGAGCTTTTTTTACCACTACATTGGCATGGAAATGTCTAAAGGAATTACTTGGAAGTGTCTCACGGAATTTGAATGCAAACATGCCACAGAGTCCCTGACCTGAAATCTGCACCCGGTTGGGAGTAGCCAGACATATTTTCTACCTTGACAGTGACAGAAGTCAAATAGATTTGCAACTGTTACTGCAGCTGGGATTAATGTGCAGATATTTTTTTTGTACTACTCTTTATACAGCCCAATGTGGTTTAGGTTTTGTCTGTAACACATGCTAAGGAAATCACTTTTCTTTGAGCAGCCTTACTGTTAGTGGGGATGCTCAACAAACTGCACAGGCAACGAGATGGTCCTCTTATCATAGAATCATAGAATGGTTAGAGTTGGAAGGGACCTTAAAGATCATCCAGTTCCAACCCCCCTGCCATGGGCAGGGACACCTCCCACCAGACCAGGTTGCTCAAAGCCCCATCCAGCCTGGCCTTGAACACCTCCAGGGATGGGGCATCCACAGCTTCTCTGGGCAACCTGTTCCAGTGTCTCACCACCCTCACAGGAAAGAATTTCTTCCTGAGTACTAATCTACATCTCCCCTCTTTCAGTTTAAAACCATTCCCCCTTGTCCTATGGCTCCACTCCCTGATAAAGAGTCCCTCCCCATCTCTCCTGTAGCCCCTTTAGGTACTGGAAGGGGCTCTTAAGGTCTCCCTGGAGCCTTCTCTTCTCCAGGATGAACAACCCCAACTCTCTCAGCCTGTCCTCACAGGAGAGGTGTTCCAGCCCTCTGAGCATCTTCATGGCCCTCCACTGAACCCACTCCAACAGGTCCATGTCCTTCCTGTGCTGTGGTCTTCTTCACTTGTATCTCCTACTGGATTTAAAGGGACAGTCTCTGTTTTTTGTATTACTTTGTAATTAAAAGAAATGGATGAGGTAATTGGTAGTTTGTGCAATTAGAGTGTTGGTAACATTGTAAGCAAGGGCTTCAGTCATAGTGCATAACGTAAGGGAATATGCCAGTTTTCTAAGTTAGAAGTCAGGATAGTTTGGGATGGAGGGCGAGTTCTTCCTGGTACCCTGCTTAGTGTGATGACAGATTGAGACAGTGAAAAGTACACTAACTAAAAAGTATTAGGGGAAAAGTATGTTTCCATGGAACCTGAGATATTACAAATGTCTCCTCCTCCTCCTCTCAGAGTACTTTTGTGGGTTTTGAAGCAAAAGACCAGCTGAGTGACCCAAATGGCCATTTATACTCTCTTGCCTCCTCTCTGTGTCGGGGTGACTTTTTAGGGAGCGGAAAGAGAAAACAGGCAGGCTTGTAGCTGGTCTTGAAGCGATGAGTAGCCCACTGCAGCCAGCTGGGTTGAAAACCAACCCATTTTATGGGTTGGCTAGTAAGTGATCCATCTCCAGCCTTAGGCTGAAAGTGTTATCGGGTAGCTGAGCTGTATAAGCCCTAGTTACTCTGTTTAAATCAAGAGATTCCTGCATGCTTCCTGCTAATTTATGAATAGTTACGCAACCGCCTTTTTTTTTTTTAATTTTTCCTGGGGCCCAGTGATAATCTAACTACGCTTTCTCACTTCCACTGTTCTCACTGAGAGAAAGAATAATCTAATTAGTTATTCAGTCCTGACAATTACATTCAATTTAAATGTGATGAATAGCCAATTTCAGAAGGCCTGATCCTGTATGGAGCTCTGAGCATCCTGAGCACATTAATGTATTCTCACTCACCGATAACGTCAATGGAAGCTGAAGGCACCCAGCACCTCGTGCAGTTTGTTCTGTGTTCAGATGACTTATTTTCATCTCAGTGTTTGGCAGCATGAAACTTCACATTTTATGGGCAAACCTTCCACTGTTCCACTCTGGTGGGTTATGTTCTTCCTGCCTTAGTTTCGTTAATTTGGTTTCTATGATTGCTTTGCGCAGAGAAATCTCAGTCAGTGTCTCAGCGTGCAAAGGATTTTTAATACATTTTAATAATGGAAAGATAGTATTCTGCAACCCAGGGAGAAGCAGCCCTGTAATATTTCTGAGACCCTACAGAGGATAATTTCTGAATACACAACCCACTGTTGAGTTCATGTAGGCTATTAGGCAACAAACCAGTCACCTTCTTGGTTTTTTTTTTTTGGATCTCACCTTGTTCAGCACAACCAGGGCCAGACTTTCAGAAGGGGTCAGCCTCCTTCAGCTCTCCAAGTGAATGGCTGAATTTTTGAAAAGGACTGAATGGCCAATTAGGCAGCAAAGGCATTCTGCAGCCTGCCATTTCTCTTGACAATAATTTGGTGGAAAGAGGAAAAGCTCTTTGTAATCTCTCTGCTAAGGTGAGAGAGGTGGCCCTTGCATTCAAAGAGGGGTTGAGGTTCACGGTGCTGCAGAGGGGAGGGATGGACAGACGGACAGATACACGGATGGATGGATGGATGCAGGAACCTGCAGAATGGGATCGGTGCAGCTCTTGAGAAACTGGAATCCTCCGAATGCCTGCTTGCCTGTGCACTGAAGAGCTGCAGGGAGCTTGCCAGGAAGGGAAATAATTTTAGAGTGTGATTTGGAAAAGTGATTCAGTTTAAAAACTGCTATTTTTGAAGGGCTACTTTCAGCTGGGATCCAGTCCCCAGCGTGTTCCCAGAAGCACTCGCCGTGCTGCAGCAGAGCGTGGTGCAGGGGAGGGGGAGAAATGTCTGTCTGGGAGATGGAAGCCCCGAACCTTGCGCTGCCACAGAGAAAACAGTTCATGGGAATGCGTCCTTCTCCTGTTCCACATCCCATCCTGCATTTGGTGGGTGGGTGCTTTAATCTAGCCAGCTTGATGGACATCACAAAGGTAGCTCTGTCCACCCCGCGGAGGGGTTCACCATCCTCAACAGAAGGAGCAGGCACGTGTGTCTGGAAATGGGGCTGCTGGGCTGACACAGTTTGGAGACAGGGAAGCCTACTTTATCACGTTGACATAAAATCCAAGGACAGCTCGAGGAATTTATCAAGCAAAAGTCACGAAATGGCAAACAAACACCTTTTTCAGGCCATCTAAAGATGTACTCTATGTATTTTACAGACCCTGCAGCTGCATCTCTCACAAATCTCTCCAGACGGTGGCACTGAAATGAAACCTGCTGAGCTGCCACCCTCTCCACCAGGCTGAGGCTTCACAGAAGTGCAGGACAGGCAGCCTTTGATCACAGCACTGAAGAAAATGTTGGCAACCCCTTTTGGCCAGATTTGCTTTCTAGGGTGAGAAGCTGCAGACAGCGATCCTGTGCTGATTACACAAACCAGTTAAAATGTCCCTTCTGCTGTGCATTTGTCCTTCTTGTTTCATTCAGGTAGGTGCTGGGTGATGGTCCTCTGAGGCCATTTACCCTGCTAAGCTTTTCATCAACAGGTGCCACTTGTGACCAAGCCACTTCATACAATCTGGTTTGTTCTCGAGGTCACGTGGAGTTGAAGTGTGTGGCCGAAGACGATGCTCCAGTTCCTATGTGGGTATCAGGACCGCTCACTGGTGATGGTTTTGGGAGTCATTAGCGTTTATTCCAACCTAAATGATTCTGTCACCACAGTGTTTGACCCAAGGCTCCTGGGAATGACTGGCTAGTGGTTTTCAAAGCTGACATGTGTGCATGTAGATATAAAACAAGGGGATAATTTATCTTGAAATGAAAGAAAAAGCTGAGCCTAGAGTTGGTTGATCATCAGTGTATCCTGCATTATGGCAGTGTTGTTAGAAATATGGGTAAGTTCATCACCTAAAAGGTCATGGAGGACCACTGTGGTACCAGTCTCATTGTGTGTACAACTTGGGCCTGTGGCATTGGAGATTCATCTCACTCCATTAAGTGACCAGCTTTACACCAGGTTTCATTTTCATTCATGCCTCTCTTGCTTTTGTCAAACATTGCTAGGAATCAGAAGCATTTTCAAAGTTGCTTCCCTGCTCCTGTCCACCTTCTGACTTGCAGCAGACGAGCAGCCCAGCCCCTCACCTGCTCACCTTGTATCTAGCAGAGAGAACTGAAAGAGGGGAGATTTAGATGAGATCTTGGGAAGAAATTCTTTCCTGCGAGGGTGGTGAGGCACTGGAACAGGTTGCCCAGAGAAGCTGTGGATGCCCCATCCCTGGAGGTGTTCAAGGCCAGGCTGGATGGGGCTTTGAGCAACCTGGTCTGGTGGGAGGTGTCCCTGCCCATGGCAGGGGGGTTGGAACTGGATGATCTTTAAGGTCCCTTCCAACTCTAACCATTCTATGATTCTATGATTGCCGACTCTTCCACAGTGTTAGCCAAGGCTCATGCAGACACTGCCTGTTGAGACTGTGATTCACTGTGAAAGAGGGGAAAAAATGATGAGAAAAGGAGACAGATATGGTAGATCTGTATCTGGGGGGATGAGGAAAGCAGCATATCATCTTTTGAACATATGCTAAACTTCTGCTAGGAAGCAGAAGGTGAAGAAAGATCATGGCAGTCAGAAGGACTCCCTTTTACAGCTGTCCATTCCTGCTTCAAACATGGTGAGCAAACAGAGGAAGGTACCAAGCTTTCAATAAAAATAAAATAATTCGAGTTTGCTATTTATAGGGTTTTAAAGGACTTTTCTTTCCAGATTAAGATTTTCCATTATTTATAGCCACATAAAAGATGTTTTATGTGTAACACCAATACATTCTTTGTGCATGTAATGAAAGGCGGACAACTGCTGTGCCACTGAGAACGCACAAATGTGTCAGGGAAAATGGACAAGCCTGTATTCAGGACCAGATTCAGTTCCATCTGTGCTGTTCCTTAGCCTGGAAATGAACTTCAGCCTCCTTAGTTTTCCTATTTTTAGAGCTGGCCACTGCCTACATTCACATGGGCACTAGGGAAAAATCGAATGAAACTGTTGGGTGGCATTTTGTAGTCATTTTACAAATGACCAGTCAAAGTGGTGGAAAGGGAAAGCGGTTAATCTTCTTACAGTGGGCTTAATCCATTGTAGGTGTGCTGTGACCAGTGCTGTCACTTTGGTTTTAGAGCACTGGGGTATGATTTAGCCTGTAACAAGCACTGATCTGGTGAAAGTGCTTCAGTGGAAGCATACAAAATAAAAATGCACAGTGAAGAACATACAATATGGTAACCTGGCCACATGGTGTGCTTCAGGTAAGAAAGACCGCAGGTAAGGAATGAGGTGAATGTAAAAGAATAGCGGGATGAAAGATGCCTAAAACTGGACACTTCAGATGCAAAGTAAATAATGGTAACTCTGAGAGATCACCTCTGTAGCTCTGCATCTGTGAGAAGTGCAGAGGAGAGGGATGAAGAATAGAAAGGAGCACAGGCTTTCTTAAAAAGCTTTCTGAAAGCTCCGTCAGCCTTATGGTCCTCTTGAAAGATTTCCTCCCAGCTGCAGAGTCTCCCCTTGGGTTGGTTAACTTCTGGTTAAATTATCCAGTCAGCATGGTCTGATGCAGAGGTTGGAAAGTTTTCAAGCATTGCTGGCCAAACTCTATCTTCCTGTTCTAAATCAGAGGGTCGGTGGGCTAATAGACAACATTTTGGAGATACCAGATCTGTCCCTGGGCAGCTGAGTGCGATTATCCTCCAGCAGACAGGGGCTGCTGGCTTCCCCTGGGCTCTCAGCGGCATCTCAAGATGCAGCCATTGCTGTGTTGCTGTGCCCTGTGTCATCCAGGCTCATCCCGTGTGCCATCCGCTGCCACCGTGCTGTCACCTCCTAACTCCAGGTCAGGTTGTCTGGTTCAGGCTTAGAAAATGTGGGATTTCTCACCGGCTCTGTGCTGATATATTACATCACCTCGATCCAATAATTTCTCTTCCATTCGCCTTCTTTACCCTGGTCCTGTTTCTCTCCTTAGGTTGAGAAATATTCTGGAATTTTGTTCCTTTTATTTTAATGCATTATCATAGCTTCACTGGAGATGCAATGAAATGATAGCTGAGGTTTTGGCAAGCTTCCCACCACCATCCACGAAGGAAATAAAGAGCATCTTGCTGGTGTGAGAGCCATTGTACTGGGGAGACCTTGTCATGCCGATAATGATATAAGGATATAAACTCTGCTATGAAGATGATGTGTGCTCTAGCAAGCAGGCTTTGTTTCTGTCCAAATGCTAGTGTGGCTTATTATTTTCTAATGAAATGAAATATATTTGTGCTCTCTGAAGTAGACTGTGTTGATTTAATTTGTGCTTTATGATCAAGATTCTAAATTTCATATCTTTTATGTTTTATAAGTAGTGAGCAGGGATTTAGCTGCATGACACCCATTAATATCAATACAGCTAACTCCCCATGCCCTTCCTTAAAGACTATTTTATACATAACAACATGGAATTTCACCTCTCTGTATTTCTCTCACTCTCTGCAGGAAAAAAACAAAACAGTGGTAGCTAATCTGAAGGCAAGCACACATTTTATTATTGCTCTCAAAGCAATAAACATTTTTAGTACTCTGAATTTTTCCTGCTGACAAGCAACAGGCAGTGTATAACGTAGAAATCAAATAGCTGCTTTCTTGTGGGCTGGGTTGGGGAAAGTAAGTGAACAATCTCTGGCAAGGAATCACTGATTATTATTTATTTAATGTAATTTCAGCGTGCTGCCTTTTGATTTTTTTGCTTTAGAGAATTGTTATGCACCAATTTAGGGAGATACTTCTCCAGTGTGAAATCCTATTCAAAAGGAACGTTCACTTTTCTAGATGAAATTTTCTGGGTTTGCTTCCTTTCGTACATATGAATAAAAATGATCCAACTACTGTTGAGAATGAGAATAGGGGAAAGAAAAATGTTTTCCAAGCAAAGGATGTGAATTTTATTCTTTCGTTGTCCTAACGAACCATGTATTCTGACTTTCATCTCAACCATTAAATTTGTCTCTCTGTGCTTCTAAGACTAAAAGACAAAATTCACATCTTAAACACTAGTTGTTCATCTTGTCACTCTCCAGGAGAATGGAACAATCTGGCAACGATCCTGGATGATTTGAGTGTTTTCCAGCAGAAGGAAAGACCTGATGACATCACCTGAGGACTATCGGTTGGATGTAACAAGATGTGCTATTTGAGCTCAGCTTGGGGATAATTCTTACCAGAATGGGGTCTGTGCTGCAGGATGAACCTGCTGGCATAGAGTGTCCCTGGACTTACACATTTCTGGTCATGAAGAAGATGGAGTACTACAGCAGTCATTGATACTGTGTGTATTAATTCCATGAAGCAAATTCTCCCACCTATGATCAAGCACTGAAGTTTAAGGGGGCCAATGTGATACCATGGAACAGAAATTGTCACCTTAACTGCAGTATGTGGAAACTTGTGTTGTGGGTTTCAGCCTAACAACAAAACAAATCTATAAATAGAGAGAGAGGTAATCAGCTGGAAATGACTGAGGAGACAATTGTCTGGATTTTATCGGTTGAGTATTGAATAATTACGAGCTGCCAGTGTGGATGCCCAGGACTGACACACACTGGAAGTGTGTAGCTGATAGAGATATAGCTCAGGAGTTCATTGTTTGACAGCTGTGGGACTTATGAATCCCAGGGACCGCCTGATCTCCGGATGCTACTTCTAGGCTGCATCATATTTAAGTAGGTGAGACTGGATTCCTTAGGACACGGATCAGAGGGATGAAGATCAGGGAAAGAAAAGCTGCAGTTAAACTAAAGAGTGGTGTTGCCCCAAAAGCAAATGAGTGTATATTGCCTATGAATGCACTGAGAATGAATATTTGAAAAGGTTCCTAGCTATTAAAATAATCAACTGTTTGAAGTCTTCCAGTAGGAAGAATGAGAGCAAAAAGCTGGAATGCCTGTAAGGTGGAGTCCGAAGTGTTTTATATAAAGTGATGTCTACACTAGCAGAAAATGGAATGTAACGGCTAAAGTGCTCCTTAATATTGTCAGATATTTTAAGGTGGATAACATAAAAACGTCAGTCTTGTATGGTATTTCCTCCTGATCACTGCTAAAATGGGTGTCCCATTTCTATGTTCTTTTCACTGCAATAAATGTTGACTTTTGGAAGTTAAATAGCTACTGTAGGCTGGCTGGGGAATGCATTTAGGAAGAAAGGCTTAGCATGATTTTGCTAGAAAATCCTTATCATTGTAAACAAAATAAAAAAGAAATATGTCTGTTATATTTTACCAACATTAAGGCTCCTCAAGGTCTCCGCCATTCAGAACCCAGCAGGAATTTTCCAACTGAGGAGGAGAAAGAGAAATGTTTGCTAAAAGACAGATTGCAAACATCGAGCTGCCTGCTCTTTAATTGATCTTTTACACTGGGAGTATTCAGGAGGTCTAGACTCGTGGTTAGATTCAGAAAGCCAGTAAAATATGTTCTGCTGAGAACTGCTTCATATTAAGCTTGCAGCCTGGGAATCTTTTACAACGCAGCAATTGTCTTGAATGTTCATTTGAAGGCAGACACTGCTCTGTACATTTAAGGCAATGATTTGTCTTTCAGACCCACTGGATTTGTTTGTTTTTTTTTTTTTCCTTCTCGATTAAGAAGCATAAGAAATAACATGAAGGAGAAAAAATAGTTGTTGGGTGGGTTTTTGTTAAATGCAACACTAGCTCCTTCCTGAACAAGAAAGGCAAAAATCTGAGTAGATCCCAGTCAAACCCCTAATTCTAAACATCAGATTGTTCCTAAATTTTTGCAGGCCTGATTCTGCTCCTCTTGGCATCACAGATATGGTACATAGCTGCACTAACATCCAAATTTCACCAGAATATGTGCAATTAGAGCCGTGACGTAGCTTTCTAAAATTGGTCAGATCTGGCACCTCTACACTTGGAGGTCTGGAAGGTAAGCGCAAACATTCTTGAGTAGGGAAGCTGCCAAATTCAGTCCCTGGGGCCACACCTAATGTTCAGTGAAACATGATGGGAAAGTCCAGAAATGGGGGAATGATGGTCACCTCCAATAACTGTTTGCTGAACAACCGTATTGCCATTTTTTGCAGAGGTGCTGTTACGCTTCATCATATTTACCTTACTGCTGTGGATTGATCTCCTCTTTTGTGCTCTTTTTGCAGCCTCTTCAATCAGTATCTTCTTCATGAGAAGATGACTAGTAATTAGAAGATTAGGTTCTGAATTGCTGCTGCTAGCAGATACAGTCGCAGAAAACAGATTTAGTGTTTACTGCTATGCTTCCTATCTGGTAACATGAAACTACATCCGTATCTCCCAGGTTCCTATCTAGTACTCCTGTACAAACCTGTCTTCTTCTATGTAGCAGCGAAGCTTTGCTAGAAGAGCAAAGAGGATGAATAACTCTGTGGTGCCTCAGTCCTTCTGCCAGCACTTGCAGTACCATGGTGCATTCAGCCCATTCCATCACTTCTCTAAGTCTCTGCAATAAAGCACCTTTCACTATCATTTCCCAACAGACATGTGATAGCTATAAGCTGTTGTCTCTTATATTAAATTCCCCGGTACTAATGGATTATGGCCTTCAGCATCATCAATATTATTCAGAACAATACCGTTACACTGGAAACTCAATCAACCCTCACCTTTCACATTAATTGTTAAAGGCTTTTTTTCCCTTGGCAGCCCAAAAGGAAGCAAATATCCTGGATCCATGAAAACATCTCAGGCATAAAACACACCAAGTAATGATTGGCAGTCCTTGTTTTCCCTTTGCCCACTACGGAAAGCAGATAATTAGAAAAGAAAATAAAGACAGACACTGGTGGAAGAAAAGGGGATATATATGGTGCCGCTACTGAGCACATTAAAAACAGTTTTCTGTGTGCAGCACCTTTAAGCCTCTGAAGATTCTGCTTGAGTACAGAAACAATGGTCATTTTGCTCCCAGCTACAGGCAGTAACGCAGGAGTCCTGTGTTTGTCCCAGCTCTTGCTGTGAAATCTTACTTCTGTTCTCTCTCAGCGTTGCTTGTTCCAAACCAGAGTCACTCAGACTGAAAAGATATTCTTAACCTGTGTGCTGTGAAACGCTCCTTTGAATGAATTCCAAGTGATCATTTTGAAAGACACATTGCAAAAGGCTTGTTCTTTTAAGACGTTGGGTACCGTCTCATAAGGCGTTAAGCATCCTTGTGCTCATTATCATTAGTAGGACAGGAGGAACATGATGGGCTGGAGGACCAGCTATGGGACTGGTTGTGGAGTTTGCAGTTTCCTTCCCCTTCCATCTTCTGATGTGAACCAGTAAAGTGACCTTTTATTTGAAAAATAACTGTGTTGACCATCTGAATCATCATCATGGACACTGAGGCTGATTATTTTCTCTCCCGAACCTTGCCTTGACAATTTCTTTCCAGATCTATGGAAAATATTATTACTACCATTTGTTCAGGGAAAGGATTGCTCCCAGCAGTTTGCAGCTAATTAAGTTCTATTGTTCTTTGCCACTACATGGCAATCTCAGCTCCTGAATTTTTAGTTTCTCATGAAATGCAAACTAGAGCATCATGGTTAAGGAATCATGCCCCATAATACATCTTTAAAATGATGTTTTAATGTGTATAAATTACAGCAGTTTTAATCAGTGCACTATATCTTTTTATTGCTAGGAATGAGCTCTAGAGACATTATTTATGAGGAATGAAGTAAGATTTTACGGTGAGAATCTCAAAGGGCCTCCTTTCACTTAGTTAACTGAAAGCAACTTCACCAAAATCAGTGAAATGATGTGACGATAAGCGGGATCAGAGCTTTCTCCTCCATATTTACTGAGCACATCTAACTTCCTGGACAATCTGTTAGTTAACAGAAGACTTCAATGGCTGCTGAGTGTCTCCCTCTTACATCAAGTCTTAAAATATAGTCAGGTTTCTATGCTTAACAGAAACCCCAAGGATTCTCAGTACCTGAGAACACAACATGGAGTCTTGCATCGCTATTATTTTTTTCAGAAAGAGTAACAGATGTTGTTATCTGCCTGGGAGATAGCTGGTCATCTAAGAATCTTCCCTAGTTTGGGGAGTATTTTAAGTAAGAAAGACTTGTGTTGACCTTTCAGAAGCAGAATAAACACGTTCCTAATGAATAATGCCTGCTTTAGAGGAAAGAATTTATTGATAAACATGGATAGCGGAACTAAGCAACTAGATTGGCTTCAGCTAAGTTGTAAACTGACATCCTTGTACAGAAAATGGGAAATAAAACTATGGGAATTTCATTTGACTTGGTTGTAGAGGGTACCAAGAAAACACCCATTACTGAGTGAAAACTGTCTTTTGTGCACTGTAAAGAGCAGTAAGCCCCAGTGTAACAAGACCATTAAAATGTCAGGAAATACAAAGAAAAAGCCTATGTCAGTGATTCTGCAAAAATGTTTTAAGCAACTACAGAATTTTGCTAGAGAACGCTGCAGAATGAACTAGAAACACTTTTCCTAATGACCAATATGCAATATAAAGGTCACATGATTTTCTCTCATCCAAAGGACTATGGGTTCAGAATCTCAGTCAAAACTTTTTTTCTGATTTAGAGCAGTACTTGTGGTCCTGAGGAAGACTGATATTCAAACACAATTTGGGCAACTTTGTGAAAGAAGATATACTGCCTGCTATAGGAACCCAGGTCCTAAAAAAGTCAACATGCCGCTGGCAGAAAAGGCAAGCAAACCCCCTGATGGCTTAATATAACAACGAAATGTTAAAGTTATCTTGATGAAAGCTCTGTTCTATCTGACTCTTAATTAATGGAGACATTGTCTCTTAGGACCAGAGGGGACAGTCTGACCATCTGTCGTAGTTTAACACTAGCTGGCAACCAGGACCACACAGCCACTCTCTCACTCTCCCCAGCTAGTGGGAGAACTCATGAGTTGAGATAAAGACAGTTTAATAAGTAAAGCAAAAGCCACACACACAAGCAAAGCAAAACAAGGAATTCATTCACCCTTTCCCACTGGCAGGTGGGTGCTCAGCCATCTCCAGAAAAGCACAGCTCCATCAGGTGTAACGGTGACTTAGGAAGACAAAAACACCGTAACTCTGAACATTCCCCTCTTCCTCCTTCTTCCCCCAGCTTTATATATTAAGCATGACATCATATGGCATGGAATGACCCTTTGGTCAGTTGGGGTCAGCTGTGCTGGCTGTGTGTCCTCCCAACCTCTTGTGCCCCCTGAGTCTACTCACTGGCAGGGCAGTATAAGGAACAGAAAAGGCCTTGACTGCCCAGCAACAATCAAAACCAGCAGTGTGATATCAACAGTATTTCTCATCCCAAATCCAAAACATAGCACTACACCAGCTGCTAATTAAGAACTTTATCCCAAACTGAAGCCACAACACCATCAGGTCAAAGTAGAATTTCATCCCATTATTTTTCTGGGGAACCCAAGGCATCGTGTCTAACTCAAGCATGACTTTTGGAAAGACATCTAGTCTTGATTTCAATACTTCAGTAAGTTGCAGTGATTAATCACACTTGAAGTTTAAAAATGTGCATCTACTTTCTAATTTGGATTTGCTTGGCTCTATTTTCCAGACTTAGTTCTCGTTTCATACTTAATTTTGAGATCTTGTATAGTACTTACTGTTTGTTCTTTGTGAAAGCGTTTATAATCCAGATACTTCTTGGTTTTCTTTTTGAATGTGACAGCATATCTGCCCTGGTATTTAGAGTAGTCCTCAGCCTGCTTGAGCTAAATCTCACACTGGAGTCCTTCATACTGTAACCTTGCATTTGTAGAGTGGAGATCTTCCCGAGTTCAGTCCTGACCTGTGTCTGAAAAACAAAGAGAGGAAACAGGGTGAAATAAAGAGAGGAAACAGGATGCATGGGGGAAGATGTCAGAAGCATGAAATCCTTGGTGCTGGCTGATGCCCTGTGCCAAACGCTTGCCAAGGTGTCCACAGTAGGGCTGGTGGCTTCACCTCGAACTGGAGCAGGGCTTTCAGAAGGAAACAGAGGTGCTGCCAGGGATTACAAGGGAGGTATGGAAAGTCTTCAGAAAATCCTCTGGGCAACCCTGTTTTCCAAGCACCAAATCATTCCAGTGTTTTTTTCCCCTGCTTCCTCTTCAGCACTGGAACAGGTTGCCCAGAGAAGCTGTGGCTGCCCCATCCCTGGAGGTGTTCAAGGCCAGGCTGGATGGGGCTTTGGGGCAGGGCATTGGAACTTGATGATCTTTAAGGTCCCTTCCAACCCAAACCATTCTATGATTCTGTGAAAGGGAGTGAAAGATGAATTTCAGTATTACAGCACCTTTTAATCCCACTGTTGCAAAATCTGCGTGCTGTCGGTAACTAATACTGGCTAAGTATCAGCCTCAAGGTGAAGGTAATAAATCTTGCTTGTCCTTGGGACGCTTTGCCAAGTGTCTGATTAGAAGTGATCTTCATGGAAATTGTTCTCTCTTCAACTGGCCCTTAAAAACAGAAGCATATTCCCTTTTTCTTAGTTACTCCAGTACCGTTAGTAGAAGAAAACTGTCAGTTCTCTGAGAAGACTTGAATATCCTGTTTTTAAACTTCCAGCACTACTCTTCACTCCTGGCGACTGGACTCCGCAGGTATTCAGTTCTGCTGAGCACCTGGGCTGCAGAAGAAGACCAAGAATTAATTTGATTATTTTTCTTGATGTGATTAGGCTGCAGGTCTCTGTCCGTGGACAGCGTTTCTGGAGAAGGCATATCCTGCCCCAGGAGCAAAAGCTGCTTTGTGGAGACAGCCGGATGGCTGATGGGCAGCGTTGGGGGAACAAGGGGATATTTGGGGGTCAAGGAGATAAAGAAATGGAGAAGAGGCATTAACTGCAAAATTAAGATGGGAATGAGGGAGATAAGATACTGCTTAAAAAATTGGGTGGTTTTTAAAAGACATTATTTTGCTGTCAAGTGAATTATAGAGGAGAAAGGGAGATTATTCATTAGCTGCATCATAGAGACAGGACATAAAGGATTAGAAATGCTGTTTGAGCCATAAAGCTTTCACCAAGCAGGGAAAGAGTAATGATCTTGTTTTTATTGTGCTGTCGTCAGGCTGACAAAGTTCTAATTTTGTTCCAAAAATAAAGTTATGAGCCAAATATAAAGGGCTCTTAAATCGTGTGTGTTTGCTTCTGTGATGGTGTTGACTGTGCATGAGACAGTTTGATAACTATCTGTCAGAGATGTTAGAGAAACCTTGTGCTTTATGGGAGCCCGAACAATCCTCGAAAATAAATGTGGATAAAACTTCTTCCTACTGATTAGCCTTCTGGCTGTTTTTACTTGCTACTGCAGCACCCTTCATTAGTGTAGGGTGAATATCCAGTGACTTGCAAGAAATCACAGTCTGACCATAGTGTCAGGGGGTTCTGCATCTGGGTTCTTCAGCTCAGAGTCATGAAACATTGATCCAAAAAGCGTCTCATCTGCCTCTCACCCAGCTCTTCCCTCTCACACGTGTACAAAATCATCCAGCTCCTTTTAGGCCAGCTGCGCTTTGGGAGAACATGCTGCTGCCACCTCTTGTGGCTGCTGCTGGTCCAGCATCACTGACCCCCCATCCAGCCAAAAGCATCCAGCTTGCCTTTCACACAGGCTGCCAAACCCAGTAAACACAGATGAATTACCTGTAGATGAATTACCCGTAGATGAATTACCCATATTGAGCTGGAGAATTGATCTGATAGAGGAAGACCAGGCACTTCAATTCTACTACTTCATATTTATTATGACTTGGACAGCCCCTTGACTGGCCATGGGAACAGCTTTAATAACAATTTCCACTGCATTTTTAGTTACCAGAACACTAAGTACTGCTTTTTTTACGACACTCAGAACAAGGAATGTAATAAATAGGCTCAAATCCCTTCTGCAAGCAAACTTCAAGACTCGGAGGAGCGCTCTTAACCCGCCAAGCTCACAGCAACCCAAAGCGTTTTCCAGGCAGAGCACACAGGAAGGCAGTATTACAATGCGGTGCCCTGCACTCTTTTGAGCCATTCACTCTTTTGAATCACTCTTTATGTAATTCACATAGGTTGAGTGAAGATGCAGACCTGATCTCTTCTTCTCCCCCGCCCCCCTTTTCCCATTTTTCTTAATTCTCTCCCTTCAGTTGCTTAACAGTACATTTATCTCAATTTTCCAATTGAAGTTCACAAAGGGAAGGATGTATTAAGTACCCAACGAACATATAAAGGTTGTGACACATGAATGAAGCACCACAAAGATAATGAGAGATATATATATATAAAGTTATTCTGACCTATAAGCCTTGGAGAGTCACATTTTCATACATTCAAAGCAATTTGAAAGCTAGAAATGTACTCAAAAGAAACTTCATAAAGGTAGCTTACGTTTGCTCATTGATGCTTTCATAATGTTCATGGTCTTCCTCTTTTTCATGAGTTCCAGCAGATGATAACCTTAATTAAAGCAGAAAATGTCGTTAGCAGTTCCTAAGTGTATTACCTACCTCTTTGGGCTGCACTTTTCAATTAAACTAATTTCTTAGACCGTATTTATCAAAATTATCGGTCTCTTCCTGTAGCATATTCTGATTCTTTCCAGGCACTGAAGCAAGTTCTTCCTCACCAGCATTTTTTTTTTGAGCCATAGTGTTGCATAAAAACAAAATATGAAATAAGTGTTTTCAAGCTTGAGCCACAAGAAAGTTCAGTGGATCCTTTCTCCATCCTGAAATTTCCTCTTTAGCCCAGTCTGCTAATATTTACTCTTTAAGTACTCTTTTATTTACTCTCTAATAACTAGTTTCATACTGAGCCTCCTCTTTTCTACCTTAACTAATATTTTTTCGTGGAGCTCTTCATCAAATACACAAAGTGAGATGTTGTACATAGTGTTTCAGAAAAAAAAAACCAATCTCTTCTCTAGGAAAGAGATCACATTTATCTCTAGTAATTTTATTCTATGCTTCAGCCCTCTTTCCTTTGTGTCTAGGTTTGTTCTCAATCTTGCATATTGTTAAAGTCCAATTAATTAAATATCTTTCTTGGTCGCTTCTCTCCACTATCTTAGATGTGGGTAATCCACATTAGCTGCCAAACTAACCAGAACGGAGCCAGCTGTAAAGTAAAGCCTGGATAAAATCATATCAAACCTGGAAGGATTGAGTTGAAAAGCAAGGTTGTTTGGCTCTGCTTAACATTTGCCTGACAGAACTACAAAAGTGCTTAATTTATGTTGAAAACAAAACTGAAATCATAATTGGCAAGGACTTGAAGAAAGGAAAGACTGTTTGATAATAATGATCGTACTTGGCACTTTTTTTTCTCCAGAAAATGCTTTACAAACATCAACTAATTAATCAAAATACAGTGTATTTCACACCCTGTGGATCTCCTCTATTACAGTTTTTAAGCTTTGCTGCTTCTGTGATAACCAGCCAAAGACCAACCAACGTTAACACTCTGTGTTTAGAAGTCTCTGCAGTGGTGACCATGAGATTGGCCTGCAGAAGAGTTATATACAGTTCCATTTATAAACAGTGAATACTAATAACTAAATAACCATTACCTTTGCCTCCAGTGGAACCTGCCATAGAATCATAGAATGCTTAGAGTTGGAAGGGACCTTCAAGATCATCGAGTTCCAACCTCCCTGCCATGGGCAGGGACACCTCCCACTAGACCAGGTTGCTCAAAGCCCCATCCAGCCTGGCCTTGAACACCTCCAGGGATGGGGCAGCCACAGCTTCTCTGGGCAACCTGTTCCAGTGCTTCACCACCCTCACAGGAAAGAACTTCTCTCTAATATCTGACATAAACCTCCCCTCTTTCAGTTTAAAACCATTCCCCCTCATCCTATGGCTCCACTCCCTGACAAGGAGTCTGTCCCCATCTCTCCTGTAGCCCCCTTTAGGTACTGGAAGGGGCTATAAGGTCTCCCTTGAGCCTTCTCTTCTCCAGGCTGAACAGCCCCAACTCTCTCAGCCTTTCTTCATAGCAGAGGTGCTCCAGCCCTCTGATCATCTTCATGGCCCTCCTCTGGACCTGTTCCAACAGGTCCATGTCCTTCCTGTGCTGGGGGCTCCAGAGCTGGATGCAGTACTCCAGGTGAGGTCTCACCAGAGCAGAGTAGAGGGGCAGAATCACCTCCCTCACCCTGCTGGCCATGCTTCTTTTGATGCAGCCCAGGATGTGGTTGGCTTTCTGGGCTGCCAGCGCACACTGCTGGCTCACGTCGAGCTTCTTGTCCACCAACACTCCCAAGTCCTTCTCCTCAGGGCTGCTCTCCAGCCATTCTCCGCCCAACCTGTATTTGTGGCTGGGATTGCCTTGACCCAGGTGGCATGCATCGCTAAAAGCAGAGGAAGTCTCAATTTTAGTTTCTGTCTCTATTTCTCTTACTCACTGTGCAGCACAGCAGCTGTTTAACATGAAAAAGAGTGGTCAGACCTTTATGACGGATAAAGCACCAAGCCTCATAGGAGTCAAAATACTTGGTAGCACATGGACTGTCATCATGCTCTCATGCATCAGGGATGATTATATTTTTCCACTTTGATCACTGAGGTCTATCTTGCATCTCCACCTTTTCTCACTTTGCCATTCCCAGAGATTTGAAATGAAGAGAGGGACGTATTTGTAAGTGACAACATCAATTTCCTTTGCACTGATAAGTAAAATCAACCCTTCTTTTTAGGAAGAAGAAAATTACTCTTCCATTTGTGCGTTATTGGCCTCTCTTGCAAAATTTCATGCCATCCAAAGCTCCAGCAATCTGCTACAAATACAGTTGCACGGCAGCGCATTGTACAACCAGCATGTCACGACAGAAACAAACCCAGCCCTGGCATTAGAGGGAAAAATAATTTGGCGCTGATTAGGCATTTACATCTGTGCAAACTGGCTATGAAACGCAGGGGGAGAGATTGTGAGCCAGCCTCTCCACGGACTTGGCGCTGCGAGGTGACAGCCATGTCTCCCAAAGAGCTGAGGGAAGGACGGTCTCCAAAACCTGAGCAGGGCATCGGCAGCTCCTGCTGTCTCCTTTCCAGTGGGTCGGCACTGGGGTGGTCCAGCAGCCCCACTGCAGCGTGGTCTTGCCCTGCTGTCCTGCCAGGACCAGTCTCAGTGGTGGCACTGCCCTGGTGCTATTGCAGGAACAACAGACTCTTTGTCCTTCAAGCACTGAACTCTTCGAAAGCCACCCAAAGTCTTGTGCTTTTAATGAAGACTACAAGAAGTAGAAAGAAAGCAAGAGTTTTATCTGGTACCAGTCTTCTCCATGGCTATTGCAACTAATTCCTGTTTACTGCATCTTCAGGGGGCTCAGTCAAGAGCAGTGTGCAGCTGACCCTGGTTTGACAGCCCTGCATCATCCCTGCAAGCCAAAAAATCGAGAGCAAGGTGTGGGACCTCTGGAGATTTGTGTGACCAAGTCGGGTGGATCGGTGTCACCGAAGGAATGGGAGGGAAGAAGAAACCGATCCTATTTTGGGTAGAAGTCTCCCCAGCTGAGAGTTGCAGACCTAGTTAGTTTTCAGACTCTGATAAACTTCAGCTATAAGCAAAGAGAAGGTGAAGCCATTGCCGTACTCCCAACTGCCCTGCCACTAAACTGAGGGTGATTTGATGAAGGCAGAGAGGGCGCCTGCAGGAATTGCGTCTCAGAGCTCCTGCCTCTGCTGGTGGGAAGGCAACGTGGGAATCCAAGCACAAAACGTCGGGAGCAGCCGATGCTATGCCTCGGTTGTCACAACTCATTCATTTCCAACCATTTTTTTTCTTTAGCGTAGTTTGTTAGAAGCAGAAGGCGATTAACTCCAGATGGTGTTACTCGGTTTTAAATGTCCTTTCAAAGGGAAAGGCTGTTTCCCAACGCGTGATTTCCCAAGTTCCACCACAACCTGAAATATTGTCAGTAGCATAATAATAAAGCTAGAAAAGTTACGGAGAAGGGCAGCTGAATGACCGAAGATATGTAACAGCGTCCCAGCCAGGAGAGAATAAACAGGCTATGGGTCCTCAGTATCAGGAGGAGGTGGCCGGAGCAAAATGAGATAGAGGTCCGTAAGATGGGGAAAGTTTATTTGCTGATCCTCCTACAACAGTGTATTATGAGGCATGCCATGAAATTGCTGGGTGGCAGGTTTAAAATGAAAATAATGAAGTATTACTTCATATGGTTCATAATTCAGTCACAGAACTCATTGCTGCCGGCCACCAGAGACCCATCATTCAAATGGCTTCAGAAGGAAATTAGCTCATTGTGGGAAGAGACGTCTGCCAGGGCCTCTTAGCACAGAGAGGTGTTCACACACGGGCACCTTCGGGAGCCACAGAGCCGGTGTTTTGGTGGAAGTATTGCTGTACGTGCTCCTGGTTCTTATTGCATCCCCTGAAGCACTTGCCACCAACTGGTGCCGGAGGGAACTTTGGTCCCATCCATTGCAGCTATTACTGTGTAAGAAGTTCTCAGCTGAAGTCAGGAAGGTGACATTAAGCACTACGTGTCCCTGTACAAATAATCAGTCTACATGACATGCGCAGAACAGGGTTGGGTGTTGCAAGAGTATGGAAACTCAGGTGTAGCACTTAATGAACCTGCCCGAAAATACATATCAGCAAAAGAAGGGGTTAGACCTAAGGACTTCCCTCCTCTCAGTCTTGTGATTCAGATGGCAGCAAATGGCTTTTAAAATATCAATGGAGGATACAGCCTTTCATCAAGAGGGATTTTCAAGATAAGATGTAGATGTCCTAGATAAGCATCTCCGTGACAATGCCGCTGGTCCCTCTGATGTTCTGAATACATCCCTTAAAGAGCATGTACCACCAAATGTGGTGATGAATGACCAGTTTTTTCCAGCTGAGAAGACAGATGGCTTCCCGAGTCTTCTCACTGGTTTAGAGATGACATGGGGGACTTTCTTCCGTAACAGACAACAGTTTTTTAGGACCCACCACAACCACAGCTGTTGAAAGCAAATGCAGAAGAACAAGGTTGCTCGAGGATTTCCAGGACCTTAGCGACTCCCTTGCATTTCACAATCCAGCATCCTCGTTTCAGAAAGGCGGGATGGCTTGGTGGGAATATCCTTGGTAAAGCCTTTAACACCTTTCCTCCCTGCAAGAGGCATTTGCATCATTATCATGCAAATAATATTATTATGGTTCTCCTGAGCACTGTAGTAAGAGCAGGGGCAGAACTCCATATAAAAGGTAGGATTGTGAATTTTCTTCTGCTGAGTATGTGTGTGGGCTGTAAGGTAGCACATTACGATCCTGATTTTTCTAGTCTTACACATTGCAGAGTGTTGTTACTCAGAGTTGGTGCAAAGTACCTGTGAGATGCCAGAACAGGAAACAGATTTTATAATAATTACGAATCACAGAGAAAAAAAAAAAAGTGCCTTTTAATGCAGAATAATAGAAATTCATTCAGTATTTCCAATTATCCCTCTAATCTGGAACTGGAACAGGTTGCCCAGGGAAGCTGTGGCTGCCCCATCCCCTGGAGGTGTTCAAGACCAGGCTGGATGGGGCTTTGAGCAATCTGGTGTAGTGGGAGGTGTCCCTGCCCATGGCAGGGAGGTTGGAACTCCATGATCTTTAAGGTCCCTTCCAACCCGAACCATTCTATGATTCTATAATTCTATAATCTGAACAGGACTTGATTTTATATTTTGGAAGAGAGGGAGTGATCAGACATGCTTCCAGTGCAGCTGCAGACAATGCTGTTTTGTGGCTGCTCATCCATCCATAATTCAGGATGGTGAATTCTGCTTTTTTTTCTTTTCAGTTTCGCACAGTCCATTTGTTTCCAAACTGCTTAGGTTTTCCACAGTATTTAAAGTGGTAGAAATCATGCCAGAAGGTAATACCTCTGCTGTGTCTCCCAGATGTATGTTTGGTAGCATCAGTGTCTGCCCCAGGGTACCAGGGTCGTGGTGAGAGCTGGGAGAGCAGGGTTCAGCTGGTTCCTCTGCTTGCTGCCGGGGTACAAGTTAACTTCTGTTGTTAAAGCACGTCTTGTGTGCAGGAAAAGCAATCCCTGTTTATTATGTTGTAGGGAAAATACCAGCTGGAGAGGCTGTGCAGCCTTGTGGTTTTGAGGTTTGTGTCTGGATCCCCCTGAGAATACAGCAGCCTTTGGGCTAAAAAAGAAATTGGTGGCCCCATTGTGGGTTTTGAGGTAGCAGACCCCATGGCTGCATAATTTACATACGATTTACAATTTTTATGGTTAGGGATACACATAGACTGAGCTACTGCCATTCTTCTCCATTCCAGGAGATGCTATCCATGTCTGGTTGACCTGCAGCTGCACTTACTTTACCCTTGCAGGAAAAGTTTTCTAATGACGCCTGAGTCCTGCTGACTCAACATCTGATTTGTACTAATTTTTTTAATTTTCTTTTCTTTATTCTAACAGTATTTTTCCAATCAGTTGGCCTCATCCTCCCTCCTGGCATGAAAAATCTATGAGTCTGAAAAACAGAAGCTGGAGAAGGATTTCTGCTTGTGTCAGGAAAATCCTCTTATTTTTTCAACATTAATATTTCTAATTTAGATTTACTGCTTTCCAAGCTGGTGGGTTTAAAAATCATGTTGAACTGCAGCTACAAACCCTCCTTCCACCTATCTGGGGACAGCTGACATTCAGGGTTAACAAGCAGCTCTTTATATCTTTTGATTTGCACTTAGGGGAAGAATCATAAATACTCTTCACTTCAGCAAGAGAAAAAGTC
This sequence comes from Numenius arquata, assembly GCF_964106895.1. Classification (NCBI taxonomy): domain Eukaryota; kingdom Metazoa; phylum Chordata; class Aves; order Charadriiformes; family Scolopacidae; genus Numenius; species Numenius arquata. The sequence goes on from NC_133577.1 coordinate 49,681,120, forward strand.
CCAGCAATATAAAAAAAGAGCCTCAGTTCCTTGGAACCAACCGCATAGGATTCATGCTGTGTTGATTATGCCATTGCATTTAAGATTTATCTGCGTTACGTTTTTAAGATGGGTGCATTCTTATCTTGATTTAAAGTCAGTGGTTAAGCCTTACATCCTTAACAGAACCTTGCGCAATAAATGCTCTGTGAAAACAACTTCATTTCTTGGCTTTATGCTCCTGTGAGACACTGCAAAGTAACTGGAAGAGACCAGCACCTAAAAATCACTGATGTGAAGATTTGCAATGTATTATTAGCCTTTGGGAAACATGATAATCATCGGTGTTACTGCACCTTTTAACAAGTCATCTGTGATGAGGAGAGAGGGAGAAGGACCGTAATTGTTCTGTGGTCATTTAAGGATTCTTTCAATATACAACTGATAAAATGCAATACCTCATGGTAATGTGTAATTCTGAAGTGTTAAAAATAATTGTCAGAATGCACCTCTCAATAGCTTTTTACAGTTTTTTAGTTTAACGTACCTGGGGAGGCATTTCATTTGTGGCTTCTTGATGTAGTGGTTGTGATGGCCCCAGGGGGGATGTGAAAGTGCTCTTCCCTGTTCAGAATTTCTAAATCTATTTATTTGTATAATGCATGTACTCTTGGTATTTCTATGACATGCAGTTCCAGTGGAAATAAATATTCTTTATTTCAGCTAGCTGAAATCCAAACGCTATCTTAAATTAGGTATAGTTACTCATTTTTAAATGGTTACTCTTGTCCTTTTTATTAGCGCTGTTAATTTCCTTAAACATCTCTCATGTTAACACTAAAATGAAGAGCGGTATAACTCAAACAGCCAGAACTGGGGCTAATAGTGGAAGGGAGAAGTCTGCCAGCCGTGGCTCCTTGGTCCCAAGCGTGCACACTTACCCCCTACATGCCCCTGAGCCTGTGCGTAACCCCAGACCAGAGAAGCATCTATCCCTGCAGCTGCAGAAGCATACCCAGTCCTCTGCTGATCTCCTCATCATCTCCAAATATTTGCGTCTGCACTACTTGTTTTCTGCGTTGATATACACCAGCTCTGTTGCTTTTGATGGATTTTTCCACCCCGAGCTAACATTAACTGCAAAGTGCTTTGAGATCCCAAAGCGAGGGGAGACACAGACCCTGTCTGATTGTCCCCAGCCCTGTCCCCCCGGGCACAGTTAACTCCTGTTTAGTGGCAGGTCAGGGTGGGAAGCCTTCGATAAGACCCAATGCAACTGAAGGAAACTTTTTTTTTTAAAAATTGAAAATTGTCATAGTGATTATTATATTAAAATCAATGCTGTGAGCTGTCAGTTATGGACTGCATCAGATCTGCTCTGCCGTGAACTTGCTCCTCTTCCCTGCACAAACTTCCTGCAACTGCAAGGGAACAAACATTTCTCACAAAGCCCGAGAGCCTTCTGCTCTTAATCTGCATATATTTGGTTTTCTCACTGAATCTGCCAACATCCATTAGAGTCACCATTAAGGGGCAATGATGGGATTTGAACTAATCATTAGCAATTTACAAAATCATTCCGAGCACAAAATCTTTTTGGAGTGGCAAATGCGTACTCGGGGGACAAGAAGAGTTTTCCTAGCAAACTTGCTGGAGGAGGGAGGAGGAGGGGGAAGGAGGTTTGAAAGAGGAGCAATCAGTCTAGCTCATGCCCTGATTAGTGAGAAAGGAACATTTTGGTCTGCGATAAAGGAAGGAGCAGCCTGAGGTGTTTTGAACCTTCTCAACAAGCAGGAGAGGCAGAGGAAGGCGTAAAGGGAGACAGTGAGCCAGGCATCAGCCCAGCACCCAGAATTGTTTTAATTACTAAGGGGACAGAAGAACAGGGAAGGCAGTTCCCTGGTGCAAAGTCAGAGCATGTCAGATTTACCCCACTTTCTGTTTCCCTCTCTTAAGTGCTGCCTCACACCAAGTCATGCTTTGAACACCCACGGCGCCCACTGATGGTTGAGAGTTCCTATTTTTGCACAGAGAGGTTTTAATTAGGGTCCTCTTGTGGCTTTGCACACAAATTTGCTGCTCCCTTACAACCAGTATCCATCAGCATTGCGTCTCTTTGCTGTAGGATCATCATGGCCCCGGATCAGCTGTTAATTTGGTACTTTAGCAGCAGGCAGGAGCCCTGTTTCAGCTGCCTATGTGCCCCACATTATTCTATTCATACTCTTAAACCTGGAAGAGCCAACCCTTGGGACAGGAGGCCACAGCAGAGTTTCTTGGCCAGCTGGTCCGAGTGCAGGACTGCTGGAAGAGCTCCTGGGCTGGGCCAGCTGCAAGTAGATCTCTTGCCAAACCCCAAGCTCAGGTTTCAAGAACACACCATTTAACCAGCATAATCAAGTCTGCATTGATTTGGTTTTGAATTCCAAACCAGTATCTAACGGTGGCCAAGTCTGACTTTTGCTTTTTTTTAATGCCATTTCTAGATACGTGCGGAACTGAGTTATGGGTTAAGCCAGTCTGATCTCATATTGGGAACAAACTGGAGTGCCACTCGGTACTTGTTTTGAGGACCTGATGAAATTAGAAAAAGTTAGAAAATAATGTGTGCAGCCTATGCACATAATTTTGCAATTTTTTCTTACTTAGAAGACTTAGATGGAAATGACCCAAGCTGTGTTGAAGAGAAGTGTAGAGAATATAAATCCGATGAGAACAAATGGGTCAGCAGGTTGTGTATTTCTGAGCAGTACGTGCTCAGAAGATGTGATGCCTTGGAAGCCTGGGGCTGGTACAGTGGCTACAGTAGAAATCTTTGTGCTAAGATTAGAAAATTACAAGTAGCTTTCTGTCATTTGCTCTTCACCCACAAGCAAAACTGAGTCTTCCAAGAAATTATAGCTCAGAGGGCTACCCATGAGCCATGGATGTTCCTAGAGATGTTCTTAGGGCAGTGCTGCAGTATTTATTGGAAAATAAAAAAATATCATTCTGGCATGTAATAGGCTCAGCAAACCAAATGCTCAGTGCTAATCACACGAGCCAGCTTTACAGTTAAATATACTGGTGACTTTGACACTATTTTTCAGCTTGATAGCATAACAGCTCCATTGCTGTTTACCAGATACCACTACACAATGTAGATCACCGCCACGAGCATTTTTAGTGTTTCTACTGAAGACAGTTCGAAAGGTTTTGGCACTTTTCGACATGAGGGTTGGACACATCTGGGTTGCTGTACAAAAGGGAATCAAATGGACAGTAACAACTTCAGGAGTTCAAGGTCTTTCTGCCCATCACTGTCCATGTAAAACTGGGTTTGGACTGCAGTATGGTGTTGAGGACAGCCTCAACAAGGAAAAATCATCCAGCTTGCTCTCTGAATGTGTAGGTCTTGCCAGATTTCATGCCACTTCTCCTAAGGATCCTATAAAATGTACGGCTGTGCATGGAAAGCAAAAACACATCCAAGAGATCTTCTAAAAGCCTTTGGAAAGCATTGCTCCTTCTGATAATAAATGAATATCATGCAAGTCCCACACTAAGGTGGGACAAAACCATACAGGTACATGATGGATCTGCACTACCCATGCAGGTTCCAGCCAGTAAATGATGCTGTAAATGCAAAGGAGATAGGAAAAGGACAGACTTTGAAACCTTACCCCACATCTCTACTGACAGAGATGGCTTTGAGGGGACCTCTGGCCTTTTCATGCTGGAAACCTCTCATCCTGTCCATGGAGAAGTCTCCAGATGTTTGGAAACCATCTGTGTCTTGCTGCTTTCTAGCTTCAGCCCCACAGTGTCCTGGAATTGATGGCATGCCTTGGAGGGAGCTGCTTCCTACTGCTTTGGCACCATGTCTGCTGGATGCTGTTCTGAGACCTGGGGTGCGGCTGGGACAACCGCCCCATGGGTTGGTGGCGGCTGATATGGGGGAAGGACAGCTTGCATGACTTCACAGAACCACAGAATTGTAGTAGTTGGAAGGGACCTTCAGACACTATCTAGTCCAACCCACCTGACAAAGCAGGGTGACCCAGAGCAGGCTGTACAGGAACGCATCCAGGCGGGTTTGGAATATCTCCAGAGAAGGAGACTCCACAACCTCTCTGGGCAGCCTCTTCCAGTGCTCTGTTGCCCTTAGGGCAAATGAGTGTCAGGCTCAAATCCCATTTTGGGTGATAAGATTCAGATGAAAACCCAAGGAGGCAATGCCCTGAGAGCGGTCCCTGGAGGGAGGAGCAGACAGCCTTGAGCTGACAGCAGAGGACCAAGAAATAGGCAAGCAGGTTGACACAAGTCATTAATAAAGAGCGATTCTTCTAACAAAGGCAGGGAGACTTTTTATCTCTACTGCTTAGGAAGAAAGTAGAGGGAGAGAAAGAGAGAGGTGATGCAAAATTTCCCTTACTTTTAAAGTCATTTGGAGAAGGACCTCAAAGCCATCCTTACGTATCACACGCAGAAGTGATTCAGTGACACCAGTAGCGGGCTTTCCCAGGAGAGGGGCTGGGACGTGTGTTTGTGCATTGCTCCTGCTGTGGGATCAGAAGGAGAAAATTAGTAATCTAAGTTTCATTCAGCCGAGGCAGTTCCTTATTTGAAGTTGCCCAGCCATGATATTAGCTCGGAAAGCATGTCTGCCTGAAAGGGAGGAATCACAAAGGGAATGCAAGAAAGTGAATGAGGGGAGAAGGTAACAAGCCAGCAGGTTCTTGGTTTCACATCCTGTGCAAAAAGAGAGAGAGAACAGGGTTTTCTGTCAGCCATGGGACTTGCTCATGCAGAGAGCGAACAAAGTCCATGAGAGCTGTTGAAGAGATGTGCTCCTGAAGCCAGGCTGCCCAGCATGTCGAGATCATAGAATCATAAAATTGCCTGGATTGGAAGGGACCTTTCAGATCGAGTCCAACCATCAACCTAACACTGACAAAAACCATCACTAAACCATATCTCTAAGCACTATGTCTACCCGTTTTTTAAATACTGCCAGGGATGCAGTGGAAAGCCTCCTGCCTGTTGGAGGGCTCACATGGGCAGTGGCGTGGCACGGAGCCACTTTTGAGTAACGTGGGGACATACAGAAAGAGGTCATATAATCATAGAATGGTTTGGGTTGGAAGGGACCTTAAAGATCATCGAGTTCCAACCTCCCTGCCATGGGCAGGGACACCTCCCACTAGACCAGGTTGCTCAAAGCCCCATCCAGCCTGGTCTTGTACACCTCCAGGGATGGGGCAGCCACAGCTTCTCCGGGCAACCTGTTCCAGTGTCTCACCACCCTCACAGGAAATAATTTCTTCCTAATATCTAATCTAAATCTCCCTTCTTTCAGTTTAAAACCGTTCCCCCTCATCCTATGGCTTCACTCCCTGATCAAGAGTCCCTCCCCATCTCTCCTGTAGGCCCCCTTTAAGTACTGGATAGACTAGCCCTCTGCTTGTAATTCAAAGTGAATTCATTTTTCTTGCGATGCTGCAGTCAGATCCTGAGCCAGGCAGGAGAAAATACTTCTCAGGGTGATAAACATTTTATGCTCAACCACCTGTACTGTGACAACACCCTTCAGCAGACTGTTCTTCAAATTAATTGCCGATCACCAAGATTTCTTTGGTGCAGAAAACCCGATCCTGCAGTCTTTATCTGCATTAATAATCCTTACTCAGGAGGAGCTGGGCTTGGAGGATAGACTTGGCCGCAGCCAGATCCTCGTAGGGCTGGGGCACTCCTGGAGCAAGGGTGGAAAATCAGGGTCACAGGTCTTGGGGATACAGTCCTACCATGGATTCCCTTCGTTTCTCTGCTTCAAATCACATGAGGACTTGTAAAAGCTGGAGCTAATTCAGCAGTATCCTGCATTAAAAAAGTAAGGGTCGAAGGGACCTCTTTTCCAGCATAATTTTAGGCCATTCCTTTGATGTGCCAAAAGAAAGAGAAACAGTTAGGGAATGCTAAAGAAGAGATGATCCTTTTGTAAAGAAAGTGGTTAAAAGTGAGGCACAGAAGTATTATTTATTAAAAGAAATAAATCAATTCCTTGAGCACTTAAGAATCAACATGAATCTGTCTATAAGCTTGTTTGGTGTGTGTTTTAAGACAAGAAAAGTTTCTATTTTTGATGATCTTTGTTTGCCAAGACGTAGAGCTGCACAGACAAGTCCATTTCTCTTCACCTCGCCAGGATTTATAGCTGCAGTCAGTCTTTCAGGGGAAAAGCCATCAAAGCCTTCAGCAGGTGTGCAGTGACCGGGAATTGATATTGCACCAAATCCACAGAGAAGAGATGACATGATGTTTCCCCTGGGATCCTTGTAAAAATGACACAGGAAAGACAGAAATGTTTGCAGATTGCATTATGAAAGCTGCAGAAAATGTAGCAGCCAGAACAAGAAATAATCTTAGAAATGGCAAACCCTCCTTGAAGGTTAATACTTACAGAGATGTGGGAATCAGTCCCAGTGGTACGTTATTAGCAGGCTGCAATCAGTGTGTTTTCCATAAGCTTATGTGCCAAAGGCTCACCCATCAGCATGGCACTTCTGAATTGTAGGTGTACAGTGTCCTGAGCTGAAGCTGAGGGACCCAACAGCTGTAGATACTTGATCCATGGCTGTGAGCTGTGGATCGTACCTTCAAGCCAGCTCAGCCCCTCCACTCCACTGATCTGTCTCAAGCACAGGATTAGCTCAAGAAGCAGGAGAAGGAAAAACTGTACCATTTAAAAAACATGCCCAGTGATGGACACCAGGTCTGAGGACTGAGTTCTCCAAAACAAAGGTGATGCAACAAATAGAAGTCATCCATCTATCAGGGATGAATGTATGTGCTTTCTGATTTCCTAACATGCCATTGACAATTGCTAGAAACATCTACTTTTTGAGCTATGTGCTTACATTTTATGTCCCAAATCATAGAATCATAGAACCATAGAATGGTTTGGGTTGGAAGGGACCTTAAAAACCATCGAGTTCCAACCCCTCTGCCACGGGCAGGGACACCTCCCACTAGACCAGGTTGCTCAAAGCCCCATCCAGCCTGGCCTTGAACACCTCCAGGGATGGGGCAGCCACAGCTTCTCTGGGCAACCTGTTCCAGTGTCTCACCACTCTCACAGGAAAGAATTTCTTCCTAATATCTAATCTACATCTCCCCTCTTTCAGTTTAAAACCGTTAACCCTTGTCCTATTGCTCCACTCCCTGACCAAGAGTCCCTCCCCATCTCTCCTGTAGCCCCCTTTAGGTACTGGAAATAGTACAGAAAGGGGGCCTAACGGGGTATTAAATGGATAGTTTAGCCCTTGTGTTGCACAAATATATATTTTCTTTATTAAAATGTCTTGTTGACTGTTTGGGTGCTAATAAAAGTGGTCTAGAAATGTATGCTCACCTGAGCCAGTTGATGGTCTGGGTGGTTTCTCTGAATTGGATGTTGTAGGTGGCACGCGTGATGTAGCCGTCATTGATTTCAAGCTGCATTTGTCCATCCTGGCCCTCCTGGCTGAAGTGATAGCCTTCTGACTGAGGTAGAAGAGTTTGCAATTATCTGTAGGGCTGTCAAATATTAAGTTGTTCTAGTTTTCTTTGTTTTAACTTCATGAATACTCTACTGCTACCAGAATGCCCTCAAAACGCCCTTCCCTAAGCCAGCAGAAAGCTGTGATTGACACATCCCTTACATCCATCCAAAATGCAAAGGTAAATCTGATGTATGGGAGCCATCATCTGTGCACTCTGTGCTGAGTAAATAGAGCTAAACTATTTGCTTCAGCCACACAAAAGTTTCACTAAAAGCATGAGTTTCAACACGAACAAGAATTGAAGATTATTTTGTAATCTTCTGTGAGCATCAATCAGTAGGATTACAATTTAAAAGATCTGCTGAGGTGAATAACATTTTGTATTTGCTATTGCGATGTTACCTGCCTGACTCCTTGGCTGCTGTAAATCAACACACCGCCAGTTGCTACTGGAAGTATAAGAATTAATGCGAGCTGGAGATCTGGCCCATTATCAGACTATAAAATTCTCTTTCAGAAAGTATTTTACTGGGCAAGGTGGCCAAATTTATATGTGAGTTTCTTAATTAAAACAGATGGCAAGAGGCTCTGAATTTTAGGGATGCATAATGCATCCAGGTAACAATGACACATTGCTCAACATTGTGGTGAATCACAGGAACCTAAAAGGAAGCTTGGAGAAATGTGCTATCCTATAAAACCAACAGGATGGACTCACAGCTTCATGACTTTAATATTTCTTTTCATATACCTGTATCTAAACTCCTATGTTTGCCACTCCAGCACCAAGTTCAGCGTGGTGGCAGGGTTACAGAGCAGGCAACAATATGTATGGCATACCTTAAATGAGCGAGTTCTATCAAGGATGCCTGTTAAATAGCAAGAAAGAGGAAATCTGCCGTGAAATCCATAGAAATTGAGCTTGAGCTGCTACAAGTAGATTGAGCATGTTTATGTCTCAGCTCCCTTCATTTCCTAGTTCCTCGGCTGATCCAAGATTGCCGAAGTTGGTAAATGTTTAATCTGAGTTGGGCTGTATTTCCCAGCGCTGCGGGCACAACTGATCGGTTCGCGGAAGCACTCCCTTTGCATAACGTAATCAGTTTCCTAGATAAAATATTAATACTCCCGAATATACCCAAGGCACACACGTAGGGTTTCTTTTCGCCTCTGAATTTTAATATGTTTAATTCTCGGTACTCAAGCACCGCAACAGACTCGTGGGCTGGGAAGGCCTGATCTTATGCCAAGGTGCGGAGCAGGCATAGCATGGAGAACAGTCATAGCACCATTCTGGCAGTGGCAAACAGCCCCTGAGAAATTACACCTCCATCTCCTGTCCTGTCAGCCAATCTGCCATGGGTCAACACTGGTTCATAAAATGACCGTGTGATATATCTCTTTATTTTATCCTTTTTAAGTGCACGGTAGCGTGAGCTACTGAGTTCTGGATGGTGAAGCAAGTAGCAATAGTGAAGTGACTGACTTTGACATCATATGTAGAGTTTTTTGAAATTTTTGTAGGCTTATTTTTCTTTCTTACTGTATATTCATCTTTTTCTGCTGAAAAGAGATTTCTCTTCCCTTCCTCCTTTTTCCCCCCCTCCTGTTTTGGTGTGTTAGCTTGCTCTTCTTAATAACACTACATCCAGATTTCCTTATGCATCCCTTGTCGGAAGGGAGGAAGAGCTCTGAAACCTTGAACACAATCTCAGGTTGTTCTCTAGGATCATGTGTTGTCGCAGTGTGATGCCCTTCAGCAAAAGTGTGCCTCTTTTTATGGGATTCCTTCCAGTTGCAGCTGACATGCATTGGGATCCCAGTTTCTGCACCTCACAGGAATCCAGACCACGTCTGGCTGGGCTCCAGCAGACCTTGTTCAGTGCTACTGAAATACGGAATACAAATAGCTCCAGCCAAACTGGAGCCAAGAGCAAAGAAAAGAGAGAAGTTTATTTCCTGGCTCAATATGGTGCAATCAATTCAGTGAACTCCTTGTCGAAACAAGGTGCATGTTGACACCTATGAGCACACATCATCAGCTTTCTGTAGTGCCCGATAGCTCATGAAGAAATTTTATGTATTTTTGATGAAGCATAGTTACCTTAGTTATCTTTCGGAATTCAGACAGTATGTCATGACTGACTTCTTACCATTTCATTCTCCTCATTACTTCTGTTGATGGCTTCTTGCCTAGTCAGTTAACTTTTAAGCAGCTGGCTTTGAAAAATGGTGTTTGAACTGGTGCTCAATTGCCCTCTTCTTCATTTGTGTCAGAGGTGAAAACGGGAGGTTCCTGCCTCTCCCCTTGGGAAGCTGCTGGGGAAAAAAAAAAGCAAATACTGCTGCTGTGAAAAGGTTGTGTTTACTGGCTTCTGAAATGGCAGTGGGTCATTCCTGCATCAGCGCAAAGTGCAACTGTTAACGGGATTACCCCAGAGGAAGGCGTTCGCTCTCCCAGCGCTGCTGGGATGGGAGCTGGAAGGAGCAGGGACTGCAGCTCGTGTGTGGTGGTGACCCATCTCGAGTGAGGGTTTGCTTGAGCCGCCTCCTCTGCTGACCCCATCCCTTGCCTGTAGCCTTATGCTGAGATGTGAAACTCCGCAGGGTGGTGGCCACTTGGTTGTCACCTGCCATCCATCAGGCTCCGTGCTGCAGTGGTGAGCTAGAAGCGACGCTGGTGATTATTGAGCCACTTCACCCAACTCCACGGAGTAACTTCAGCTTCAGCCTGCTGGGTTAAATTCTGTTTTCGGTTAAACCAATGATACGTGATTAAAGAAAACAGCCCACAGGGTTTTTATGGAAGGGAAAGAGGTGGTCCCTTGTTGGAAC